>NW_020291647.1:195566-698442 GCF_003184785.1 Aspergillus japonicus CBS 114.51 | reverse complement strand
CCACGTCCCCGTGCTCTCAACTCCCGTCTCCATTTCCCCACCAAAACCCCCAGCGCAACCACCGCCCCCAGCAACGGCACCCCGACCCCGAGACCGACCCCCAGCGCGAGCCGAACTCGGACCCGTTAACCCCTCGGTCTCGGTCGCGTTTGAGTCTGTTCCCCCGGCACCTGTACCTGTACCTATACCTGTACCTATGCGTGTAGCTGTACCGCTAGCTATAGCTGGTTGATCCACAGGAAGAAAGACGTTGGAGTAGTCGAGGTCGAAGCCCGTAGAGCTGGACGGGCCAGGTGATGTTGGTGACGGCGTCGGTGGGGTGGATTTTTGGCTGCTTTTCTCCCAAACGGGGGTTGCCGGGGTTAGTGATACGGCTGTCCCGATCCGTGCACTGAGACAATCACCCTAATCGCTGTGGCGGGGGATCTCGGAATCGGTCCGTCAGGGAGAGGTGTCGATGCAATGGCCTGTGGGCATGGTTGGGCGCGGTCTGGCGCAGTCAGGTCATGGACTTTGGGGATAGGTGGGGGTTTGAGGGCAAACCCCTGATGGAGGATGTACGGTATTCCATAGGATGCACAATACTAGATCTAATCGCACATTTGGGCGGCTTGGTTGAGCACCTTGACGGTTGGAAGCAGCATGTCTATGGCAAGACCTTACAAAGTCCTAAATCTCAGTCTGTGCTAGACGATTTCGGAGCTCGGGTTTGGGGGTTTTGTAGATTAGTATGCCTTCCAGCAATGGCCCAAGGAGACGATTGGGAGTAGTGCTAGCTTTGGATCACCAGCAAAGAATAGAACCTTGCAGTTTGCGCATCGACCGTAGAGAACGAGGTCTCACCCATCCAACGATTCCTGGTGTAATGTAATTGGAAGGAAAAGAACCTCACGCATTGACGAGGCGGGTAGATTGGCAGTGCAAGAGGCTGCTCTGGGTGGGAGGAATGCCTAAATCGGAGAACCAGGACCGTTTTGCGACGGCGAAAGCCAAGCTGCTCTATATAGCAGGCAGCCTGATTCACATCGCATGTATTACTTCAACATCATATGTATATAGAGAGGTCATGCCCCGCCGAGCCATTATATCGAGATCTGCCGCCAGAACTGCTTAGCACGATCAGCTGTCTGGACAACTGAATGCAGCAACCTATCAACCAGCTGCACTGTTGCCAGAACTAGTCCGCAGAAACATCCAAAATCGTCTGCAGCCCATCCTCCCCTAGCATCGCAACTGACCCTCCAAGCACCGTGAAATTCCTCGGGTCGGCATCCAACGACACTCCTACATCATCCCACGTCGCATGGACCGTCCTCTCGCCGCTCAGGAGCCGGTTGACGTTCAACATGGTACTATACATCACCCCAAAACTATAAGCCTCGTGCATATTATCATCCTGATCATGTATATCCGAGGTCTTGGAAAAGGCCCCAGCAGGCTGATACCCCCCCGTCAGCGACGGATACGCGCCGAAGCACCGTAGATACCCAAGCCCGCACATTCGGCCCAGCGACACATCGAATTGCGCCCCGATGTCAATCTGCTCCGCCAACTGCCCCGGGTTTACAGAGAGCGCCGCCAGGATCTTCTGGGCGCCGAAGTAGCTCACAGCATAGACCAGGGAGCAGACCGCATCGCCCACGCTGCAGACCAGACGCGTATGATCGGGCCGATCGATGGGAGGCGGATCGCGCCAGTAAGGTAGGAAGTGATGGGGCGGTAACACTGTTGGATCCTGATGCGACAGGAAGACCGGCAGCTCGGTCTTGCAACTCAAACCGCAGTGACCGAGCCAGAGGATGTCCCAGTTGTCGCCGTAGGGAGACCCGGTGGAGTTGCCATCCGAGCCTTGCAGCGCTCGGACGGCGAGCGCATAACTCTGGAGCTGGGTTTTGAGGATCACGTCCCAGTCGACGTCATCCTCCATGATGATAGCGCTTCCAAGTCTATCCTGGACGATTCTGCGCGAGGGTCAGTGGGCATTGCAGGACGGCAAGCGGGGCGTTGCATACTGCTGCATGGCATTGACATGCGCACGTCGAGCCGCATATTCCGTCGGCTTGTGATCTGAATTCCAACGCTGGAGGAGCTCATCAGCAACTGCCACAAAGTACATCTTCCAGGCTTACATGAGGTATTGATTTGGGATTGACTTGGTCCGGGGTGACTCCATCGATCCATTCCACACGGAAGCCGCTGACCGATGAACCCAGGATAATATTGTCCCTCTTATCGGGTCTGGAGGGGAGATTCACAACGAAAATCCTCTGAGTCTACGTCCTGTGAGTACAAGTCATTTCCTTCAGCAGAATTTCAGTGCGCACCCCTAAAGTCTCATTGCCGATAGGATGGAGAGGGATCGACTCGTCCTCGGACCGTTGCCGCGCTGTCACTTGCGCATAGTGGATCGGGGGCAGGTTCAGAATGACGACGATCGCCCCAATTAACAGTAGGATTGTCCGGGTGAGTCGATTTTGAAGAATGGATAGAACCATACTCGCTCAATCAAGCAGCAAAGACGAGCAATTGAGTGCGCTTCAGTCAGTAGCGGTTGAGATTGTAGATCCGCTCAATCGCCCCTTGAGGCGCTCAATTCTCGATCGTGGATCTGGATTGAAATGCGGGGAGGGGATGTCCCCAGCTGGCTTATCTGGCTTGGCTCGGGCTTGAGCTTGATAATGTCTGGTACAGCGGAACGAAGAGGAAGACGAGCGGAGAGAAAGAAAGGGGGGGAGAAGGAGAAGGAGAAGAAGGAGAAGAAGTCGACAAGGAAGGGTCCAATGTCGGTAATGCTAGTCTGAGCCATCCCTGGTAAGATTTGCTCCTTGGTTACATTGGAGGGTGAGGGTGTAGTGGGAGAATTGAATGAGCCTGGAGTTAGCCGCTGGGCGGCGGAGCTTGAAAATCTGGCCCAGTGGAAGGAGCGGATCTGCCGCCGGGACCGTCCTTAGTCACGGCGTTGGCCACTCACTAACTATCCTACCTAGTATAGTACCTAGTACCTAGTAGCCTGCCTACACATACTAATTTGACCTAATTACCACTTCAACGTAGAAACAGTCATCAATCTTATTATCTTGACACAGAATACACACTAAGCCTACCAGGAAAGAACAACACAGATCATGGTAAAATATATTGGTATGTAGGGTATCCATGATGCATTCGGGCTGTAAACATCACCCAACCAATGCAGAATGCTGACAAATGTGACCGCAAGGGAAAAGCCTCTTCCTATCGCGGGCTAAGAGATAGATAACATGGTATCACGCGATAAATAAACCTCTATCCCAGACCGGGTCGGACATTATGTGCACAACGCCAAATGTACTCCACACATGCCACCTCTCGGGCATGGGGACTTTCAAATCAAACGAGAAAAAGAAAATTCACATGGGTGGATTCCAGATGCTAAGGGACCGTCGCAAGACGCTGACCCCAAGGGCCTTCACATCGAATCCCGCGTGGACAGTGTGCTGTCAAAAGTGTTTCGTGGAACAGCGGAGCCGTGAGCTGAACCAGACCAGCGGTTCCCAAAATCATGCGAAAAAAAGAACTCAGCCGCCAGGGTTGGTCTTCAGTGGGCGGATCGCCCCTCCCCATGGGAGAGCCTATCCGGGGATGGTTGCACAGCGCCCCCGAAGCTCTGCCGCCGATCCGACTTGTGAAGCTCCGCCTCAAGCGACGTGATGACCGGAGGTGCCGATTTCAACGGCGAGGGACCGGCGACCCGCGGGGAAAGCGACCGATCGTGGTCGCTGAGGTTCGAGGTGTTGATGCTCAGCCCATGCACATTGCTGCTGGCGCCGCTGGCACGGACGCGGAAGGAGCGGCGGCCGGGGTTCAGGTGATCGGCCGGCGTGATGTTGACATTCTCATCGTCGTCCAGGTCGTCCGGCGAGTATCGCAGGCCTGCCTCGGGGTGGCGGATCCGCTGATATTCACCGCGCTCGCCCGTGGGATCCGAGTCGTCGGCCTCGGAGTCAAGGTTCGGGCTGCGCGTCCAAGATCCCTTCCGAGCTTCCGCACGCATCTTGGCGATCTTCATGTAGTTATAGGTACCAATGCTCGCAATGGTCACAAACAAGCCCGTGATGTTGATGAGGGTGAGCTGGTCGTGGAAAATCACCCCCGCTGCGCTGATGGTGACCACTTCCTTGAAGATACCGCAGATGCTCAAGGTTACCACCGAGGAGCGCTTGAGGAGCGCGAATTCGGATGAAATCATACAGAAAGCGAGGAGGCCGGGAAAGATCAGAAGGCCCACTCCAAACAGGCTACCGCGAGCCTCGGCCAACGCATGGAATCCCGCAGCGATCTCGGAGGGTCCCTCCACGGCCAGCGCAATGATGATGAGAGACACAAACATGACGGGGGTCAAGAAAAAGAGGGTGGAAAAGGGATTGGCCGTCGCGGGATGGCGGAGAAGGAGGATCTGGGTCAGACCCCATCGGAAACCCGAGAAGAACGCGGATGCAATGACCAGGACGAACCCGACTACATTGAAAGCGGTCTCGCCAGCGACCATCATGACGACACCTACAGTCATTGTGGCGATAATGATTATCAATCTAACTGAGGGAGTCTCGAGGCGGAAGAGGAAGGCAAACAGAAGAACAAAGGCGAGGGCGGATGATTTGCACATAGTGAGAAAAGTGAGGGAGATGAACTTCAAGGACATATTTCCAAGACCAATGTCGAGGGAGGTTGCTGCACCGCAGGGAACCAGACGAGTAAAGTAGAAGAATTTGGTGAGGATCGGCCCTTTCTCCGAGTTATCATGATCTCGGACGGGCGACCCGGACGGCGTGGAGGTATGAGGGTGCTGCGGGCGCAACGATGGTATCAAGTAAAGCAAAAGAGAAGAGAGTGTGAACTGCACAGCCATATGCAGACTGGTGGTGAAAAGAGGGAAAGGAAACACGACGTTGTTGTCGGAAAACATCCATTTGTTATACTGTAGAAAGGGCACGCGACCCGGTTAGCAGATGTCCAGCACCCGCCTAGCTCCGTCCCTGGGATCAACACTTACAATTGAAATCGAGAGCGAGAAAAAGTACCACATGAGAATCAAGCCGCCATTGACTAGAAGCCTTTGGAGGATGTCCTGATCGCCCATTCCCAGTGGCAGCCACTCCTGCTTCGAGGCCTTGACATCGGCTATGCGGGCATCCAACTGCCTGCGCTGCTGTCTTCTGCGACGTCGCTGACGTCTCTGCCTCGCAGTCAGGCCGGTCTCCTCGTCATCGTGGATATCTTCGTCCGAGCTCGTGTAATCCATTTCGCTGTTTTCCGCAATGGAGGACAGATCCGACTCGTCTGCGTCCTCAGCCGGTGAGGACTTCTTCTCCTCTCTTTTCGAAGCGACTCCGTCTCCGGTCACCCTTGCAATGTCGTCCCGTGGGTCAAAAGCCGCCGAATGGGAACCTGCGGCCAACACTGAGCTCCGCCGTCGATGATGATTGCCGGCCGGGGAAACACCCATACTGGGACGGTGCGGATCGTCGGGGAGGTAGGTAGGAGGGAGGAAGGCGAAGTGATATATGGGTGAATCGCGGACTCAAAGGCGTTCGCTACAATGAGGATGGCCCCATCAGTGAGAATGTGAATTGTGTCTCAGAGGCCCACCGCGCGCGCACACGATCGAGGAAAATTCGAGGAAAAAAAAAAAAAGAATCGGGGGCTGTGGGTGAGAGGGGTTCAAGGACGGGTGGGCGGCCAAAGGAGTGTGTGGTAGGAGGAAGAAGATCGGTGAAGGAGCAAAAATGACTGGTCTCGGAGATTGGAGAGGAAAAGGGAATTGAGGGGATGACACAAAGGAAAGTAAAAAGGGGACTAATCCAAGGAAAGAGTAGAAAAAGGAACTGTCAAAAGTAAGTAAACTGGGGGGAAGGGGAATAGTTCGTATGGATGGATGATGCAAGGGCGACCGCTGCAGGAGGGAAGAAGAAGAACAGCAAAAGAGAGAGAGAGAGAGAGAGAAGTTGAGGAATGACAGCACAGGGAGGAGGAAGTCTTGAGGGTAACCAGGCGCTAGGGGAAAAGTAGATTAGTGAGGAATTATCCCAATAGTTCAAACTGGGAGTCAGATGGAGGAGGGATGGATTTCAAACAGAGTCGGATGAGAAAATAGTAATAACCAAAACAATCCGAGAGTGACTTCGGGACGTGGGTTGGGCGAGAACGTGATGTGATGGTTTGGAAGGAATTCAGGGTCGTGGTGCTACGACTACTCCTACTACCTGACTACAAGTATGGGTACAGTACAGTACAACAAGTTTACTCTGATAAAGAGAGGATAGCTAGATTGATTGCCTGCTTGATTGACGGATCGAAGGGATTGATTGATTGAGGGGAAGTGACTTGATTGTCTTCCTTCTTCCTTCTTCCCTTCTCCCTCCCTTCCCTTCCATCCCCTGAGCTCAATAGGAACTTAGTTAGCCACCGGGACGTCATTTCATCCCCCAGACCATCCAGCAACCCAAACCGAAAAGAATACGAGCACGACTGAAAGTTAATAATCATGATGACAACAATCACCCACCCCCTTCAACTGGTTCCACAACACCTGACTTGTCTCAATTTACAGGCCACTTTCAGGGAATTGGAAATCACACAACCGAGAGGAAGGAGAAGCGAAGCAAGACGAAGAACAAAAAGAAGAAGGGGCATCACGTCTCTCAATTCAAGACGGAGGGCCTGACCCTTGAACTTCCGTGCCGAATGGGAGGATAAAACTAAAGGACGGGCTGCTCAGGGTTCAATCTCTTCACTGCTCACTTCTCAGCAGTAAAATCCCTTTCCCTTCTTCCCTTTTTCCCTACATTAGTGTCTGTGGATCACAAGAATTGTCCCCTCCCTCCACTTTGCTGTGCCACTTGGCCCCCCTTGTCTGCCTTAAACTAGTTGCTGGGCATGAGGGCAAGTCGCCGGTCATTCGATTCTTACCCAAGGCTGGAAGAGCGGGGAACAAACAGACAAGCCACTCACTGGGTACGGGTACAGTATGTACATTAGCGATGGCTCCGACGCTCCGAGATTAAATTTTGCAATCTTTGGGCGTTACCCTTCCGGACGATCCGGGGGAAAGAGGGGAGCGATAGAAAAGCCCAGGGGCGGTTAGTTTAGTGAAGTTAGTTGACTCAAATGCTGGTCAATTGGGTTCAAGGTTCGTGAGGGGTGAGTATTATAGCTTGCAACTCAGTTAACATAAGGTCTGTTCATGACTATGATTGTCGGACAGGATGCATCAAGAGTAAGAGTCAGCTAATCATGACCGTATAATTAACCATCGTACTCTGTACCTAGTAGTATGCATCCAACCAGCAATCAGGCAACAATCACCTATCTATCTATCTATCTATCCCACCCGGCCTCCGTGCCTGGGGCGCAGTTTCCTGTTACTTCTTGATAATTCCCACACATATACACACCGACTTTGACTTGACTGACTGCTTGGCTGAACCAGCAATAATTGAGAAATCGGCCAGCGTCGGCGGGATCAACTTTAACCAAGGCGTCTTTGATGGATGGTCATTGGGTGGTCGGACGGTGGTCGATTGCATGGCTGACTGTATGGAAGGAAAATGAGGAGGAGGGATTCGGACTGACCCGACAAGCAGGATTGCTCTGTTCAGATGTTATGGGAAAGGGTTCAGGCACACATGGACTGAGTCCTGGATCGCCGCATAAACATACTCCATCTACTGCGTCGCTAAGTAGCTATGATGTGATATGAGAATCCATGATCTTCTGGAGCCGAACCACCACACCCAGATATGATGAACAGATGAACGAATGCCATCCTCGGGCTGAGATCATAGTTCCCCTCCATCCCCTCAAACACCACAAACGAACCGAGGCTAGATCGTTCTTCTCGAATCTCTTATCTTTCTTTTCTTCTGTCGTTCCCACTCTCACACTGCTGTATGAGTAGTACATAGTATCTCACTCTCGCCACACTCATAGGGCTAAAAGATGACCACCGACCGATGTCATCATCATTGTGACAAAAAGACCAAGACAAAGCGGGAGAATGATTTCGACTGGCACTAACGAACCATAAACAGTACTCAGTAGCTTATTGCCCCCCCCTCTCGATGAAATAATGGGGAGAGAGAAGACATGGGTGGAATCTCTCGTATCTGGCCATCAAACCCAAACCCAGGTAAAATGGACTGAGTCACCTGCCATGCCTCTACCAACCATGCACATATGCATATATGCATATACTATATCTACTCGAATAGCCTCTCTCTCTCTCTTCTTGTCCATGTGGCCCAGCCCGGGTCGAGGAGGACCCTAGGGCCATGAGTGACTAACTAAACTAACAAACTAACTAGCTCGTCTTACCAATACTCTTATTGACAGGGAGAGGATACCTCAATCAATCACATCACCTTCAGCGCAGGGTCCAATAACTTACAAGTCATCCCCCATCCCCCTCCCTCCCCCGCACGGCACACACAAAAAAAAAAAAAAAAAAAATCAGACAATCTCAACAACCCCTAGAAGCAACTGCCCATAGCAGCCATAAATCTCCTTCCTCAAACTCCCACTTCCATACTCCATCGATGTAGATCCTCAAATATTGCATGAATAGTCCCATGCACAACCCAAACCCCCGAAACCAAAACCCCACTTCTCAACAAAAGTAAACAAAAGCATCTTGCAATATAAGTATTCGATACGTCCGATCCAATTGGAACCCGTAGATCAATACCGAATCAAGCCAAGCGATACCGAATAAATCGTCCGACATACACACACACACACACACACACACACACACACACACACACACACACACACACATACATCCCTAGCAAAATTTCTGGGCACCTCAGGAACGGGGGAGGTAGGACCCACGATGCTTTCCGCGAGGCACAGTCCTACAAGAAGGCGTGATCTGAGGCAGGTGTTCGTCGCCTTCCGCTGTGTTACTGATACTACAACGAGAGCGGAGGGGGTGTAGCGTGCTCTCCTGCAGATCATCGGGGCCGCTCACATGGTCGGTCAGGCTGGAAGGTTTTCGTGACAGGGCGCACAGTGGACGACGATCCGGAGCTTTGTAACCACGCGGCGATGGGCGGAAGTCGCTTGTATTTACTGTACGTGGGACATACAGCGCTTGGGATAGTCCAAATGGGTGAGAGTTGTAAAGCACCCTCAGCTGGGGTCCATTGTCTACAACACAGGCCACTTTCGAGGTAGAAAGGAACAGAGATCTCCGCCGGAATGTTAAGCTACTGGGACATGTAGAAAGACATAGCAATGTTGCCCTCCTATCAGAATATCCGATACTATATCTTCAGATACACATACATTAGCTGGGGGGTAGACCGTCATTCCCACTCGCCCTCCCCAAAGTGTATAGCCGGCAGATCTGCAAGACGTGAATGCAGTCAATCCTACCTACCACACCCCAATGCATCCAGAATTATACCCAGCTCACCAAGATCTTATCAGTCCGTCATCTCCCTCCCACGTGGTTTTTCTTGCGACTCTTCTAAAGCCCGAGACCCACACTCCCCATGTATAGTTCACCTTCAAGGGGTCAATCACTCTCTTCCCCAATGCTCTTCTCATCGCGCTGATCCATGCGGATGGGGCATCTAATCCACTGAAACTCGCTTTGATGACAGTGACATATAAAACAGAACTAGTCGTCGAAGAGGTAATCAACTCCGTCATAGAACAGATTCGGTTCAACCGCCCTTTCTCTGTCCAGCAGTGCCAGGCCCTGCGATCGATGCGTTAGATGAATGCTGAGATCTCTGGCGGCCAAGACGGGGGAGGTGGCCCATACCGATGGCAGCGCTGGCATTGCGCAATTCAATCTTTTTGCGTTCCATTTCGAGCTGTACGTTTCAGGTCAGACCGCCACTACTTGCCCAGGATCCACGAATAACTAAATGACTCACCACCTTGCGTACTCGGGCAAGGGCAGCCGTGTCACCAGCCACCAGAGACCGACAGTCATCCACGCGGTATGGAGCCGCAATTGAAACTGCATCCGCCACAATGATCTTGGCCCCATCCCATCTCGCCGGCATGGTCCGACTGAAGGCGTCGAAGATATCCTGTGCCTCGCGAGTCACGCCCTTGCCACGACGAGCCTCGCTTTCGTGCGCTTTAGCAATAGCATTGGCCTCCCGGTTCTTCAAGGAACGTATGTCGAGAGCGTGGAGGGGTGGTACAGCGTCGGCGAAGGACGGTCCATCGGAGGCGGTTGCAGACGGGGCGAGGGAGAGGATCTGAACGGACTGTATACGCGAAATCGGGATGATGCGGTAGTCACCGGTCTGGGACTGCTTTCCGTCGGCGGTGTCAATGGCGACTAGATTCGTGATGGGGTCAGCAGTGAAGAGGGTGCCCTCAATCGTCGACGCGACCGGGGCTGTGCTGATGCGGACACTAGGAGATGATGATGGTATCAGCATACAGACGAATAGAACTTAGCCAGCAGCAGGCATCAAAAGCCGCTTATAGGCAACCAAATGCACACCATCACCAGGCTATACAGGCCCGGGAAGAACAGGGAGCTTTACCGTGCGCCAATGGCGCCGCTCAATGCCACTTCCAAAGGCACCATGGCGCCTGTCGCTCCCTGACCTGTGGCTCCTCCGGTGGGTCCTTGCGCAGATGCTCTCGCTCCCACACTCTGACGTTTGTTGTCTGCCATAAGCCTGCTTCTGCTGAAGATGGATGGTTCGAACGAGACTGTCCCACCAGCGATAGCACCAAGTCCAGCAAGGGTCCACTATCGGGTACGATTTCGACCGAGGCGAGATTGAGGTAGAACCTAAATCAAGGGGGAGAGGGACGGAGACACCTGCTAGAAGGACGAACTAGGTCAGCCCGGCAATCCAACTATTGTAAGGCAATGCTGGGAAGTGCTGAAACCACGGTCGTTACTAACAATGACGATGGAACTCAGGCGCGGAACAGGCTGAAGTGGGACGGTGCGGGAACCGCAGTTGAAACAAAGTCGGACAAAATGAACGACAAGAAAAGGAGATGCTAAGACAGCAATGCCCATGCAAAATGTGACCCACCCCTACTTCGACCGATGGGAGTGAGAAGAAGAGAGAGATGAGCGCCTACAACGCCGCACATGTAGTGGATTGAAGTAAGATACTGAAGAAGGTTGCAGGAGGATGCAGAAAGAGGTCGGGGAGCGGCGACGTTTGGCCGGCCCAATCGGGATTAGCTCAGGGCGGAGCGAGACTTCCGTTGCAGCACCAATGGTTCCATGACTCCTCACGCCATCATGACCACACTATTTACGAGCATTCGAAAGCACACAACACATGGTTTGCCTACTTGATTCACAAGAATCTTACGATGAATTGATGGTAGCTACTGGTTAACAATCACAGACACCACTTAAAAAGAAAATAAAAGGGTTCATTTCATTCCATACGGTTTTAAACGTAACAGTAAGCATCTAGATACATAGTACTATGAAGCGGAATTAGGTATACTTCCTGTTCCGCTTCTTGTTTTCATCATGTCATTCTTCACTCAGTAAGTGCATATCGCGAACTCCCTGAGCTCAGTCCAACCGTCCCCCGATAGACCCGTGCGAGGCTTCACGTCCAGCGTATTACATCGCGTGTTTGGTTTAAACAATGTAGGTCGACGCAGAGACGTTGCCACCACGGCCGGTCCAGTTGACGTGGATGTCCTTACCCTCGGGGTAGGTCTCGCTGGCGTGCTCGGGCTTGATGCGGAAAGTGTGGGCACCGAAGTAGTCACGCTGAGCCTGCAGCAGGTTGGCGGGGAGGTCCCGGGTGCGGTAGCCGTCGAAGAAGCTGAGGGCAGTGCTGAAAGCAGGGGTGGGGATACCCCACAGAGCACCCTTGCTGACAACGTTTCTCCAGCCCTGCTGGGCGTTGTGGATGGCCTTGTTGAAGAAGTCGTCGAAGAGCAGGTTCTCAAGGTCGGGGTTGTTGCGGTAAGCGTTGGTGATGTCCTTAAGGAAGACGGAACGGATGATGCAGCCACCACGCCACATGAGGGCAATGGAGGGCTTGTTCAACTTCCAGCCGTACTCACGAGCAGCCTGTTGAGATGCACGTCAGCAACTGCATATCGGACTGGATGCGGGAAGTGTCTTACCTCCTGGATGAGCATGAAGCCCTGAGCGTAGGAGATGATCTTGGAGGCATAGAGGGCCTGCTCGAGGTCCTTGATGAAAGCCTGCTTGTCACCATCGAACTCGGGGGTAGGGCCGTTGAGTAGGCCGCTGGCACGGATACGCTCGTCCTTGATAGCAGACAAGCAACGAGAGAAGACGGCCTCGCCGATCAGGGTGACGGGCATGCCAAGGTCAAGTGCGTTGACGGCAGTCCACTTGCCGGTACCCTTCTGACCAGCCTTGTCAAGAATCTTCTCGACGAGAGGAGTTCCATCCTCATCGTTGTAGTAGAGAATGTCACGGGTGATCTCAATCAGGAAGGAGTCCAAGACGCCCTTGTTCCACTCGGCGAAAACATCGGCAATCTCCTTGCCCTTAAGACCAAGGCCGCGCTTGAGGATATCATAAGCCTAGCGATGGATAGTATGGTTAATTTCTGTACGTGACATTCCGAATCTGGATTTTGGCAGGCTTGATGACTTACCTCGCAAATGAGCTGCATGTCACCGTACTCGATACCGTTGTGGACCATCTTGACGAAGTGACCAGCGCCCTCGTCACCGACCCAGTCGCAGCAGGCCTCACCGTCGCTCTTGGCGGCGATGCTCTGGAAGACATCCTTGATGTAGGGCCAGGCCTCCTCGTTACCACCGGGCATCAGGGAGGGACCGTAACGGGCACCCTCCTCACCACCGGAGACACCGCTGCCGACGAAGCGGATGCCCTTCTCGGCCAGGTACTTGGTGCGGCGGTTGCTGTCGGGGAAGTGGGAGTTACCACCATCGATGATGATATCACCCTCCTCAAGGTGGGGCAGAAGAGACTCGATGAACTGGTCAACGGGCTTTCCGGCCATAACCAAGAGCATGATACGACGGGGACGCTTGAGCTTGGCGCAGAACTCCTCGACGGAGTGAGCACCGACAATGGGCTTGCCTGGTGGTACACCATGATGAGTTGATTTTGCATGAAATAAAATAAGAAATGAGACTCACCCTTAGCCTCGTTCTCCAAGAAGCGGTCGACCTTGGAGGTGGTACGGTTGTAGGCGCAGACGGTGAAGCCGTGGTCAGCGGCGTTAAGGATCAGGTTCTGACCCATAACGGCCAGACCGATGAGACCGAAATCAGCACTAGGCAAAGAACGCGCCGGAGCGCCGACATTGATGCCGGCGAGGCGGGCGCTGAAGTCAGTCGCCAGGTTCTATGTCAATAGGTGGGTAGATAGAAAAGAAAATGACGGACAAGGAGGGGATTGATCCCGACGTCTGAGAACGTAGAGATCAATGCGACCCTCTGGACCTGCGGCCTCCTCATCGTGATAATTCACAGACGAAGGGCAATTCGAGTTCATGACAATGATCCGAAGTCATCTTGAGGCTAGTGTGCGCTCCAAGATGGTAGCCGCGTGGTGAAAGAGGATCGACCAATGCATGCCTGAGGGAATGCAATGCATGGATCATGATGAAGCATCAGGAAGGAGGAGTGGTAGAGTTACTTACACAGCTTTGTCGGCCATGATGAAATTGTGGGGTGGGAGGGGAGGAGGAAATTAGGTATGGGTTTTTTGGGGGGAGAGGAGAAGCAAAAAGGATGAGGTAGTTACAAGAAGTGGGAGTGACGAAGGATATATGAGGGGAGAAGGAAGAGGGACCAGGAAGGGGAGGAAGGGGAAGAGAGGGAACGGGGCAAGCGAGGACCGTAAGAAGGAAAGCATTGGAAGATGTCAGAGCAGGATTCACGCAATGTGGACGGGGCTTACGGAGCAGCTCTTCCGTCATGGGTGGTGCATGGGTTGGTGGGACGGGAGGTTGAGGAGTTGGGTTGAGCGGGGCAATCGATAAGTTAGAGAGAGAGGGGAGGGAGAGAACACCAGAGGGAGCAGAGTCCTCCGGTGAGACTATCGGATATATCCATGATGAATTGATGATACAAGGGAACAGACACGAAACTGCAGTACATTGCAATTGTTCTCTTCAATCGGACTCTCTTCATATGGATTTATTTAATCAATCACTCAGCCAATTCGAACTGAATGGATTCATACCTAGTGAATGCTATAGTTTCCATGGTGGCAGCTGTTGTGAAAATAATGATGATGACGATGATGCTGCTGCTCATGCTCTGGCGGGGCAATGGAGGGGCACAGCAACCGGCAGCGGCACTGCAGAAAATCCGCTAGAATCCGGCCTACATCGGCCCTGAAAAAGGAATTTGTCCCAGAGTAGCGCTTTCGGTGAAGCTCATTCGGGAACGGATAAATTGGGACCGTCTTCCAAGCCCTTCTTTCCCCCCACCCTCATCTCTCACCCAGATGCTCAAGTAAGAAGTATGTGTACTCATACGAAACCCGACAACCACTGAATCTCCCTTCAACATCACCATTCACCCAGGAGGGGGGACTAGGATGATTGGTCATCGTCGTCAAGTGCAGCTGGCCGCCAAATAGATCGGATTAGAGCGGAAACCCATCCCTCCCTCCTTCTAGGCTTAAAGCCGATCAGAACAATTCCCGCCGGAGAAATCTACTCCATTTCCGGGGCCTCTGATCATCCCGCATCTGCTAATTACTTAGTCTAAAGCTCAACGAAGCCGATGGGGGTTCTTTTCTCCGTACTGGTCAATTCAGTCACTATGGACTGCACTTGCCTTGGGATCTTACTCACAAATAGTAGCCTGTGGTCGGCAACTGCATTGCCCAGTCAGGTTTAGGGTGGGGGTCAAGTTGCATCACATGGGCATGGGTTCAATCATGTCCACCTTCCGGAGTACTCAGTAATCAATCGGTTGGGGGTGCGCTGAGTAAGAAGATCGGGGCCAGCCAAATCATTGACTCGCCCGCGGGGGTTCCTGGACTCCGATATCATGCAGTCCGCAGTACGAGGCATGTAGCCTTCATCTCACTACCTGACAATAAGCAGATTGTACTATACGAGTGACTTAACAGCACTAATGGTAGGCAGGGTGATCCTCGTATAGTTGGTCCTCGTATAGACCGGACTGACTTTCTTTCCAAAGAAACTCCCCGCTGATACGTAGCTACGTATTGGGACGTCTATTCGCTGTCAAGCTTACATTTTAGCATTGATGAGCGCCTTCTCTTCCAATGACAGAAGCTAGGCTAGCCTCCACAAGAACAATCAGATTCGATGGTTCAGTAACGGTGCGGTCTTGCTACCATCTGCATGCATCAGTAGTCACGTGTAGCCGCAGCAACGGGATTTTGCAATGGCATGTTTGCACTTTACGGCAGGCCTTTACAGCCGCTAGTGCACTTTTTCTTTTGTCGGCCGTGTCTGTTGCTTCAGGCATCTAGAACCATCTGCCAGCCCATCAACTCACACTATCCTCACTGACAACCAGAGTTCCATACCATCCTCCTCCTCCTGATCAACACCTCACGATCTCAACCAATTCCGCAACTCCCACGCAAGTGCTACCAGCGTCTACCAACGACTATATACTTGATCCTCCAGGCTGGTCTTACTTGAGATACGGCCTTTTACCTTCAAGCCACACATCTTCCGCACCAGGATTCGGGACCTTTTTCAGGCGTGACGTCTGGCGTATTGACTGCGACGTCAGTCAGGCCCTGAAGGTACGTGTCTGTTGCTAGTTGCTGAACAGCGCATCACACTATCCACCGTTTCTCCCTTGTACCGAACTCTCCGTTCATCATGTCCTTTCCGCCACCTCCAGGTCTTAGGCAAGCACCTTCGTCGCTCCCTGCGCGTCCACCACCACCAGCGAGCACTGCTTCGCCTGCCACCTACCAACAACCCGCATACTCAGCTGCGCCCTCGTATGCGCCGCCCAGTGCAAGCAGCGGATATGGCAGTCACGGGCCGTCGCGACCGGGCTACGGCGCCGCCACTGCTTTCGCACCGCGCTCAGTAGCCTCCACTCAACCCTACCGTACCAGCAGCCCCGTGGTGTCGGCTCCCCCCACCTCCGCCAGTGGCTATGCGACACCAACTACAACCGGCTACGGTAACTACTACCCACAACAACCACAAGCATCGTACCAGAGCGGCCCGACCTACTACGGAGCCCCGGCGCAGTACAATGACGGCACCTCGTACGGCCCGTCCGTGCCACGGATCCAGAACCCCTTCCAGCCCGCCGCCGGAAGGGGCTACGGCGGCCGCAATGACTCCGGCATGGACCCGGAGACGGAAGCGCAGATTGCTCAGTGGCAGAGCGCCTACGCGGACAAGGAGGAAGTCCCGGTCCCCGGCAAGGTCCCGGGACGCCGAGATGTCAACCAGGGAGTCGGGGCTGGTCCTGCATCCGGCGTGAACACACCATCTGGTGCCGCCACGGGTGCCAACACACCCGCGCCGATCGTGGGGGTGCCCGAGCCCGCGCCGAAGACAGTTGTCCGCTCCGGCGGTGGACAGAACTGGACCGACTCGACACTACTGGAGTGGGATCCGGCGCACTTCCGTCTGTTCGTGGGAAATTTGGCGGGCGAGGTTACGGACGACTCGCTGCTGAAGGCGTTCGCCAAGTACACGTCGGTGCAGAAGGCGCGGGTGATCCGCGACAAGCGCACGCAGAAGAGCAAGGGCTACGGGTTTGTCAGCTTCAGCGACGGCGACGACTACTTCAAAGCGGCGCGAGAAATGCAAGGCAAGTACATTGGCTCGCATCCGGTTCTGCTCCGGCGGGCCACCACCGAGGTCCGGCCCGTGTCCAACAACAAGAATGGGAAGAAGCACGGGGGTGGAGGCGGCTCGGGTGGAGGCAGCGCTGGTGGGGGCAAGGTCAAGCATGATGGAGTCAAGAAGCATGGCAAGACCAAGGGTGGACTGAAGATTCTCGGATGATTGATTGGGTTGAGTGTACTTTGTACTCAGCTCCTGGATCACATTGCCAATCCGATGACGAGTTATGCTACGACTGGGTTACATGATAGAAACCTGAAGCATTCTGTAGCTTTCAGAATCGGGGGTAGTTCAATTTGTACGCAATATACCCTTATTCTCACAACTGACACGGTAGCAATGATGCTTTAAATATAGTCGGTAATATATAAACAATCCCCAAAGAACAATGAACACCGAGGGTCAGAACCAGTCCACCCTTCTCAAGCCCTCGAAGAATCCAAGCAAAATACAAGACAACCCCTAGCAACCATTCCCAATCCCTTATAGACAACCCCAGTGACTGACCCCCCTCAAGGACATTCAGCCATCCATCCTTCAACGTCGTCGAATCTAAACATAATCCCATCATCCATTGCATCATAAGTCATAACCACATTCAACACAAAACAAACAACCAACCCCCAATCCAGTACGGCATTGCCATCGCATATAATTCATGAACGACTCCAAGAACACCTTTCCCAGCGAGGCGCGATGATTACAACCGAAAAAAACAAAAAAACAAAAACAAAACAAAATCAGGAGGAGAGAGGGATGTCAGGCACGGCCGAAATGGCATTCAACCACCCCCGCCCTCCTCCCCGCTCTCCTCGTCGATGGCGCGTTTCCGGTACGCCACACGGTTCTTCATGGTGTGGATGCCGTAGCCCGCGATGGCGAGGATGATGAACAGGACGATGATGATCACCGCGATGGCGATGTTTTCTTGCATCGCGGCGCGGGGGTTTTCGGTGGAGTGTGTATGTAGTTGGGTTCCGGTGGTTGGATGGTGAGGTAGGTGGATTGGCGACGTGTTTTGTGGTTTAATTGGGGGTGCAATGCCTCATGGGATAGACGGGAATCCGATGTGTAGTGGTAGGTGGGTGTGTGGTTGTTATCGATCTGGGCACACAATCTGTGGGGGGGAGGGGGTGGGATCTGGATTCAATTTGGGTTCCTGAGGAATGTGCCGGTGGATGTCAGATACCCGGGATATAGATTGATGGTATGAATTCCCAAGGCCAAAGGAGGAGAGGAAGATGGATGGAGAAGGGGAGATGGGAGATGGCGGGCATGTTTGTGGGACAACTTATAAGGTTGTCCACCCACGGTCTTGAGTGACTATTGGGAGTAATGGAGGAGTCAATCAGTGCCTGGCCGAGTAAGTGTTCCCCAGCCATGTTGTTTTTACTGCCCTGGCCTTGTTTATTGCGGGTGGCTGGGGAAATGCGGTGATGCGCTGATGCTGCCTTGCCGGCGCTAAGGCTCGAGTTGGTCAAGGTCGGGGATGCTATTTCGGGCAAGCAGCTTTAGCTTGAAGTTCAGTTACCTCCAGGTTGGTTGTTTACACTCTGCAGTCGATAGGCTGTAGATCTTCGTCGGGTTGTGATCAGGGATGTTTGGTTGCCATGTACGGAGTACTGTACGTTCATCTACATATTGGATGGAATGACCATGTTTGTCTACAGTGGAAACGCAATGAGGTGATGAGCCCGCACAGTTTTTAGGGCTGTTGTCCACTCGGACTGGTTGGTACTTCCACAATACCTCATTTGAGGTCGAACAACTCGTACAAGAACTAGTCCTCAGAATGAGACTGGCATCCTTCTTCTTCATCATCACTCTCCTCATCCTTCTTCTTCTTCTTCTTCTTCGTCACGGTCTTCCCCTTCTTCGTTCCCGCCCCGTTCATCATCTCCATCAGCGTCTTCTGTCCCTTCTTCGCACCCGATCCCTTGGCTGCCTTCTTCTCATCCGCCTCCAGCTTCCGCATATACTGCTCCATCTGCTTCTCCCGCATCTCCTTCCCCTCGTCGGCCAGTCTCGTTTCCAGAGCTCGGAACTCCGCTCCCTCCGGATCCATGCCGATTAGAGACTCGAGAAGCTCAATCTCCTTCGCCCAGACACTGGGATCAGCGACTAACTTCCCCGCAGCACCAGCTGGTTTCTTCGGGGCCTTCTTCTTGCCCTTCGCCTGCCCAGCCTCCCCATCATCCCCGCCCTCATCCTTCGTTCCGGCTTTTGCTTCTGGCCGGTCGATCGGCGTCTCGAGAATCATTGGCACCCCCTCGAACCGCTTCTCATTCATAACATTGTGAAACGCCCGTAGACCCAAGAATCCCGTCCCAATGTTCGCGTGCAGATCCCGTTTACTACCACGGGGCGCTTTCGAGTCGTTAAGGTGGAGGGCCCGGAGATGTTGAATGCCGATCAAGTCCTCGAATTCCTGCATAAAGGCCGCGAAGCCCGTGGGGGTGACAAGGTCGTAGCCCGCCGCGAAGCTGTGGCAGGTGTCGATGCAGATGCCGATTCGCGGGTGCAGGTCAGCAGGGATCTGGGCGAGCAGATCCCTGAATTCCGAGAGGGAGCCACCGATCGTGCTGCCGTGGCCGCACATGGTTTCGAGGACCGGAATCACGGTCGTGGTGGCGCGGAGGGCCGAGGTGAGAGCGGAGGCTAGTCGCGTGATAGCACTGGCGTGTGGGGTGGAGTTGGCAGAGCCGGGACTATCCGCGCACAATCAGTATTCGTGATGAAGAGGAAATACATGCATTGAGGTTTCGCGGAGCTGGCTGGCTTACTGGAAGTTGTACAGTTGGATGCCCAGAGCTTCGCACCGACGGAGATCGTCGAGAAAGGAATCGTAGGCTTGTTTGGCTTTGGCTTTGTCTTCTTGAGCCAGGTTCACAAGATAAGACCCGTGTGGGAGGATGTGTCTTGGTTGAAGGTAAGTTGGGGGCAGAGAGAGATTGGCGTTGGGACGCTCACTTTGCTGCATCGTACTTGTGCTCTTTACACATGGCGCGGAATTGATCTCGATGGTCATCTTGAAGGGGTGGGTTGTCCCATTTCCTTTGCGACTTGAGGAAGAGAGCAAATGCGTTTCCACTGACGTCTGATTAGTCGATGGCCGACCAGAAGGAGGCTGTATGGAACTCACCCTATGTGCAAGCTGTTGTTTACGGAATTGAAGACGCCTGTATCAATTATTAGTACCAGGATCATGATTTAGAAGATGAACTGAAAACCAAGTCGACGCACCTTTAGCTGCGCTGACATGCGCGCCGACAAACATGCGCAATCCTTGGGTCCGAGCTCTCAAAGGCAGCATTTCAGCTTCTTTGGTTTTCTGCTGCCGGGAAACCTTGACTGTCTTTGATACCTTCTCTTCAGCCACTTCCTCCTTCACCGAGCTAACGTTGTCTTCTGTCGATGCTTTGACGGCGACCGTTGTCTCAACCTCTTCCTCCACTTCCTGCTTAACTGCGACGGCGGCGGCCTTGCCTTGACGAGCCTTGTTGTTTCTCGAAGTCGCCGGACTCGCAGTTTTGGCCTCACTGCCAGTTTCCACTTTACTCGGAGTCGCAGACAGTGAAGCAGAGGAAGCTCCAGCTGATTTAACGCGCTTCGATCGACGAAGTGGGGAGGTTGGTTCGCGATCTTCGTCGACGAGCTTGCGTTTTTGGTCTTCCGGGGAGTGCGGTGGCGAGACGGCGACAGCGCTGGGTGCTGCTTTGCGAGCACCGCGAGGAGGCATTGCACCTTTGTTCTTCTCCTGTTAGTATGATTCAACTCTTCTCGGGTGATGTTCCAAAATCAAGTAATCCGATGATTGGACGGTGGGTCGACCAAAAATGTCAGAATTGGCGGGTTGGCGATATGGAGACGCGGAGCGGAGCGGACTCTGCAGGGTCGAGGCCGTACTTTACTCCTGGTTCTGTCAACGTCACGCACCCATGATGTCAAGAGAAAAGACCTGCGTTCATGAACATAGCTACAAGTGATTGACACTTTTACATTATCTCAAAACATTGCAAGACGGCTACCTCACAAAACAGTAACTTGAAGGGCAGCCAGCTGGGGGCAGCTTCAATTTTGCCTTTCTGGGACTAGCGTGCATGTGACCGGTTGTCAGGGCAACCGCATCCAGACTAGCGGCTGTTTATCGATAAACTCGATTTGCTTCAACTTCTGATTTGGCTCCCTTGCAGCCTGAACCGTGTCGACCATCGCCCTTCATCGCCCTCCTACCACCACCAAAACGCCGACAACAATTATAATAACGACTCAAACACCGCGGACACGACTCTTGCACTACACATCCGAAGTGGGCGTTCCTTATTTCGCTCTCCATCGCCGCCATGGCGGCCTCAAACGACTTGATCGACTTCGATATCATCGAAAACCAGAAGGAGAACATTCAATCGCTACCGGGGGGCCGGTCAGCTCGAGAGCTAGCCCGGATCTTCAGTCCTCGAGAAACGACGGACAAGCTCGCCGTGCCGTCGCCAAATGAGACCAAAAGCGTCAACGATGCGATCAGGCAAGAATATGAGGCGGAGCTGCAAGCCATTGACGAATCTGATGACCCCCTCGATGTTTACGACCGATATGTGAAATGGACGCTCAACGCCTACCCCTCCGCCCAGGCTACCTCCGAATCCGGGCTTCTTCCTCTTCTCGAACGCGCCGTGAAACACTTTCTCTCCTCGGCTCACTACAAAAACGACCCCCGCTACCTGCGGCTATGGCTGCAATACATCAGACTTTTCTCCGACTCGCCACGGGAGACCTTCGCGTTCTTGGCCCGTCATCATATTGGCGAGGGCCTAGCATTATTCTACGAGGAGTTTGCGGCCTGGCTGGAGGGTGCTGGGAGATGGACACAGGCAGACGAGGTCTACCATCTCGGGATCGAGCGCGAGGCGCGGCCAGCAGAACGCCTGGCTCGCAAATACCGCGAGTTCCAGCATCGATACGAACAACAGACGCAGGATAATGGCCCCTCGTCGCCGGCCTTGCCCGCCGTCCGCCCAGCCTTGGCGGCCAAGGTTGATCCTTTCGCGTCGGCTGCACCCGCCTCGCCCGACCCCCAGGCCGCTGAGCGCCCGGCAACCGCCCGCAGCGCCGCCCCGAAGACGAAATCCGGCAAACCGAAGATGGCGATCTTCTCCGACGCCGACGCAGCGAGCCAGCCGGCGGTCAGTGGACCGGCGCAAGGTTGGGACAGCATCGGATCCCTGCAGGATCGACGCAAGGAGAATAAGGTGGAAGCGAAGCCTTGGGCGGGAGAAACCTTGAAGGCCGGAAAGAAGCCCGTGCCGAAGGAGAAGATGACGATCTTCCGGGATGAGGTATGTGCATTTCCCGGTTCTCTCTGACTTCCAGATATTTACGATCGCAGGACTAATTGGTGGCATGAACCCGGGTTGGTTTACGATTAATGTATTTCAGTCAAAATCCAAAATCCAAGTCAAACAAGATATTCCAGATGTCGTGCCAGAGCACCGCGTAAGGGAAGCGATCAATCCACGTACCGGACGCCGCGAACGCGTTTTCGTCAACCTCGATGCTGTATACCCTGACTATAAGAATCCGAACTATGAAGTTAGCTTCGAGGAGCTCAGAGCCATGAGGCGGGGGTGGCTGAAGAAGGACTGGCGGGTGCCTAAGGTGCCTCTCAGGGAGATTCCCGGCAATGCTAATGCCGAAATGCCCTCCGAGAATCCGCTTGAACATGGCATAGAGAACGAACTACCGGATCAGTTCAGGCAGAAACTGACCGTGAAGGACAGAGAGGCTCATGCGCAGGGACACAGTGAGGCAAATGCTGCCCAGGAAAACAAGACCAAGGCACGAAAAATGAAAATGCGCGAGGTCAAGCAAGAAACCCAGACAAGTAAGCGTGTTCCCTATGATATGTCGTTTTGGGATGCTAACAACCCATAGTCAAAATGAAATTCGATTCTCCCACTGGAGGCAGCAAGATTCGTCGGAAAAGCACTGCTGAACCCACGATGACTATACACACACGAGCTGCAACAGACGAGATTTATAGTATATTCAACCAACCACTGAAGGCGGAGACAGATCAAGCGGCCGAGAGTGATTTCGATGATGATGACTACACAAGCGCTGGGGAGAGCACTGTGACGGGACATATTTCAGCTGCATCCAGCGATTTCGGCGATGATGAGACGACGACCTTTCACAAATCATTCGACGACGACGGGTTCGAGGATAACACACGGGCGGAAAGTGTTATTGATGGCGAATGGACACAGTTTTCTGCTTGCGACGTCCCCGACACACACACATCTCATTCACTCCTTGACGAACACCCCGCCTATGACAATCGAGAGAACGAGATTTTTGACGACAATTCCGGTATCGAGCAACCTGAGAGACAGCGATTTGTCCCGGAGATGCCCGAAGATTATGTCGCTCCCTACGGCACCTACCGGGATCCTGCGATGGTAGCTCAGAACCGCTTGCCATTCATGACGCCGATCGTTGAGCAGACGGAGTACTCGATTTCAATGACAGCAGCGAGGGCCCAGATGTATAACGCAAAGACACCCTCCAAACCGCAAATGGGAAACCTCTTGTCAAGTCCGCTACTTGCGACTACTACCCCTCACCACGAGGACCACTTCGCCGATATCCCCGAGGATGTGACCATCTGTCCAAATGTGGATGAAGTGCGATCTAGCATGCGACTCACGCCTCTGAGTGAGAGCAGTCGACAGGAGCCGGTTATCAAGCAACTGCAATGCAGTCCCACGAATAAAGACATCCGTAACACCATTCTTTATTCCTTGCAGCCGCCTTTGGCCTCCTACGCCGGCTATCACAACCACCCGCAAATGATGACCCATTACGGCGCCGAAGTCCAAAGATTCTTCAAAGCGACTAGCAAGCGTGGGAAGAGCGGGGACGAGGCGGCTTTTGACCTGCCCATCCTTGAATTACCAGGTGCTGACAGAAGCTATATCATCCGACGAGAACTTGGTGCCGGAGCTTATGCCCCCGTCTACTTCGCCGAGAGCATTGAAGGCCTACCGTCTGACTCGGAGATCGAATCGACAGGTACCTCCAGCCGAGATTCCCACAGCAGAACCGTCTCAAGCTACAACGCCCCGCGCCATGGATTCGAAGCCATCAAATTGGAGGTTGGCCCACCGAGTGAGTGGGAGTTCTATATGATCCGCATGGCGCACGACCGCTTGACCCGGAACCCTGAGCTCTCTCGCGCCACCGACAGTATAATTCGAGCTCATGAGCTTCATGTCTACCGCAACGAGAGTATCTTGGTGGAAGATTACCGCGGTCAGGGCACGATTTTGGACCTGGTCAACCTCATTCGCAGCGAACCAATCTCGCCCACTACCAACAGCGAGGGTGGAATGGACGAGGTGCTTGCCATGTTCTTCACGGTCGAGCTATTCCGCACCGTCGAAGCCCTGCACGCCAGCGGGATCATCCACGGCGACATCAAAGCCGACAACTGTCTCGTGCGTCTCGACGACAAGGCCGCCCTGCCTCCTTCGCTGATCGACCTGGACACCGACTACGCCGACCCGCGCGAAGTGCACTATTCCCCGCGGGGCCACCACGGCTGGTGCAACAAGGGCCTCTCCCTGATCGACTTCGGCCGCGGCATCGACATGCACGCCTTCCCCGCGTCCGTCCAATTCCTCGCCGACTGGGAGATCAAAAGCCACGAGTGCAACGAGATCCGCGAATCGCGGCCCTGGACCCACCAGATCGACCTCTACGGCCTGGCCGGCACCATCCACGTCATGCTGTTCGGCAAGTACATCGAGTCGATGCCCGTCCGCCGCAGCGAGGGTTTTTCGTCCGGTGGAGACTCGGACCGGCCCGATCCTTCCTCGGCCACCACCACCCGCACCTACCGCATCCGCGAATCCCTGAAGCGATACTGGGAACGCGACATCTGGTCCGACGTCTTTGACCTCCTGCTCAACCCCGGCGCCGAACACTGGGCCCAGGTCGAACGCGAGAACCGGAATCCTGCTGCCGCGTGCGTCTCGGACGACGGTGCTGCACCTATTCTCCCCGTGACCAAGTCGATGGAACTCGTGCGTGCGCGCATGGAGGCCTGGCTTCTGGCGAACGCGGAGAAAAAGGGCCTCGGCTTGCAGCTCCGCAAATTGGAGGCGATATTCGCCGAGAGAAAGAAGAGATTGGAGAAGGTCTAGTGTCCACCTTGCCGCGGCTTCGCTCGATTCTTTCGTTGGTCGTGATGTTGCATGATCTCAACACATACACCCCACTTTAGTTTATACCCCCCTTTTCATGCTTTTGGGATTGGCAGCGTTGGCGTTCTGAGGTGGGATTGCGTTTCTCAATTCAATCAGTCGGCTTTTTTTTTTTTTTTAATTGTTGTCCCATGTTTCTCTTCTCTCGTGGAAGATCGCTACGTAGCACCATGATGTCTTATGCAGGACTTATCATGAGTAAAGGCTTCTTTTTGGTTCTCCTGTTCATCCGTGTAATCCACGCCGCCCACGCAGCGCCCCTTGCAACCGAACTCCTGGTCCGTGTAGAATCCGAGGTAGAGTTACCCGACGGTAGATGCGTTATCGATAGTCGCAAAGCTTTCTCACCAAACACACTCTAGAACCGACTCACCACACTAAGCAGGTGGCTAATATTAAAAAAATTCTAGAACCCAGCAGTGTTTATCTGGGCATGTTTTAAAAAGATTAAAACAGAATAACAATTTTTTTTTCTTTATTAGACTAGAACTTCCAGTTAAAATAAAAAAAAACATTCTTTATTTTTAGTCTATTATAAGGTTTAAATCAAAAGTAGAATAGATTTTAGAAGATAGAAAAGCAGCCTAGGCTTTTAAATAAAAAGAGTAATAATTATTTAAAATAGTATCATATAATATAAAAAATAAACTAGTAAAACCAGAATATAGAAATTATAAATTAGCTATATATAACTTATATATATTACAGATATAAGGCTGTTTGTTTTTGTTTATAAAACTGTAGGACTATACTAAACTGCAGTAGTAGAGTCTTTAATAATCTAGAACCGCCCGGCGGTCCCAGAACTCAGAACCAAAGACCAGTGCGGTCCGGTCTGGTGCGGTCCGGTCCTTGGTCTTTGCAGTCTTTTCCCAGGCCTATCAGAAGCTATTATACGATTCGAAGATTATAAGATCTCAAATAGATCTAGGACTATATACAAGGCAGTTAGAGATAGTAGTTCATTGAGAAAGAATCAAGAAAATAGAGGGAGTTGAGAGAGTTGGTAGAAGAGCAGATAAGTAGGCTTATGTGACGGTCTAACCGATCAATTTAGTGGGTGACGAAAATGTTGATATTCCCAAGTTCTAGCTAGGCTACGTGGGCTACACACACAGGACAGTGATAAGGAAGCGGTGTCCCGAGCGGTGGGTTACTGCCGTCCCGCTGGGGTTGACAGCTTACCAGCTTACACTATAACCGGTCTGTGATATATATAAGTCTGCCTCATGGCAGCCGATTCTGCTAAACATCTTTTGCTTAGGTGATTCCGCTGTGTAGAACAATCCCTGTCTCACTTGATGTATAAAACACGGATTATAAATATCATCGTAATGCATTAATCATGACATCCACTCATCTGCTGTGACTGTCACACAGGTTTAGCTACTCTACCCTGGCCTTGACATAGCTGTTAGCCACCCTACCCATAGTCTGTGAGTTTCCTCAACCTCGCACCATCATTGATCAGCTTTGGTCCAATCAGGTGAACACATACATGGGTCACATAGATCGTGACTGAATGGTATACGTCAGACATAGAACCATGGGGGGGGCTGATAGCGGGTGTGTGGAAGCATCACAACCGGACTATCTCGTCAGGGTCTAGACCCCCGGTGGTCGCTACGGTAGCATTCGAAGGTCTGGTGCTCCTCACTCGGTACAGAGGCAGAGTAGTGCTGCCAACCATGTTTACCACCAAGGGTCACCTCTTCACCAGGTCCGCTCACCTGGAAATAGTTCTTATTCCACCCCCCTCGCATCAACCGCTAACCATCCTATCTATAACCCACTCCCTCCCGACCTCTCCCGATCTCACGCCAGTACCTGTCGACACCATGGCTTCCTCGCGAATCGTCGAGCTGGCGACCCGGATCAGCGAAAACACCGCGATAGTGGACGCCTACCTCCGCGAGAACCAGCTTCCATCCCCCTCGTTCGACGAAGACGGCCCGGTGGACTTCGCCATCCAGGGCGAGGAGGTGAAGAAGGCACACGAGGAAGCAATTGCCCTCTCGTGGGAGCTCCACCGGCTCCTGCTGGGCCCCTCCCACTTTCTCCGTCCGGTGGTAAGTGCTCTGGCGCGACGGCGATCAGAACTGCCTGCCTGACTAACTGACCGACCGGAACCTCCAGCCAAATGGCCTGAGCCTGCAAGCGATCTCCAAGCATGACATCGCGACCAAAGTCCCGGTGCATGGCAAGATCTCCTATGCGGCGCTGGCCCAGCAATGCGGGCTGAGCGAGATCAACACCCGACGGTTTGTGCGGTACGCCATCGTCCACCATCGGGTCTTCTGTGAGCCTCAACCGGGGTACGTCGCCCATTCCGCCGCCTCGCGGCTGCTGGCGGAGGACCCCGTCATGCGCGATGTCCTGTCGCATTATCTGGAGGAGTGCTTTCCCTCCTTCGCGATGGTACGTCTGCCCTCTGCCATCCGCCATCATTCTTCCTTCGGCAACATGATTTGACTGAGGATCCGGGACAGACCTTGCGGGCGATTGACCAGTTCCAAGATAACGGTGAGCCCAACCAAACGGTAGGCGACTTCGCAGTCCCAATCCGATGCCCGATCCCGATGCCCTAACCGTGCCACAGGGCTGGAACCTCTACCACGAAACCCCCGACGCCCCATGGGACTACTATGAAACCCACCCCGCGATGGCCCGCCGCTTTGCCAGCACCATGGCCTACGAGACGGAACGCGAAGGGCGATCCAGTAACGTCCTGGTGGAGGGGTATGCCTGGACCTCCCTCCTGGCCGAGACGACGGCGACCACGACGAGCCCACTGGTCGTGGACGTAGGGGGGTCCCGGGGCAAGACCGCGCTGGAGATTGCGCACGCCCACCCGGAGCTCACGCTGCTGGTGCAGGACCTGCCCTCCATGATCGAGGGCGCCCGCGACCAGCTGCCGGCCATCCCCGCGCGCGAGCGGGTGCAGTTCATGGCCCACGATTTCTTCGCCCCGCAGCTGGTCCCGGCCGACGCCTACATTCTGCGCCATGTCTTCCACAATTGGTCGGATCGCAACGCCGTCCGCATTCTCCGCGCCTTGGTGCCGAGTCTGCGGCCGGGGGCCCGACTGATCGTCAATGATTACATCGCGCCCGTGCCCGGAGTCTTGAGTCTCGCCAAGGAGCAACGGCTGAGGTAGGGTTCTCCGTTCCTCGGGTGGGACGTTTTTTACCGCTCTGCGATCCCCCTGTCCATGCTGACGACCCTCGTTAGGGAAATGGACCTCATCATGTTGACCCTCTGCAATGCATACGAACGCGAGGAACAAGACTGGAAACGGCTGTTCCAGGAGGCGGATCCCCGATTCCACGTTCGAACCATGTCGGTGCCCAAGGGGGCGACGGAGGGGATTCTCGAGGTGATCTGGGAGGGTTGAGATTCTCGGTCTGCAGACGGCGACTGCCTCGCATACCATTCCCATTGTGTGAATTACTCGCGATTTCTTCGTTACATGGACTGTCGACGATGCTTTTTTTTTTACCTTTGGGCCCACCCACGGAGCACACACGTAACACTCCCCAAACCCCACCCTTGCGTATTCGAACCTGTAAGAGGCAATCCCACCGGAACCGGTGGGTTGCATTCAACCAGCCGATTCCTGCTCAGCCCATAGATAACCCTAACCGTGGCAGTAGTGGCGCAGATGCGACCTTGGCGTGATCCAGGAGGGATTCCGGGGGAGGCTGGGGCAGGACGAAGGATCGTTAGATCTCGCACCTAGAATGGATTTGCCACTATCTTCTACTGGTGCTCCAGAGACGGGTCTGCACGCAAGCGAAAGTAGCCGCTCTGGGAGAGGATGAGAGTGTACACTCTGATAGTTGGATTTTTCTTTTCTGTCCCACTGTTCCCTTTGCCCTCGCGTTTAGCCGCGGACGACAAGGCCTACGTCGGGATGTGCATAAGGAAAAGGGCACGCCTGTGCTGCGTTTGTTCATCGAACCCGTCAATCACCCTGCGCTCCGCTCTGCGCCCAGAGACCTACGACCCATGCTCTTCCGCCACCCATGTCCACCACTACTCTGAACCCTCGATACTCCCCGAGGGCCTGGAGCCCGAGAAAGAAGATTCTCAATCGGAAGCAAAGCGACTGCGCTTCCGCAACGCCGGCCCCCACCAGTACAAGGTGAACATGCCGCCGACACAGCCGACGGTCAGCCCGGCCAACAGGGTGGTGCCGCGGGCGACGCCCAGCCGGTCATACAGGGGGTCCGACCACATGATGGCGGCGAAGGCGAGGTAGGCCCGGGCCAGATCGTTGATGGCAAAGAGGCTGGCGCTGTAGCGCAGATAGGCGACGGCGACGTAGCTGAAGACGCACTGGATGACGAGGCTCATCCCGGCGACCTCGAGCACGAGCCCCACGGTGGGCACGACCCAGTGGAGGTCGGGCCGCGCGGTCCAGGCGAACAGGAACAGGCCGACGGGCACCAGCACGCTGCCGCACAGGGCGGGCACGAGACGCTTCTCCGGCCGCGGCCACACCCCCCGCCGGAAGTCCGCGTTCAGCGACCAGTGCGTGAAGGCGAAGTAGCCCGGCAGCACCAGGAGCGTGCCGACGATCGCCCCCAGGAAGATCAGCCCCAGTTGGCCCAGCGTCATGGCGTGCATGGTGATGTACACGCGCGGCAGCACCTCGAAGTAGCTGTAGAAGATGGCGTAGACCAGTCCGATGTAGACGGTGGTGAAGAGGATCGCCGGGTCGAGCGCGTTGATCTTCCACGGAATCACGAGGGCGTCGTAGACGATCTGCGTGGGCCTCGCGTCGCGCACGGCGATTTCGGACTGCGACTGGAAGGCGGGATTGCCGGTGAGGGCCCGGAGGCGTTGGGCGCGCAGGTGCAGGATGGCCGGCCCGGAGGTTTCCGGGAGGAACAGCTAGAAAGGGCCATGATTAGTGTGACCGAGGTCACGGTGTCTCGGATGTTCACCCCCACTCACCAGGAAGACAAAGCACCCCCCGGCGGCCCAGAGGACCTCCCACATCGACCAATGCCACCCCTTGACGGGGACGCTGAAGCCCGCAATGACCGGCGCCACCGCGGGGCCCGCAATCGAGCAGACAGCCCAGACGTAGAGTCCGTAGGGCAGGTGCGTGAGCCCCGTCACGTCCGCGATGGAGGCCCCCCCCGTGGCCAGCCCGGGCGACCCGAAGAACCCCTGGAGAAAGCGGAGGATCAGAAACCCGGGGACGTTGTTCACCACCGCGGTGGGGATGCTGAGCAGCAAGAAGATGGTCACCGAGACCACGTAGGGTGGATTGCGGCCCACCGAGGGGATTTCCGATAGAGGGCTCCAGATCATCGGCCCTGTGCCGTAGCCCAGCACGTACAGCGACATCCCCAACTCGGTCACCGAGCGCGAGACCCCGAAGACGGTGCGGAACTCCCCCTCCGCGGCGGAGAAGATGGCCACCGACATGTAGACCATGAAGGTGATGAGATTCACCTCCAGGTACACGAGCAGCTTGGCCCCAAAGGACCAGTTTTGCGGGTTGTCGGGGTCGGTGCTCGAGTACCAACCGACTTGGATCGCTCCTTCGGCGGTGATCTGGGGTTCATTCCATGGGGGTCGGGTCGCGGGCTTTGCCTGCTCCTGCTCCTGCTCCTGCTCCTGCTGCTGTTGCGGCTGCTGATCGGGGGTGAGATGCGCTTCGGAGCCTGGGGTGGGTGGTCGGTTAGGTTCTGACACTTATCGGACGGGGTTGGTCCCACCTACTGCCACCGGACCTCGACTCATTCCGAGCGTGATGCTTCTTCTCCCGCGCGTCCAACCCGCCCTCCTCATCCCTCTCCGATCCCGTCAGTGAGCTCGACCCGAGCGGCCGAACCGTGCGAGTGGCGGCGAGCCGATAGGGAGGAGGCAGCTGGAAGCCGGGCTGCTGTTCGGTGGGTGGCAACAGACGCCCTCCTGACAGCCAGCGGCCAAGCAGTCCAATGGGGGAATTGGTGAGTAGATGCGCCATCTGAGACCGACGGTCCGGAACGACAGCGCAGGGTGAGTCTCGAAAAGGCGAGGGAAAGAAAAGAGACAAGGAACCAGGGCAATCCGTTCTGGCGGTGTCTCTACACTCCTGGCCCTCCTGGCCCCATGCAAGGGGTTCCGGTCCTGCCTTCCTGCCACCAGGCCCGTGTCGCCGATGCCACCCCATCGCCGGGAATGCGGCCTTTGACAGGGTTACATTGTGGTGAGTATGGAGTATGCTGTCATGACGCAAGGTGGACGAAGTAACCCGAAGAGAATCCCACTGGGCCCCGCTGTCCAAGGATTGTCAAGTGTCAAGGTAGGATCAGCAAGGTTAGGGGTAGACCCGACTGCCTTTTCAGACCCACCGCGATCACTGCTTGAGTTGACCCGATGACACTGGCAGGCGGGCTTGAGGGATGGAATGCTATCCATCCCGGATTCGTCCAAGGGTTGGGGATGCTCTCATCCGGACGGTGAGATACAGTGACCAGAGACGAAACGCCATGGGGCTCTACTATCAGAGACCGACCTCGACGGATGATAAGCGGTCAAGACCGGCCTTTCGTGTTGGCAGAATTTTGTGCATTCTTCAAGCCCTAACTGCCTCGACACTCCCTACAGTGACACGGACGCACACTTCTCGACCAAAGCGTTCACATTCTTCCGGACATCTCATAATCTCGAGGCCAGTCCCTATAGCCCAAACTAAAGAGTAAACGTACGCAACAAGCATAGCCAGTCTCCCATTCCCGCTGCCCCCAGCCTTCCTAAGAAAATTCCTTGGAACCCGAATCGATTTGCTCGAGCTAAAACTCCGTCCGTAGACCCTCCTCCCCGGCGCCGTGCTTCTGGTCATGTTTGATATCATCGGCGATCTTTTCGGCCACCATATCTAAATCAGACGGGGAAAAGAAAGAAGCACCCCCCCCCAGAGTTAGTCTTGCATCATTGCCTCACGGAGGTAGTGAAGGAGTCGGAACCACACTTACAAACCACGCCGAGAGGCAGTCCCGGAGGGAGGAATCGGAAGACGGAAGCGTCTGCAATGCGCACTGTTGGTTGTCCCCCGCGACGTGAGCGCTTTGTCCCAGAGGTTGCATCCTACAAGATTCACAGAGCAGATGGGGGAGGAAGGAGGCTTACGATTCTTGACCCCAAAGACACGACCCTTGGGGTCCACCACTGCGTCCGGGTCTCCCTTCTTGCCCATGCGACACGTACACGCGGGGTGGGACATGGAATTGAAGTTCTTCTTCAGGTAGTCGTGGATCTCGGCGAAGGTTTGCACCTCGGGGCCCGGGGCGACCTCCCCGCCGACCAGGACATTGCGCTCGAGGACGGGCATCTGAAGGTACTGGCGGATCCGACGCACGGCGGCGACGGCGATCTCCACGTCGCTGGTCGACGTCAGCCAGCGCGGATCAATCACGGGGCGGTCGTGCATGCTGGGAGAGCGGATGCTGATGTGGCCGCGGGACATGGGAGTCATCAGCGTGCACACGATCATCGCGTAGTTGTAGCCATCCTGGGGGAATCCGACGTCGACGGGGAAGGAAATGAAGAAGCCCTCCGGCCAGTCCTTGGGCAGGCCGGCGAGATCTGTGCGGAGTCAGTCGATCGCGCTTGGTATCAACTTATCTAGTCACACGGGGGAGAGGGCGTCCTGACCTGCGTGCGTGCTCGCCGAAAAGTTGCGGAGCTCGCTGGGAATGTCGGCGAACCCGCCGAAATCGGGCCCCGGGCTCGACAGAATGCCCGCCTGCGCCTCGTTGAACTCCTCGACGGCGTGCTGGCGAGGCCCCGCGTACTTCAGGGCGGAGTTGGTCTCGACATCCACGCGGTGGGCGACGCCGAAGCTGATGTGATCCTCCATCTGCTGGCCCACCTGGGGGGCGTCCAACACCACGGGGATGCGAAGCTCCTGGAGCAGGGCGGCATTCCCCACCCCCGAGACCTGCAGCAGCTGGGGGGTCATCAGTCCGCCGGCGGTGAGCACGACCTCCTTGGTGGCCGTGAGATTGAACACGGTCTTCCCGCGGCTGGCCTGCACGCCCGTGGCGGTGCGATCCGCGTCGAAGAGCACTCGCTCGGCCAGCGTGCGGTTGTACAGGAACAGGTTCTCCCGGCGGTGGAGGATGGGCTCCAGGAAGGTCTTGGCCGACGAGGCGCGCTGCCCGTCGGTGTGGTTGATCGTGTCCAGCACCCAGCTGCTGCCGAAGAGCTCGCCGGACATGAACCCCCCCACCGGCCGCATGCCGACCTGGTCGAAGGCCTTCTTCACCCAGCTGCTGAACGGCTGCGCGTAGTTGGGATAGGTCACGTCCAACGGACCGCCGTACCCCACGTCGGCCGGGTTCAGCTCCGGGGTCGAATTCGCCCGCCGCTTGTGGGGGTCGATGCCGGTGAAGTTCAGGCTTTTCTGGAAGTACCGCGTCACATTCGCGTACGTCCAGGAGTCATCGTCCACCTCCTCGGCCCACTTCTGCATCGCTCCCACGCTGGTCGTCATATACGCCATCAAGTTGAAGGCCGAATTTCCGCCGAGCTGGCGGGACATCCCCCCCCCAACGGAGACGAGTCAGTACAAACGGGCCTCTAAAGGGACGGGAACCACAGGTGGTTGCAGGGGTGGAGAAGGCACGGTACCGTCTTTGCATTGGTATAATGTTTCACCCTGCCATCGGCTCCCTAACGCGAGTGGGGTCAGTTCTGTCAGTGCACGCACGACGACGAGGATGATGGGGAAGGCCACAGCACAGACCGCTTGCGGCTCGGTATTGAATCCCCAGTCCAACTCCGGCGGGATGTGTCCCGTCAGATAGTCGGCGGCGTAGCCCGGGACCACACTGGCATTCGAGACCTCCTGGTAGAAGGAACCCGCTTCGACAATGGCCACGGTCACCGAGGGATCCTCGGAGAGCCGAGCGGCGACAGTGAGACCCGAGGCTCCGCCCCCGACGACCACGTAGTCCACGGTCTTCTCGATGGCACCGGGATACCGGGTGGGATCGCGCACCACGTCCGGGCCCAAAGGGGTCTGATACCACGGACCATTGGGGTAGCCGACGGCCACAGTGGAAAGGGTCCAAGCGGACAGAAGCGCCGTCGTGAATGGAGAGCCAGCCATGTTTCCTACTGGCGCATACGGTTGGATTTCGTGAGGACACTGGACGATGCATGGCGAAGCGATCGACGCACGCCGCGCAGCAGCAGTTTATAGGCAGCCGGCGAAGGGGTCTAGCCAGTCCGGAGGCATGATGGTGGTAACATCGGTTACAACTACAATGAATGGAGGGACCGAGTGATGACTGTGTTCCGGGGCTCGTCGGAGGTACCTGAGCGCTTCGTCTGCATGAAAAGGCAATGACGGACGATGATGTCAGTCAGTGTGCTCGAGTCGATGATGTCTATAGGTGAACAACCGTTCAATCGCGTCAACTGCAGTGATGATCGTGAGAAGACGCTTGAGAAACCGGGGAGGTGCACCGGTCTGCATCCCATCATGGATGGTGTCTCTCATTGTAAGATCTGTATCCACAACCATGGGTCAGGATCATATCGAACAGTCCAGAGCAGTGCGCTACAAATGGCCTCATAGACGTGACTCCAACGGCCTGGACACGACGTATCCAGCGAGGAGGAAATCCCGACCAAAAGACCCCACCCAACCCGGCCCAGCCCTAAGTCGGTCCCCGAAGCTTAATTCAACGGGGTGCATTTGGTACGGCTACGCCCGGTGACAATTTCGCCCGGGGGAATTCCATTCTCTTTCGTTTTTGGCGGTCACTTTTGGTTTACAGAGAAAGGCTAAAATGGTCTGGAGGGTTCAAGAGGTGGAAAAACGAAAACTGGATTGCACCAAACGAGGAGCGACTGGGTAAGTCCCATTGCTTTCCGCGCCACCCCGACAGACGTCCCCGACTAGCTACCTGGTAACCTAGGAACGAGACGGCTAATTGGGCAGCAAATTCAACCACTTCTTGAACACATTGTTCGGATCATACTTGCCTTTCAATTGCTGCAACCGGGGCAGGTTCTCGCCGAAAACGTCCTTGACCCGGCCGTCGTGGTGAGAATAATTGGCATAGGCGCGGGCATGCGCCCCGGCCCCGGCGCGGTCACCGACCTTGCGCATCATCGCCTGCTGCATCGCCCGCATGGTCTGGTCCAGACCGGGGTTCTCCCACCGGAACACGCAGCCGACATTATAGTACGGCCCGCGCGTGGCGTAGGCCATGGCCGCCTGGGGGACGCGCAGCACCGCGGTGTGGGAGACCAGCTCGAAGAGCACGGCGGTGCGCGAGGCCTCGGGATAGGTCTGGATCATCGCCTGGTAGTCGTCCAGCAGTTCCTGAAAGAACCCTACCTCCAGCGGGAGGCGGACGAAGGCGCCGCTGAAGGACTTGCGGCCGCCGTAGGTGGCGAAGGGGTTCTGGATCGTGTTCAGCTGCTCGTAGGGGATCATGGTGACCGTGTTGACCGTGGGCTGCAGCGCCAGCAGGGGCGCAAAGTGCCGCTCCGCGGCGGCGCGCGGCCCGTTGTAGAAGATGGCCGCCAGGATGATGTCCCCGCTGAAGCCGAAGAAGATCCCCTGGTCCTGCTGGGCCGGGCCCTCGTCCTCGAAGGTGTTGACGAAGGCCAGGATCTCCGGCAGTCGATGGGTCGGGTAGCTCAGCAAGCCCGCGTAGACCTCGTGGGGCTGGTCGTACGCCCGGAAGACGAACTCGGTGACGACGCCGAAGTTGTGGCCGGCGCCGCGCAGCGCCCAGAAGAGATCGGCGTTCGCCGTCTCCGATGCGCGTAGGATGCGTCCGTCGGCGAGCACCACCGTCGCCGCCAGGAGATTGTCAATCGTCAGCCCGTGGCGCCCCGTCAGCCACCCGTATCCGCCCCCGAGCGTCAGGCCTCCGACCCCGGTGTGATTCACCGTGCCCCCGACCGTCGCGAGGCCATGGACCGCCGCTGCCCGGTCCACATCTTCCCAGATGGTGCCCCCTTGCGCGGTAATGGTTTTGGCGGCGGGATCTACGACCACCCCTCGCATGCGCGCCAGACTGATCACCAGCCCTCCCTCGCTCGCCGAGGCGCCACTGGTCGAATGGCCGCCGTTGTGCACCACCAGAGGAATGTGATGCGCGGTCGCAAAACCCACCGCCAGCGACACCTCTTCTGCCGTCGTGGGTAAGACAACCGCGGCCTGGACGTATCGATTAGCAATGGGGGGCGGGGGGCGGGGAATTCCGACGCGGCTTAGGGTTTGTGCTTACCGCTCTCTTTTCGCAGGTGTCACTCCATCGTTTGATACTCTCCGCGTAGCCGGGCGAGTCCGGTGTCAAGACGAGGGCAGTCGTGCCGCGTAGGTGCTGGCGCAAGTCGTCCATATTCGGGGACTAGAATGGGCGCACAGAGTGGTGGGACGATGGTCGTAGCTGTGGCAGGAATGTAGGGGGCAGCGGTGCGGGAGAAAAATGTCTCGCAAAGGCCCGCGACCCTAAATACGTGAAATTTGGGGCCGAGCGGGGATCAACATACCGGAGCAGAAGCCAGTCATCCCCGAATCCTACCTGGCCTTGCGGTGTCTCCCTCTGTCATTTGGGGTCCAGTCTACTGCAAGCAGTTCGCTGGGAGCTCCCCACCACGGGAGGACCGGGGCCTACAAGCTTCCATTCGCAGCCGCCCATCCGTTCATGACAAGTGTCAGGTCTGCTGCGCTCCCGTCGGGCACGTTACATGTGGGCCTTGGAATTACTACCGACCTAGAATGGATCGGCCGAGCGGTTTTTCTACGAACGGAGGTTGGGACTGGGAAGTAGAATGATCTCATTGGCCTGTGGAGAATCAAGACACCCGGAGGCAGGTTCTGACTCTCGGGGTTACATGCGCTATTTCTTGAGATATTGATTGAACCAGGTGACCCCCTGACTGAAAGACTGTTCTTTGGCGAATCGGTGACGGGTCTTGTTCAGGTCACAGCGAACCGCAAAGCCATGCTCCACATCGGAGAAGATATTGATCTGGTAGGGGACATCCAGCTGGGCCAGGATCGTTTCGCTCTCGTGCCGCTTCTCAGGCGGAAAGAGATTGTCCTGGGCTGTAGAGAGAAATGTGGACATTTTTGCGATTTAGAACCCGGCGGAAAGAACCAAAACCAAAGAAGACGGTGGAAGGGAAATAGCTCACCACTAGCGGAAATGCTCAACGGTCCCTCAATGGCCTTCAACTCATCGGGCTCGATAAAGGTGGGATGGGCGACGAAGCCGACATCGAGCTGGCCCGGGTGCAGATACCGTACGACATACTTGCCTCCGTAACAGTAGCCCACGCCGCCGATGCGCTGACATCCCAGTCGCTCCCGCATTTCCCGGAGAGTGGCCGTGACGATGGGATCGGTCTGCGGGGGGAGATGACCCTGCAGCCAGTCCATGATTTGGAAACTTGGCGAGTGATCCACGGGAACCGGATCCCCCTGAAACAGGTCGGGCATCACCACCAAATACCCGTTGGCCGCGAACAGGTCGGCAATCAGCTTGGAGTTGACCAGTGCCAGGCCGAAGATGTCGGACAAGAATAGGATCGCATTGTGGGTGGACTTGTCCGGGGGGTAGGAGACGTACACCGGAACTGGACGAGGCCGAAAGGGGCCAGGGCCGGGGTTGCTTAGCATGTCTTCAAGGGTGCAGTGGGCGTCTTCTGGAAGGGACAGGGACAGGGACGGAGTGCGACATACTGTCACCAAACTTCGTGAGCTCGCCTTGGGTCTCGCCTTCGTGCAGTGAGCCACCAATGCAACACTGGGAAGGTGGGAGGGAGGTCATGGTGGGCTCGAGTCACAAAAGATCTAGTAGCGTCGCCAGGAAAAATCGGCCTTTACGATGAACGGAAGAGAAATGAAGAGAGCCCAGGGGGGATCCTTTATCAGGGCTATTACATAGTGGGTGGTTACAGCGAGCCGAAGGCATGTATCTAGATGGGAATGGAGTTCCAGGATTTCCATCGAGCGCGGCGTGTCCTTGCCGGTGACTTCAATGTTACACGGCCATCCAGCATCAAACCCGTTCCCAGGTCGCAGAAAACCCTAATTGGCATGAGGAGCATCGACCAGAGCATGCACCACTGGCTGATAGCCGTACAGAGGGGTTAAGGCTCGATGCCAACACCACATTGGCGCACAGACAAAGGCAACCCAGCGCAGCAGAGGCCCCATCGGCGACCAGAGTCGTCCCGTGTGCAGCTGCGCAAAGAGACTGGAGAACGAGAACACGTAACGGGCTCTGGCCTCCCGGCGGTGACGATACTCCTCCAGCCGCTCGCGCAGCATCTGTGGACTGGGAGATTGGCTGGCAAAGTATGCATGCAGCGCGTTGGCCAATTCGCCTGCATCCTCGATGGCTTGGCAGGCGCCCTGTGCAAGTGATCGGGATGGTCGGTTAGCCCGGAATGCCCCGAGGAGAGATGGAGTCCAAGGAATACCTCCAATCGGGAGGGGAGGAACGTACCTGACCGATGAAAGATGTCATGGAATGAGCCGCTTCCGAAATCTTAGGTTAGTACCAGATGTTGGGTCAAGATAAGGGAGTCCCATGGAACCATACAGTCACCCACTAGAGCTACCCGTCCACAGGCCATCGCCGGAAATGTCGTCTCCTCGAAAACATCACTGGCTGTCACCCGCTCGGCCAGATTCACCACTGTGGTTGGGGGCGATGGGTTAGAATCTTCGCCCGCACCAGAAATCCACACCACCGTAGAGCAGCACACGCACGTACCATCACGAACCCGATGATGCTCCCCAAACGGGTGAAAGCGGTCTCCATAAACGTCATTGATGATGGCCTGAGTAGCATTTTTCCAACTGGATCGCGTTGGATTCTTCAGCTCAGAAGACTAATATCGGATGGATCCATGAATCAGTGGTGCGGTTGGTAGGGTTTCCCCCGGGGGGGGGGGGAGGGGGGGGAACGGATGTACTGTACCTTCACCCCGACAAACCATTGTCGGTTGTCTATGCATGGCCAGGAGGTCAAGATCGAGTCATCGTAGAAGACCCAAGTAGCCACCCCCAAATCAGCCGGTCCCAGATGCTGCAGGGGATGGGTGTAGCCGGTCATGTGGGTACGCCCGGTGAAGCGGATGGTGTTGGCCCCCTCCAGCCCTTGCGTCGCAGCCAGAATGCGACGGGTGGCTGATCGAATACCATCCGCACCCACGACGAGTTGTCCTGCCAGCTGGCGGCCATCCGCGAGTCGCACCTGAACGCTGGGTGCGGTGGGCACATCCTCGATATCCACCACCTCGGCATCGAGGAGGACATGCTCCGGCCCCGCCCCCTGGTACAGCACCTGGTGCATGGAATGCCGTTCGATCGAGTAGACGCTGTAGCCGAACTTCTCCTGCACCCAGTCGTAATCCACCAGGCTCCACGGCGTGCTGTTGCGGAAGATTTGGATCTTGCGCAGCGGCTGCCCTTTGCGGCGGATGAAGTCCAAGTGGCCCAACTGCTCCAGGATGCGCAGGCAGTTGGGCGCCAGCGAGATTCCGGCGCCCACGGGCGTAATCTCAGCACTGCGCTCCAGGACCTTGTAGGTGATTCCGAGCTTTTTACAGATGCCAGCCAGAGTCAGGCCGCCGATTCCTCCGCCGACAATGAGGACATCGACCGTCGTTGTTGCAGAAGCCTGTTCCATGATAGGGAGGGGGAGGGGAAGGTCAGTCGAGACAAGAAAATGCTCCTGGATGTTGGCTGCTTGAGAGAAAGTGAGCGAGAGGTGAATGACAACTCTATGTATGGATCTATACCCCTACGGATGCGTGCTCTGGACACATTCATGATCGTCATGCCCAGTTTGTCCCTGCCCGATACATTCAGCGATGTGGATTAACATCCCCGTGAGGTTGTATGAAGGAGAGTCTATGCAGATGGCAGCCATGGGTCGGAGGGGGTTACTCTCCCCCGTCTTTATCGAGCCCTCGGGACGCAATCTAGACCTCGCGTTGCATCTTCCTCCCTTTCTAGGGCTCCAAATCTGTCCCCGTCCGTCTCCGGCGATACGAAACGTAGTTGGGAAGAAGGGACGGTCTGGACAACACTTCGATGCCTACTACACATAGCATCCATCCGTGGATGTCGATCTTCCGGATGACGTCGGAACTATTCGCAGTGCACTGTGGCATCTGGCCGGATGGAGCTTTTGGAAGGGAGAGCGAAGCCGAAAAATCAAAGAACTCTCGCATTGCCCCCAATTGCGGGGCCGCCAAAGAAGAAGGGTAAAGATTAACAATCACACAAATTCCACACAATCAAAGACAAAAAACCACAACTTCAGAGAGCATGTGTACCCGCTGGGACTTTACTCCGCCACCTTCGGCCTAATAGCAATAGACGCATCGCCCTCAAGCCAGGGACTTCCTACTTTGCTAAAGTCCAGAGCAGTCAGGTCCGTCGGGGGGCCCTCCTTGCCCCAAACCATATCATACCGGCGCACCAGCGTTGCAAGGAGACCCTGGGCGATGATCCCGGCCAGCGCCTCCCCGGGGCAGCGATGGCAGCCGGCGCCGAACTGCAGAAATGCCGCCTCGCGGGGGTTGTTCAGGTTCTGCATCCGATCGTCCGGCTGCAGCCACCGCTCGGGGATCCAGTGCTGTGGGGTGTGGAAGATCTCCGGGTCATGATGGGTCAGGTAGGGCGAGATGGAGACAATCCAATTCGGGGGAACGAGGTACTTGCCTCCCTCCAGCTCGACCGCACGGTGGGTCGTGCGAAACATATGCACGCCTGAATAATGCCGGCCCGTTTCTTTGATCCCGGCCAGTAGCTCGGGGCATTTTCGCGCGTCCGGATGCGCGGCCAGGGACTGCCGTAGCTGGGCCAAGTAGTCAGGGTTGCGTAGTAACTGCATGGAAATCATCCACCTCAAACCGTTTAGCGACGATGCCGTGTGTAGGGCTGGACGGCTGGCATGGGGATCATGAACGGCAACTGACCTCAAGAATGGTCCACGAGATGCTGGCCACCGTGCTGGTGTGGGCTGCAAACATCAACACCGTATGATGGGAAGGGAGATATCCCTCCAGATGCGCGGTGCGGGGATCCTCCAGGGTGAAGGAGATGTAGTCGAGGGAATCCCTCCAGATCTCCGGATTCCGGCGCCGATCGGCCACCTGCTGCTCGAAGATCTGAGCAAAGCGATCTCGATTCTGCTCCAGCCGGCGCGCCGCGGGGTGGGGAATCCAGTCGGGCAGCAACAGATTGAAGGGGTGCCCGATGTCAGCCTCCATGTGGTGTAGGATCTCGTAGAGCTCGTCCAGACGATGGTCGTAGAAGTCCTGACCCATCAAGCACCGGACAATCACCCGGTGCACAAACCGGGAGGTTTCCTCGAATACTGGGACGGCACCGCGCTGGCTCCAGCCCTGAAGAGCCTTCCCGGCCTCCTCTTCGATCAGCTGGAAGTAATGCTCCAACGCTGCCTTGCGGTTCACCCCGCGGTTGAGAGAGTTCACGAGCGTTCGGAGGTGGTCAAAGTACCCCGGCTTGGCGATCTTACGGAGAAACAGACCCTGACATACCGAGACACGCCAAATCAGCTGCATGCATGTGGTGGGGGGGCGGGGGGGGGGAGGGGGTAGTGCTGGAACGAGGCCTACAATTCCACCCCCAAATGACCAGGTGTCCTCCTTGACATCGGTATACATGCGATTGAGCTTGACCCCGCGCAGGTAGACCAGATTCGCGACCAGGAGCTTGATTTGGAAGATCGATCCACATTTCTGCGTGGCCTTCTGTACGAAGCCCACAGGATCGGCAAGGAAGGCAGCGGCGTCCCCGATGCGAGGCACGCCGAAATTCGGGGCAGGCGGCGCTCTCTTTGCGCTCTCTGTCGGCCAGACCAGGCATACGAGGCACACCACCAGGGCCCCGATCACAACCGAGGAGTAGGCGGGCTGCTGCTCCAGAAAGATCAGGGGGGGTAGCAGGTGAGAGGCGATCATGCTGGCTTCCAGGGGAGTCAGACGAGGGCGATTCTAGGTGAGTAGAGCCACATGAGAGAGTAGCCGGTGCGTGATCCTTTATCAACCACGCAGCTGCTTTGATCGAATCATCTACTCAATGGAGGGGGGGGGGAAACATGGGCCTGTACACCGATATGCCACACCAAAGACACCCAGAGTTTGGATTCCTGGGTTTGAGGAACTGGAGGCAGTGGTCCGAAACTGGAAATGGGAGGTGTTCAGGGTCTTGTCCCAGAGGTCGTTGTCGTTGAGGTCACATCCTCTCCTCCGTTCCCGGCATTGACTTATCTTTCCTGGACGTCAGTAGGAGAGGCACCCCGAAGTCGTAAGCGGCCCGTCATGGATCTAGAACCTCTTGCCCCCAGTGAGACATTATCTGCCGATTTGATGTCATTGATATTCGATCTTTGGAATCACGGATGACTGCGCCATATTCCAAACATGGACTTCGGCAGAGCCACTGCAGGCAGACCAGCCCCTTCCAGACGGCCAGACACAGGAATGCAATTGCTACGTTGAGTCAATTAGGTCACCCCGTCAACTGTCTTGGTCACAGTTTGGATGAGGTTTCGTGGCACCTTGGTGTCGTGCCTGTCCACCGCAATCAGGTCAGAATAGACCGAGCAACAACCTTCGAGAACCTCGAGAGCTGGGATGCATAGTGGAGCCTGACGTAGCATAGAAACCCAGACCAAACAGAGAGAGTGCAGCATGGGTGCACTCAGAAGTGGGATCACATCTGTTGAAACCTCGCTGGAGAAAGATATAAATTGGACGACAGTTGATGACCCTCTGATTGACGACACTGCTTGGAAGTCGAATTTGCATCATCCACCCTTGCTAGCTGCCATCCACCATGGCGACGCTTACCACGAGGCAATTGCGAGGCTCGGAAGACTCGCGGACAGCGAGTGAATATGTTTCGCCGGTGTTTTCCACTCCGCAGTCCCCCTCTCCAGCTTCTTCACTAGATGGACCCAATCTCCCCGCGGTCATCGGCTACGCGTGTCGCGTAGCTGGGGCGGATCGCCCGAGCAAACTCTGGGAAAACATCGTCGAACAGAAGGATGTGAGACGCAAACTTCCCAGGGATCGATTTAACGTAGACACCTTTTACCACCCGGATGGAACACACAAGGGAACAGTACGCCTCCTACCGTCTCCCCCTCCCTTGAGCTGACCATAGCGGTGCTAACTCACGGGCCCTCCAGACCAATGCAAAACATGGCTACTTTCTGGATCAGGATCTGGGGGCATTTGACCGCACTTTCTTCCGGATTTCGGGCAAGGAAGCGGAAGCAATGGATCCCCAGCAGCGCCTGCTTCTGGAGGTAGTGTTTGAGGCATTCGAAGACGCCGGAATCTCCTTGGAGGAGATGAACGGCTCACGCACCTCCGTCTTGTGTGGTGCCTTTACCAACGATTACAATGCCATGCTGACCAAGGATCTGGAATACTATCCCAAATACACCGTGACGGGAACGGGGAACGCCATTCTCGCGAACCGGATATCTTATGCCTTCAACCTGAAGGGGATGAGTCTGACAATTGATACCGCATGCTCGTCGTCGCTCGTGGGGTTTCACCTGGGCGCACAAGCCATCCTCAACGGAGAATGCGAAATGGCGATCATTGTCGGCTCCGCGCTGCACTTTGACCCGAACATCTTCATCACCATGACCGACCTGGGAATGCTGTCCCAGGAAGGACGCTGCCGGGCGTTCGACGCCGGGGGCAAAGGATACGCTCGGGGAGAAGGGATCTGCGCCGTCATCCTGCGGGGCCAGATGCAAGCCGAGATGCACGGCGACCACATCCGCGCGCTGGTCCGAGCCACCGGATCCAACCATGATGGCATGACGCAGGGAATCACCCTACCGTCCTCGGAGGCTCAGGAAGCCCTAATTCGGAGAACCTATCAGTCTTGTGGTCTCGATCCCGCCGACACCCAGTATGTCGAGGCCCACGGAACGGGCACGGCGCGCGGGGATCCGTTGGAGATGCGCGCCATCGGCGCCTGTTTCTCGTCTCCACGACGGTCTGATCCTTTATACGTAGGCTCGGTGAAGAGCAATATCGGCCACGCGGAGGGGGCGTCCGGGCTGGCGGGATTGATCAAGGCCAGCATGGCCCTAGAGAAAGGACAGATCCCCCCTAACATGCATTTCAAGCACCCAAACCCGGAGATCGCCTTTGCCGATTGGCAGATTGAAGTGCCCACCCGGTTAATCGACTTTCCCAGCAATGCCCAGGGCACCCGACGAGTCAGCATCAACTCCTTCGGCTACGGGGGCTCTAACGCCCATGTCATCCTCGAGTCCTACGACCAACTGCCCCATGTCCAGCCCACCGACCCGGGGGCGCATCGGCCATACTTGGTGCCTTTGACCTCGCATACGGAGAAGGCAGGCAAGCTGATGGTAGAGAAACTCGGAGCCTATCTCGACGACAGGCCGAGCACCCTCGTCGTGGATCTGGCGCACAGTCTGGCCACTCGCCGCACGCTGCATGACGAGCGGTCCTTTGCTGTGGGCGCGAGCGCGGCCGACATTCGGACCCAGCTATCGGAGGGTCTTCCGGCCTGGACCAAAGTCCGCCGGGAGCCAGTGCGATTGGGGTTTGTCTTCACAGGTCAAGGGGCCCAGTGGCATGCCATGGGCCGTCAACTTCTGGAACAGTGCCCCTTCTTCCGCCACACTCTGGAGAGGGCCGATCGCGTCCTCGCCACCCTCCCTGATAAGCCGGAGTGGTCGATCGTGACGGAACTCACCCAGCCCAAGGAGACGTCGCGACTGGGTGAAACCCGACTATCACAGCCCATCTGCACCGCGCTGCAGCTCGCCATTCTGGACCTCTTGAAGAGCTGGGGAATCGTTCCCCAGGCCACCGTGGGCCATTCGTCCGGTGAGGTTGCCGGTGCGTACGCGGCGGGGATCTTGACCTTCGAGAATGCAATGTATGCGGCGTACTATCGAGGCCTGCATATGTCGAGCCCACGGTCGTCCACATCACCCGGAAGGGATGCCATTCCAGGGGCAATGTTGGCGGTGGGACTAGGCGAGGCTGAGGCCATGGCGGAGACTGAGTCGTATCGTGGTCGAGCGGTCGTTGCCGCCGTCAACAGTCCCTCGAGTGTGACGCTATCCGGGGACGGGGATGCGATTGCCGAAATCAAGGAGAGATTGGATGCCCAGAAAGTGTTTGCTCGGCGTCTCCAGGTGCAACAAGCGTTCCATTCCCACCATATGGACCCGCTAGCCCCGGCCTATGAAGAGGCACTTCGCAACTGTCCGGGCTTCGCGACCACGGCCCCGGCATGTCGATTCTTCTCCAGTGTGACGGCCCGCGTGGCAAACCCCGACACGATGGGTCCCCAATACTGGTCGGCGAACATGACAGGCACCGTCCGGTTCTCCGATGCCTTGATCGGCATCCTGCTGGATGATCTGGAAAATCCAAACGTCGATGCGCTCGTCGAGATTGGACCCCATCCGGCGCTCAAGGGCCCGGCTCGTCAGGTCATGAAGAGCGTGAATATGGACCTACCTTACTTCGCCTCCCTGTCGCGTGGAGTCCCCGACTACGAGGGGATCCTGGCTCTGGCGGGTCAGCTATTCCAACTGGGTTATCCTGTCGACCTCACCGCGGTCAATAGTGACACCTATCTGGCCGACTCCGATCCCCCCCGGCAGACCCACCGGGCCCAGAGGATTCCAGATCTGCCCCTATACGCATGGGACCATTCAGACCGGTATTGGGCGGAGACGCGACTGATCAAAGAACACCGTCTACGTCCGCACCACCATCCCATCTTGGGGGCCAAGATGCCCGGATCAATCGAGGGCCATGTGCGGTGGCGGAACTACCTGAGAACGCGCGAGCTTCCCTGGCTGGTGGACCATATGGTCGATAACAAGGTGACTTTTCCCGCGGCTGGCTATGTGACCCTAGCGATCGAAGCAGCCCTTCGGATGAAAGACACGGTGATGGCAGCCCAAGGGGTCTCGCTACGCAACCTCTCCATCAAGTCCGCGTTGGTACTCGATGAGTCCGAGATGGGGAGCGAGGTGGTCGTGGACATCCGCCCCCAGACCACGTCGGCCAAGTCGAGATCGGATACCTGGCTGGAGTTCACCATATTCTCCTACAACGGCAGCCTGACCTGCGCCGAGCACTGCACGGGGCTGATATCGATCTCGACTGCCACCACCGCGGACGGTGCCCCGTCACGGAAGCCCTACAGGCAACACCCGCAGCGGCAACCGGGCAGGATGAGTACCGCGTCTTTTCCCGCGCAAAGCTTCTACACCCATCTTCGTCAGCTCGGACTCCAATACGGGGAGCATTTCCAGCTCCTGACCGGAACCATCGAGTCTGGGGCCGGCTTCTCCTCCTCCATGCTGACCTTTGAGCCGGCGCAATATGCCTCTCAACCCGCCGACCGGACCGTGGTGCACCCGACCATGTTAGATGCTGCATTTCATACCATCTTCGCCGCCCTGGAAGGTCTTTCCGGCCGAACCCTGCAGACAGCCTTCGTCCCCACGTTTGTCCACTCGCTCGACATCTTCCCGGCCATGCTGTCCGGGATGGATGCCCCTCGGCCGCTCGAGGCGCGCGTGGCTTCGTCCGCTCATTTCTCGGGCCCGCGTGCGGCCGTCAGTGATGTGGATATGTACCGACAGGGCGACGGCGAGGCGCTGCTCTCCCTGGCTGGCCTCCGTCTGACCTCGTTGAGCAACGGCCGGGCTGCCCACAATCGCTCACTGTTTTTCCGCACGCGCTGGCAGCCGGCCTTTGACCAGCTGGCCGAGGATTCCCCGGCTCTCCAGGACCAAACACTGGCGGGAGTCTTGGATCTGTTTCTTCACCAACATCCGGACACCAAGATCCTGCATTTCACCCCTGATATCAACCAGACCCGGCAGCTGGTCGGCTGCCTGGTCGACCAAGGCAGCGAACGTCGACGGTTCCGATCCATCACGCCCGTGGCAACTGGGGGCGCGTTCGCCGAAGAGCTCGAGCGGGTGCAGAGGGAGCAGCCGGGGTGCCTCGTGACGGGGGAGCCCGAGCCGGAGGCCTATGACTTGGTGATCGTCAGCGAGGCGCAGGAAGCACACCCTCTCCCGTTTCTCCGGGACGGGGGCTACGTGATCAGCCACGGCTCGGCCATCGATGAGACAAATTTAACGAAGAGGTTTCAGTGTGCGGATGTCGAAGTGTGGCAAAGGACGCGCGAAACCAGGCGTGACGTCCGGCCTCTGCTGTTGGCAATGGCTCCCACCCCTTCGCGCCGGACCCTAGATCTGGCGTCGCACATCAGAGCGGCAAACCCCGACCGGCCGGTGTCTTGCCTCGGGCTCCAGGAGCTTCTGGCCCGCATGACCGGCGTCGAAGATGTGGTCGTCCTCGCCAGCTTGGATCGGGATCTCTTGTCGGGTCTAGACCCGCAGGGGGAACTGTTCTTCGAAGCCACCCGAGCCCTCCTCATCCGCCCGGATGTCAATGTTCTCTGGCTACTGCAGGACACCACCGCCCCTCGGCATGTCGACAGTCTGGGGAGCTCAATGATCGTCGGGCTGGCTCGGACGGCGCGGTCGGAGAATCCCAGCTCGCGCATTGTGACGCTCGATCTCCCCGTAGACTGGTCGCCTGCCGCGGTGGTGCCCTGGCTCCCACAGCTGTTGGACCCGGAGGTGCACGAGGACGAATTTCACCTGCGGGATCAGGTGCTCTCCATTCCGCGCATCGAAAATGATGATGGCCTGAATTCCAAGGTCCCCGGTGGGGTCAGCTCCGGTCCAAGACCCGAATCCTTCAGTGCGCAGCGTCCCATGCGGCTAGCCATTGGGCAAGCCGGCCTCCTGGAGACGCTCGTGTGGGAAGACGACGTGGAGATCCTGAACGAGCCACTCCCGGACGATGAGATTGAGATCGAGGTCAAAGCGTCCGCGCTCAACTTCCGCGACGTGGCGGCCGCGATGGGGATCATCGATGACCATCGCCTGGGCGACGAGTGCGCCGGTCTCGTCCGGCGCGTGGGCCAGCAGGTTGACCCCGCTGCCTTCCAACCTGGGGACCGAGTGGTCGCCCTCCGGCCAGGCCGGGGCGCCCATCGATCGGTGGTCAGGAACCCAGCCTGTCACTGCTTCCGACTCGGGCCCATGCCGTTTGAGCAGGCGACGGCGCTCCCCCTGATTCTGACCACGGCGTACTACTCCCTGGTGGAGACGGCACGACTGCAGCCGGGCGAAACGGTGCTGATTCATTGTGCCGCCGGGGGAGTGGGCCAGATGGCCATCCAGATTGCGCAGCAGATCGGGGCCAGGATCATCGCCACGGTGGGATCCCCCGCGAAGCGCGATCTGCTCCAGTCCCGGTACGGGCTGACGGAGGCGCACATTCTCTCCTCGCGGGATGCCAGCTTCGTCGACGGGGTGATGCAACTCACGGACGGACGCGGCGTGGACGTCGTCCTCAACAGTCTCTCGGGCAAGCTCCTGCATGCCTCGTGGAACAGCCTGGCCACCTTCGGCCGCTTCATCGAGATTGGGAAGCGCGACATCCATGAGAACACCCTGATCGAGATGGACCCCTTCCGCCGGAATGTGCTCTTTGCCTCGGTGGACATGGTGACGATCTATGCCCAGAACCGCGCGCTCGGGGCCCGGATCTTCGACCACTGCTGCAACATGGTCCACGAAGGCCGCATCCAACTGCCGGCGACCATCCTGGCTCTGCCGTACTCGGAGGCCGTCCAGGGCTTCCGACTGCTCCAGATGGGCCGCCATACTGGCAAGGTGGTGTTGGTCGCCGAGGACCAGGCCGACCAAGTGCCCGTGAGTCCGCCCACCTGGAACGCGGTGGCCAACCGGCTCAGCCCCGACAAGACCTATCTGCTGGTGGGGGGCCTGGGGGGCTTGGGGCGCACCTTGACGGAATGGCTGGTGCAGCGACAGGCCAAGCGCATTGCCTTCTTGTCGCGATCGGGCGCGGATCGCCCGGAAGCCCAGGCCACCGTCGCATGGCTGCGGGCGCGTGGCATTGCGGTCTCCGTGCATGCCGGGGATGTCGCCGATCCGGGGCATGTGCAGGCCTGCATCAAGGCGATCCCGGACCTGGGGGGCGTGTTTCATGCCGCCATGGTGTTGGCGGATGCCCCCCTCGAGAGGATGAGTTATGCGCAATGGCATCGCTGCGTCCAGCCCAAGGTCCGCGGCGCCTACAACCTGCATTGCGCGACGGTGCACTGCCCACTGGACTTCTTCGTGTGCTTCTCCTCCATCTCCGCGTTCTTCGGCAGCAAGGCGCAGGCGAACTATGCGGCGGCCAATGTGTACCTGGACAGCCTCGTCCGGTACCGCCGCCAGCTCGGCCTCCCGGCCTCCAGCATGAACTGCGGGCGCATCACCGGGGTCGGCGTGGCTGCGGCCGATGCCAGTCTCGAACGGTTCATGGTCGAAGAGGGCTTTGACGGGGTCAACCGGCAGGAGCTGCTCTATCAAATCGAGGAAGCTATCTTCTCTGCCGATCAGCCCGCTCCTCTCTCAGGGCGAGGGACCGACATGTCCCAGACCCTCACCGGCGTGACTCTAGAACGAGACGACGTGTACTGGGCACAGCGATCCATCTTTCGGAATCTGTACCGCAACCACGACGTTGAGGGTCAATCCCGGCCTGGGGCGGACGAGGTCAATCTCTCCGTTCAGCTGGCTCGCACGATAGATCTCTCGGACCGCGTGGCCCTGCTCATGGAGCGCTTTGTCGACAAGGTCTCTGTGGTGCTCGGTCTCTCGCCCGAGTCTCTCAAGCCCGCCGATCCGGTGTATGGTTTGGATTCGTTGGTCGCCGTCGAGCTGCGCAATTGGTTCACCAAGTCCGTCGGCGTCGACATTGCCCTGTTTGACGTTCTGGGAAGCCCATCCATCCAAGCCCTAGTGGAAAAGGCCATCGGCCTGTTCGATGCGCAGGTCCAGCAGCAGCAGCAGCAGCAGAGTGTCCAGTCGTCGTCTGCCCCGTCCAACGACGACCAGTCCCCGACATTTAACAAGAATCTCGACTCACAGGATCACTCCACCTCCCTGCAAATCCCCAAAGCGGACTGCTCGCGTCCACTGCCAATGTCCACCTTCCAGAATCGGCTGTGGGTCTCGCATCGCTTTGCCGCGGACAAGTCTCGCATCAATCTCGCAATCACGATGCATCTGCGGGGACAGGCCGATCATGGCATCTTGGAACAAGCTCTGTCCGAGTTGATTGCCCGCAACCCCATCCTGCGCACCGCCTATGGGGAAGGCGAGGCGCAGGACGAGCAGAGAGTGATGGCTCCCCGGCCCTTCCACCTCGGGTTCCATGATCTCTCCAAATCCGGTCCCAGCGAAGGTCCCACCGCATCCTTGGAGACGCTGGTCGGGTCCCTGAAGCGCAAGGAGATGAGGATTGAGGAGGGCGAAGTGCTGGAGGCGACGTTGGTCCAAAGGTCCAGCACCGAGTGCGCCTTGGTCCTCATCATGCACCACATCTGCACGGATCGCAGCAATTCCCAGTCCTTTGTGCGGCAGCTGGCTGCCCTCTACGACGCCCTCCGCCAAGGGCGCAGCCTGAGCACGATTCCCGCGCCCAAGGTGACCTACGCCGACTTCACCTTGTGGCACAATCATCTGCTCACCTCGCCCTCCATGGGAAAGGGGGTCGAGTACTGGAAGCAAACGCTGGCGGGCATGCCGGCCAGCTGCCAACTGCTGCCCTTCGCCAAGGGCGAGCGGCCGTCGTGGGATGAGTACGGCCGGGAGACGGTGGTCGCAGCACTGTCTGCGCGCCAGCTCCAACGCATGAAGCGCATCTGCTCGCAAGCGCGCACGAGCCCCTTCCACTTCCTCTTGGCCGCCTTCCGGGCGTTTCTGCACCGATACACGGCGGACGAGGACCTGACGATTCTCATGGTGGACGGAAACCGCCCGCATGCGGACCTGGGCGAGGTGCTGGGCTTCTTTGTGAATATGGCGCCCATCCGATGCCGGGATGCTTGTGCCGGCAGCTTCGAGGCGCTGTTGAAAACCATCGGGGGCCGGGTGCTCGAGGCGATGGCGCACAGCCACGTGCCGTTTGATGTGATTGTCGCCCAGACGCAGGGGGCGCGCACGCCGGCGCATTTCCCCGTGAGCCAGGTCCTGGTCAACTACCAGCAGCCCGACGAGCAGGCCCGCTATCAGACCACGGACTTCACCTTCCAGGGCACCGAGGTCCAGAATATGCCCACGGGCTGCGAGTTGAGCCTCCAGGCCCGTGAGGATGCCGAGCACGGCCTGCAGCTCGAGCTCGAGTACGCGACCGCCCTGTACGAGGACGGGGATATGCGGTGCTTCTTCGACAACTTCCAGACCTTCGTCACCAGCCTGATCCAGGACCACCGGCAGTCCATCCCGGAGGTCCGCCTTGCGGGGACTCTGGAGTTGGAGCGGTTGGCCCTCCACTGCTGGAACAGCCACCCCCCCGACCATGGCTGGCAACCGTTGAACCTCCCCCGACGGATCGTCGAGGTGGCCGAGACCCAGCCGCGCGCCATCGCGATCACGACGTCGGCCGGGGAGGCTGTCACCTATCAGGACCTCGTGGCCTCGGCCCGTCGGGTGGCCTTCTCGCTGCAGAATCGGGGCATTGGCCCGGGACAAGTCGTGGGCATCCTGGCCAGCCCGGGGATTGAGCTGGTCACCGCGATGCTGGGGGCCTTGTTCAACCGGTGTGGATACGTGCCCTTGGATCCCACCATGGCCGTTGGCCGTCTCGCATATATTGTGGGCGACTCGGGGATGCAGTTGCTGCTGATCGACGAGGAATCTGACCCCCTGGCCTCGTCGTTGGGGCGGGAGTCGCCCAGTCTGCCGAATGTGATGAGTATCAAAAACGCCACTCGCGCCGCCTGGCCAGCCGATCTTCTGCGGTCGTTACCGACGGACCCCTTCTACATGATGTATACTTCGGTATGTTGCTTGGTCCCCCCCCCCCCCCCTGCCCGACAGCCCTAGCCCCGGGACGCGGCCTGCAGAGAGGCTGGCTAACACATGCCTAGGGAAGTACTGGGACCCCCAAGGGAGTGCCGCTCACCCAGGAGAATGTCGGGGAGATGCTGGCCGCCATGCAGGCCCGGTTCAACTTCACGCGCGAGGATCGCTTCCTCCACCAGATCTCCCCGTCCTTTGATCTGTCCGTGGTGGAACTCTTCTCCCCGTTATGCGTCGGGGCGAAGCTCTGCATTGCCACCAAGACCACCCGCAGCGACCCGCGCCTGTTGGGCGACTATCTGCGACAGGCGTCGGTCACGGTGACCTACTTCACCCCGACGCAATTCGCCTTGGTGCTCGAGCACAGTGGGGCGTCGCTGGTCGCCTGCCCGGACTATCGGATTGCGCTCCTGTGCGGGGAGCGACTGCCCACCCGGCTCGCCGAGGCATTCCATCAGCTGGCCTGCGCGGCAACGCTGTACAATGCCTGGGGTCCCACGGAGGCGGCGGTGCAGACCACGATCCACCGCGTGCAGTGGCCGGCAGACCAGACGCTCAACATCCCCATCGGCCACGCCGTGGGCAGCTGCCGCCATTACATTGTGGACGCGGCCATGAACCCCCTGCCCGTGGGCTTTGTCGGCGAAATCTGCATCGGCGGCCCGCAGGTGGCCCGGGGGTATTGGAACCGCGCCGAGAGCAACCGCCAGCAGTTCCTCCGGAATCCCTTTGCCTCGCCGGACGACCATCGCCGCGGCTGGACCCGGCTCTTCCGCACGGGCGATCTGGGCCGGTTCCTGCCGGACGGACAGTTGGAATTCCTGGGCCGCATCGCCGGCGACAAGCAGATCAAGTTGCGCGGCTTTCGCATCGACCTGGGCGAGATTGAACATGTCCTGCACCGGCACTCCGGGACCCCCGACGGGCAAGGCATCGTGGATCTGGCGGTCATCGCGCAGTCCGCGCCGGAAGATGCGGACGCTTTGACCGATGATCGGTGGCTGGTGGCCTTCATCGTGCCGAAACAGGCGATCCCGACGGAGGCCGCGAAGCGAGCATACGCCACGCTGCTGCACACCCGGGCCAAACCCTACCTGAACCGCTACATGCTCCCGGCCGCCTATCAGTTCGTCGACCAGCTGCCCACCACGGCCAGTGGGAAAACGGATCGCCGAGCCCTGGGCGCCTCCCAGGCCCCGGGCACGCCCCCGCAGCACGGCGCCGGCCCCGCGGCGGCGTCGACGCTGGACCCGGCGCAGGCGCAGGCGCAGGATCGGGCCGACGAGGAGGTCGGTGACCGCACCATGGCAACCGTGACGCGCGTGTGGCAGGAAGTGCTGAGGCTGGACCATGACATCCCCGTGGAACCGACCAGCAATTTCTTCGACATGGGGGGCTCCAGCACGCTCCTGCTTCGGCTGCAGGGCAAGCTGCAAACCACGCTGTCCATCCCGATCAGCCTGCAAGAGATGGTCCGCCGGCCGACGCTCGTGCAGCTGGTCGAACTGGTCCACAGCAAGGTGCCCCGCGAGGGTCAGCCACCGCCGACGCCGGGGAGCCGCCCCGAGGAGGATGTGGTCGATTGGGCGCAAGAGACCACTTTGCCCGCCGAGACTCGCTACCATCCCCCCAGCGCCCCGATGAGTCCGGGCGGACGGGATATCTTGATGACGGGGGCCGAGAGCTTCACCGGGATCCATTTGCTGGCGCAACTCCTGACCTCGCACCCCAGCGGCACCATCCATCTCCTGGGCACGCACCACCCCTGGGACCATGCGCAGGTCTTCCACCGACTGCAGGAGTACAACCTCCTCAACGCCACGCTCACCCCGGAGCAGATCCTGACCCGCCTGCGCATGATTCCCGGCAGCTTGGCCGAGGGCTCTCATTTCGGGCTGTCCCCCCGCGCCTTCGAGGCGCTGGGTCGATCCATCGCGACCATCTACCACCTCGCCTCCGAGGTTTCCCTCCTCAAGACCTACCACGACCTCAAGCCCATCAATACCGCCGCCATCCTGCCGCTGATCGAACTCGCGCGCTGGGGGGCGCCCAGCCCCATCCACTATCTCTCCACCTGGAGTGTGCCTCACCTCCAGCTCTGGACGGCGCCGCCCACGACGCCCGCGGTGGTGCACGAGGCCAGCGCCGGCCACTTCACGCCGCCGCCGACCGCGGACCAGGGCTACTTCAAGTCGCGGTGGGCGGCTGAGATGCTGCTCACGCACGCCGCCGCCCGCGGCTTCCCGGTGACCATCTATCGCGCCTCCGCCGTGACCGGCAACCCGACCACGGGCCTCCCGGCGCCGGCCGGCGACTTCGTGCGCAGCCTGATCCTCGACATGCTGCGCCACCGGCTCGTGCCGCGGTTCGCGCGCGAGTCCCCCGCGCCCGTCGTCGTGGACTTGGTTCCGGTCAACTATCTCACGGCGCTCCTGGCCCACCTCGCCCAGCGCCCACGAGCGGCCGCCGCCGAGGGCCCCCGCCCCGCCGGCGTCGAGATCTTCCATCTCACGAACCCCACCCCGCTGCCGCTCGACCAGCTGCCGGGCTTGACCGGGTCGATCCGCGGCGACGCCACCGCGGGCCGCGTGGTGAGCGTGGACGACTGGCTGGCCGCGGCCGCGGCCGCGGATGAGGACGAGCAGCTGCGCGTGCAGGTGGCGGGCGGATACTTCCGGCGGGGCCATCAGATGTTTGCCCTGGATCGCAGGCGGACCGATGCCGCGCTCGGCGGGGTGACGGAAGGGTGGGTGGACTGTCCTCCTGTCGATGCGAATTACCTCCGCGCGTTGTGGCTGCAGAAGGTGTGAGCGAGCCGGGAGGTCGGGGTGGTTGGGTTCTCGGTATGCATCTATCTCGATTGGGCGTGGGACCGGAGTCTCTGGGTTACTTGTCTATCCGTTCATTGATATCGTGTTCTGTGTATCTGTTGATCTCTTATCTATTTAATCCATCTTTCTATATCTCCGGTCAAATAATGTAAACCTCTTCTGGAAGACTACCTACCGTTGGGAGTTCTTCTTCATGTATAGGGGCAGCCGAGTGCCACTGGCTAGCTAGCCAGTCGAGGGCATATGGTACTATGGTACGATGGTACTATGGTACAGTACAGTCGTGATGGTGGACTGCACTGCACCGGTACCTTTAAAAACCCTGACCTCACCTGTCAGCAATAACTGATCAGTGACCCTGTCCTACCAGCAAGACAATCCGTACGCATGCTCAGCCAGCTGCCCGATACCTATCACCTGGCACCGCCGTCCAGCTTGACGGCTTCGATGTCGACTACGGGTTCGAACCCCAAGTTTTTCCGGATCAATGAATTGAGAAAAGTAGAATAGTTAGGCGTATCCTTCGCAGGAACCCAGCCATAACTCAAATCTGAAATGCAGAGAGAAATCTCGAGAGATAGATAGAGAAACACACAAAGAGGTGGACATTCAAAAGAACCAGACAGACAGTCTTCCGCTCAACACTTGAAAGAAAGCAAGACGAAGAAGAAGAAGAAGCATACTGAGGCTTTCACTGTCGCGCACACACGAGATAGAAAAGCAATATTCAGAAAAAAGAAAAGAAAACGCTAGAACATGAGATACTGGTGTCATCATCGCTTGCTTGGCTTTCCATGGACTGTACTGTTGAAGACACACAAGTTCATCCCAAAGCAGGAAGAGTCAACCCTTGATGCAGCATGGGTCGTTTCATCTATCGCAACACAAAACAATCATTTCAGTCAATAGCGCGTCTCTCCGTTCCAATCGTCGTCGTGCATTTTCCTATGAATACACGCGGTTTCGTGGTCGTGGCAAAAGAAGAAGTAGATAGATCAGATCGCACAGGAAGTCGATGGTTGATGAGTTAGTTGGTGGGGTTGGTGGTGATGAGATAAAATTTGGAAAATCATATTGAAAAATAAAAAAAAAAATATAGGAAATGGTCAATGAGTGAACCGCGAGGGAGCTGTTAGCTGATCGTAGCTGGTAAGCTGCCCTACTTGGCAGTTGGAAATGGTAATGAGTAGATCTTTCAGAGAATGATTGTGGTTCGGTAGGTTGGAATTGCGGGGACAAAAAGGAAAAGAGCGAGTGCGTTTGACCGTCCACAGCGTTGAAGAGAGACCTGCGTGGTGGCATGAAGCTGGATGCCAATGAAGCTGGTTGGAGCTCTCCGCAGATGTGCAATGCTGCAATGGTCAAAGAGGTTAGTCGAAGGAGGAAAACAACGATCGATCTCTGTCGGTTTGATTTGGTTTAGCCAGTCGGGCTGGTACACCATGGTCCGCGGTCCTGAGCATAATAGATTGGTGGATGCTGCTGGAACGCGCATGGATGCACTTTAATGGATATCGTTTTTCTGGGGTTCAAATTTTGCCAATGTTGAACTTTCAACATGCAGAACTCTAGGATTTCAAGGTAAGGTCATAAGATTCGTCAATGCCGTTTCTGTCATTATTCTTTGATCGAAAGCGATCAAGTTCGCAACAAGTCGTCCAGGTCGTTAGTGAGGCAACGGGTGCCAGCATCACCGCCTCGAATAGGGCATATTGAGGATTTGTCTGCGAATTCGTTCCGCATCCGATATACCTTCTTCCGTCGGGTCAAACGGGAGTGGGCTGGTGATTTCTGGTTCCTTAAGTGGGGTGCCAGAAACGCTCGGTCTGAACTGCGGGATCAATCCACTTGCAAACGGGTCGGAGAGGGACGGTGCATGTCGGACGAACCGAGGCGAGGGTTCGGGCCGTTGAGCGGCCTCAACTTTGAAAGGTGAGCCCAAGCGCTTAATACTGTCTCCAACCAGATTAAGAAGTGGGTTGACAGGCTTCTCCACGAGACTATCCTCATTGCGAGATGTTGATGATGGGGGAGAAAATAATTGATCAATGCCCTTAGGGTTCACCGCACTCATTGTCGCTCCACGGTTACGGATTCGAATCCGACGTTGGTCCATGTCGTTCAGCTTTCCCTGGCGGACAAGCTCCTCTAACTGATTCCGTGTATCTTTTTCTACAGGAGTTTCGGTGGCAGGCGCATAGCCGGCGACAGTGGCGTCATGCTCAGCAGCGGGGAACACAGGTGGGGAGCGTAGCCGGGAACCCGTGACGTGGATCGTGTCCCGTCGACTCCTGGGCGTATGGCGCTGGACTCGTTTTCTTGAGCTATGAGGACCCCAGGTATTGTATGTAAATGGGGATCCGAGGCGAGGTATGCTATCCTGTTCCTTTACGTTCGCATGGCTTCGCGCAAGTGGTTCTATCGGTGCCAGCTGCGCAACCCCTGATATGGGGGTGTTGAACCACTCATCATTCTTCCCCGGCAAAGAAGAATCTTCCGCCGTGAGTTGAGCGAGTGGTCCGTGGACTGAGCTGGCCACAAGTGACACGCCCAGGTCGCGTGTTGCATACGCGGTTGAACTGTTGCTGTAGCCGTCAGCCTGGGAGGCTTCCCGTGAGGCCCGCGTGAACAAATCGTAGAACGGTGTCGGGCTCTTGGATTGCATCATCCGTTGATAATGTGGCGCGATACAGAACTTCTTCCGACAGAGGAGCTTGAGCCTTCGCCGGGTTGACGCCTCCGACTTGGGCCAGAGTGGTCTTGCGGCATCAGTTTTGGGGGTCGGGGTTTTGTCTCCACCCGAGCGTGACTGAAGTATGGCGAAGGGGAATTGCTTGTCCAGTCTGAAGCGTCGTTTCTCCCAGGTCCGCTTTGCATCGCGTGCAACTCGATGAGTGACACCCAGGGGCGGAATACTGCCCGGGGTCATTTTGAAGGGAGTGATTGTAGGATCCTGAAGATACAACTGGTAAGTATTCCAAAGATGATTGTCCATATCGATTGTCCAGCGCTCCTTTGCTGGGAAAGCCCGCGGTTTGTTCCTGAGAGCAGCACGCATCGATGGCGTCTCGGTAACATGCTTTGGCGGTACTTCGAGATGGAAAAAAGGATCGTACGAATCGCTTTCCATGCTCGTACAGCTCCCACCCGCCGAGCGCCGCGACCCGAACGTTTCAATAGACGAGACGGAAGAATCCGATGCCTGCGAACAGGCTGATCCAGGTCGCTGAATGCTTTCCCCAAGGGTACGAGCATCTTCGGAAGACCAGCGCTCGGCGGATTGCTCGTCAAGATCCGGGCGGATTTGCGCTGGAGGGGTCTTCAGGGCTACTCTGTCCCGAGGGGGCGCCAGAAAGCGGTCATCCCGCGACGGATTTGTCGGGCCTCCATTACCCACAAAAGCGTCCTGGGGCGTGGGAAATTCGATAGAGGGGAGGGGGATATCGGAGAGATTTGGATAAGCGGTGCTGAGGTCATACTCGGCTTGCGCAAAGACGTTGGTTCCGGAGCGAACACGAGATCGGCGAAGACGACAGCTGGAATGACGAGGCGGCGGCGGCGGCGGGACATCTAGGTGCGCTGACATGCGCTCGGGTGTCCTCGGCTCCCCTATGCTGGTGGACGGGAAAGTGAAATTCTTGGGCAGCGTGCGCGAAAGGCCCAGCTGTCGTGACTCCATGGTAGACAAGTGACAGTCTCGTAGAGTGGTAATTGGTGACAGGCTGGATCGCGACGACTTAATCCAAAGAATTAATACGTACTTCTAACAATAACACTTTCTGACACTATAACATGACGCTCGTCTGCGGAAATGTTATGCGCAGGAAAAGGATATCCTCAGCAGGAGTCAGAGCGCTAACGGGGAGATTATAGATGGCGCGCAGTGTATGCGATCCCAATTGATCGCGCTGAAAATCAATCGTGGTCGGTGTCCAGCGTGAGCCCGACAGCCAGGTTCTGACGGTATCCAAAGGGAAGGATAGAGCAAAGAAAATCGTTCTAGCTAGTAGTTGGACGTCTTGAGTCAAGCTTCAGGGGAGATCGACTAAGCGCGCTGGGGAAGGTTCGGGGGCGGCGGAGGGTCGTAAGTCGTAACAGTAGGTGAGTAAAGAAAAGGAAAACAAAGTGCGTCAAGGTGTGAATGGTCGGTACGATTTGTGAGGAACAGTGATGTTAGGCGCGAAGGTGTGGAATGTAACGATGCGCTGGAATTGAGACAGATTCACATTGAACTGTCGGCGCGCTCCATTGCCCGATCGTCGATTGACTTGAAGTATGGGGAAGAGGCGGGCATTGACCACACGAACCCGAAACCAACAAAACACGAAGGAAAAAAGAGAAAAGAGAAAAGAAAAGGGGGGGGGGGAAGGGATAGTCAAGGACGAGCGACAGGCTCTATCGGAGAATAAAGGAATAAAGGAAAAAGGAAGAGGCACAACGTGGCTGTATAGAGGAAAAAGGGCGGGAGAGAAGGAAGTGAGAGGGAAGAAGAGGGAGGGAGAGTCGGAGAAGGTGAGAGGGGAGGGAAGGAAACTAACTGGTAAGATCGGTGGTAAGTTCAGGAATAAGGGAGAGACAGCCGAGGACAGAAGCGGTAGGCGCCCGTACAGTCCACGGAACAACTGTAAGTTAACAACTGTAAGTTAAGTTAACAGTGGACCCTCTTTTGGGCTCCCGAAGAGAAGCTCGATCCTCTCTATGCCCCGTTCCATCGTTCCATGGATGCCACACAGACTGACATGCAATGCTATGACCATCGCATCTCATCTCTTGTTATATCATCAATCTATTGATTTTTCTGCCTGTTTCCCCCCCCCCCCCCCCCTCCCCCCCCTCCTTCCATGATATAAACCCGGACCAGAAAAAAAGAAGGAAAACAAGACGAAAATTCAAATTACAAAACAATCAAACCCAAAGAAGGACCTGGGCAGGAAAAGTCGCTCGTCACATTGGCTCTGGAATGCGGAGAATTGATATGCTGGACATGCTCGTGAGCCACTCAGCGCCAGGCATCCTATACTATGCTGACCCCCTTTTTCCCCTTCCTCCCTCTTGTGTCATGATTGTTAGTGATTCGGTCGTCTTTTCTCGTTTTTCGAGTCTGCATTACTTTGCTTGATCTCCTTTCTTCACAGTTGCGGGTCTCGCTCATTCTGACTTCTGACTTGGTGACTTAGTTGTCAGTGGACTCGAGAATGAGGCCGTCATCGCCTGCGTCAGAGAAGACAATGATGCTGAGTATAGATTGATAGTGAGCGAGGACGATCCGCCTCACCGCGTTGCCCAACCATCCCTCGCCCTCATCCTTCCCCCCTCCCCCTTCGGAACGGGCAGAGAAAAACAAAAAGAGATGTGCGCTTGCAGTGCCTGGACAACAAATGACAATTCCGCTGGGATGGGGCAAATCGTTGTTGGCCGCCCCCACTAGAAGTGGACAGTAACTTACTGTACCTTAACGGACTAGTAGTCTAGTGGTGACTCTAGTCGATTTGCACCCACGGGCTGGGCTGATATCGATCGGGCCATGCCCAAAAATTAATTTCCCCTCCCCCATTACTCTATTTGCAACATTGCTCGTCCTTGACCCTGCAAGGGTGTCTGTCCGGGGTGATGCCGTGAGCAGGCTTGAATTTTCCACGGTCGGGTGCAGTGTGCAATGTGCAGTGTGGCCCGTACGTGGCTGCTACTGGTGAGTAGGGGCAGCAGTGGTCATCTCGCTGTACTACCAGCAGCTGCTCCTCTATGTTTCTACTCCTTCTGGGTGATGTGATGACTGTGATGACAAGCTTCACGGTCCAGAAGACAGACAGACTCACGAGGTATCAGCGGGTCCTCCCTCCTCCATTGGATCTACAACCCGTGCATGGATCCCGCCGAAGTCCGCAATAGCAGTCTCGACTTCCCTAATCTACACCCTGGTGTGGAAGAAAAGTCGGGTGGCTGGGAAGGTATTTTCTCAACCCTGGGGGAAGGCAATGGCTGCTGCTCGAGGGATTATTTCTCCTAAGCCTTGAGGACTCGAGTCTCGAGGGCTGTGTTTGTGTGTGTGACGGTGAGAGAGAGCGAGGGAGAGCGAGACAGCGAAGGAGAGTGGGCGAACACTTTCCCCTAAGGCGATAAACTCCAGTCTCCTGCAGAAGCACTCTCCACCGTCAGGCCAAACGAACCCCCGATGCACTGGGCGTGCATTAGCGACCCCAACCAAGAGCCAGTAGCGGGACGGCGGTCGAAATTGCGAACAAGCGCTAATTTGGATGGTATGGTTCAAACAGATGAGTCGGTGGCAGTGATCGAGGAGAGACACCCGTCGAAGATTCTTCTGGTCTTCTCTTCATTATATATGTACCAAATACCCCTCTCCTGCTTGGCTGACCGTCCATCCGTAGGCACTCTCTCTCTCTCCATCCAGACTCGCAGAAAACCACATCAGAGTCACATCGAATGCAATGACCGAGGCATAGCCCCTTAACCCGATTGAGCTTATCTGCATATTCCGACGCGTGCCGAGGTGGGGTAGACGCGACCTTACCGCGTGATCGACGCGTATCCGCGCGTCTGTGTAACAGGACGTATATGACTCGCTTTCCACCACTCGCAACGTGCCGGTCTCAGTACAGAGGATACCGTCTTACCCGGTTCCTGACTAACCCTCCCAAGTCATGGCATCCACACCACTTCGACCTCGTTGGATTCTTGATTCCCAAGCTCCGAATTGCTGGACATTAAAATAGAAACTGGAAAAAAAAAAAAGCAGGTGGCTGGGGATGGGGCACTTGTGACTTCGGTCCAGGAACAAGGAAGCGAGTCCACCAGAGAGTCGACGGAATACTATTCTTAGACACCGCTACCAAGATATCCACGCTAAGTGGCATAGAAATCGACATGAACTTATGAACGGACTACACACTGAAAAAGGTGGAAGCCCTGAGTGGGGACATCCCCAACCCGATCTAATCAAAGCAGACCAGACTTTCAGGAACCAAGAGCAGTGCGAACCTGGGTCGGTCAGGTCCCGATCTAACCAGACACTGCTCCCCATGGATCAAACAACAGTTACCAGAAGTCGTTGGGATTTGATTGAGTGTTGGTTCCTCTATAGATCTCTTGACTGACACTCTTTTCTCGAATAATATCATTGTACTCCGCAGAACACGTAGAACGAACTCTGGATAAAAACACTAGGTCTATGTAGATAGAAGTGAGTATATCAACACCAGCACGAAACCTCATCCAATCCCTGTCGATAATCCGATAATCCTTCCTGTCGACCCTCGTCTCTTCTGCAAGTACTGAGTAGTATGTGGCATGTCTTTCGGGGGCCAGTACTGTACACAACGCTTTATACCCACGTATACTACTTAGTAGTTACTTGGTACCCCATCCATCCCTAAGCGAGCCGACAGCAGCAGCAGCAGCAGCAGTCAACCCTTGACAGGCGATCCCAAGGAGTGTGTACTGTATGTGCATATCACGCACTCGTCAACAGCTCATATACTAGATGTCGATTCTTGAGATTCACCAGCCCCTCCGCCCCGATCGACCATTATATCATATCTCCATGACTACGACAGCCTTCACCATACCTGAGCGTAATCAACCCACCTCCTATGCACGGTACTTAGCATATCACTCCGATCCAGCATAATACGACATCCTCCTCGACCACCAAGAATATCTCCATAATCGAAAGTAGATACCCATACCGATATCTATAGACCCAGCACCCTAAGTCCAATCCAAGCCAGGTACAATCCAGTCCATATACATGCGGAGAGCATACATCGAACCAACAACCACAACCCCAACCCCAACCCCAACCATCACCACCCAACATCAAGAGAAAACAACCCAATGATTCAGCTACGTTGATTCTGCATGCATCCCACAGAGGTATCAAGTATCAGGAACGAGACCTCTCTCGCGAACCCCCACTTTCCCTCATCTATGTTTCAAAGAATCGAACCGCCTATTCTGGAGATGATCCGTACTCCGTAGTGGACCCGCATTCTCAGGTCTGCCGGAGTCGAAGTATGTAGCGTCTGCACGGCAGTCCCGGGGAGAGAGAGTGAGTGCTGTACTGTACTGTACGCTGAGCTCATCCAACCTACCCTGGGAGGACGGCCAATATGAGTGATTTTTTTTTCTTTCTCTCTTTTTTTCCCACGTCATAAGTAAACCCGTCCGCCGAGGTTTCGTATCCGGATTCTTGTTGCGTCGGAGGGGGAGAGGGGGGGGAGAAGGAGAAGGGGAAGGTCGCCCCATTGCCCAGGGCTCTACTGGATCCTGCTTGATGGTCTGCTATCCCTTGCTTTGGGTGGGGTTTCACTTCTCATCGTGAGCATGTATGAACTTGCGTCATAAGGGTGTGTGTATATATGGAACGGTCTGTGTCGGCCGCTACTGCCTGCCAGTCCTGCAGGGCAACCGAAACAGGAGGAATATGTTTTGTTTACTTGGATGTACAGTACGTGTCTTGATTTTTTTTTTTGGCAGCGGATAGCGTTTCTGTCCTAGCCCAATCTTTCCTAAATTAATAGACTCTACCTCTTACTCCAACCTTGACAAATCCACCTCCGGCTCCCGGGACCGAAACAACAACCGGACGCTCGGGTCGCAGATCGACTCCGTCCCGTGCATGAAGTTCGGCGGGCGCCCGGTGCGGTCTTCGAACGCCCAGTCGTAGCGCAGCAGCAGATGCACGAGCAGGATCTTGATCTCGTTCGCCGCGAAGAACCGCCCGGGACACGCGTGCATGCCGTGGCCGAAGGCGTAGTGCTCCGCGCTCGTCGTCACGAATTGGAACCGGTGCTCGTTGCCGGGCGACTGGCGCCACTTGTAGAAGCGCAGACCGTCGTAGACCGCGGGGGAGGTGTAGACGGACTCGTCCTCGAAGATGTGGGCCGAGACGAGCATGGTTGCGCCCTTGGGGATGCGGGTGCCGTCGGACAGGAAGACTTCTTTCGTGGCGAGGCGGTTGAGAAAGGCTGGATGCGATTAGTTGGAGTTGGGTACCATGGGGTAGCAGCTGTGTGTCAATTTACCGATTCCGGCCGGGTTCATCCGCTGGCTTTCCTTCAGCACGCTGTCCATTTTCTTCATCTTCGTGAGGCTGGTCTTCTTCAGAGAGCCGCCGTCTTCGGTGATGACCGTCTTGATCTCGTCGCGGAGTATCTGGATGTATTCGGGGTATGCTGTCAGGTCGTACATCACGTTGGTCAGGAGATTCGACGTCGTGTGGATGGCGGCCATAGTGAGGCCCATTTGCGCCTGCGCCACGTTCAGCGGACGTCCGTCTGCGAGTTCATGAAACCAATCCAGGGTATCCTCGTGGCTCCGTGGCGGGTTCTCTGCGGGGAGCCGCCCCTCTCGAATGAGCTTTCGCCTTTCGATCTCTTTGTTGACGATTGCGGACCCGATCTTCACATGTTTGCGGACCCCTTGGACGGTAGGTATGAACCAGTGCACTAACGGTTGAAGAATCGATGGCCAAGCTCGAAGATCGCGCGCACCAACGAAGGCGTCGATGGTGAAGTTGACGGAAACGTTGAGCCACTGTGGGTCGCGACAGATTTTCTCTCCCAGAAACACGAGGGTAGATAACCGTGCAACGATGTATGGTATCTCCATGGCGAAGCTGACCGGGGTCCATGCTGTGGGCCGCTATGGTCACTGTTGAGCAGTCCATCCGAGAGGGAGAGCACATACCGTCACTTTTGGGAAGCTTTTCTCGTAACACGGCGCTGGTTTCCTTCGATAGAGGACTCACGAGTTGACCTGGTTTTGTTGTAGCGGTGCCACATGCCGACATGGAGCGTCACTCACCGAGAGAATGGGTCAGTCGCTTGTTGATCACATCCATCTGGATCGGCTCTACCTTCTCGAAGACCTCGAAGCCCGGAATTTTAGATCCAAAGAAAAACTGCTCAAATATAGCTTAGATCGGCTCAGCCAGCATTATACCATAACGACAGGGCCTACCTTCTTGTTCGCTTCGTCGAAGCTGAGATGCGGGTGGTTCTTGACCTCATCCACAAGGCTGGGGTGGAGCACCACGGTTGGATCGGAGGCTGCGACCAGTTGGAAGGCCTTCCTGCCCTATATCGAGTCCCTATTAGCGCGTGGTACAAACCGGCTGTGAGAGCGCTGGATGAACCCTGTTTGTCTTCGGCTGAACAATGCACGAACCTGGCTGAACCCCTCCGCGAAGAGCTCCTTAGCGGATGCCACGAATCGCTGCTTAGCCTTGCTGTTCGAGAGCGCCCATCTACTTTTTCCGATCAAGGGAATGTTTTGGTAAGGAAAGCTTTCAGTGGACTCATGATAGAACTTCGACACAAAGACCAAGAATAGGGCCACGACTGCGCCTTGCAGTAGATGGTAGCTTTCCAGCTGCTCGATGATGAAAGCCATTGTTGACTGACTGGCTGGCTGACTGACATTTGACAAAACGAGGGGTGGTGACGAGGTTTAAATAAGAGGACGCCTCGAGTTGACATCTCTTCCCCGAGCACCGATCTTACCCCTTCTTGGTAGCTTGGGCAGGCTGCTTGCCAGGGATGAAATTGTCAATCATGCGTAGTCCACTGATTCCACCACAAAAGCCCGTCGATAGGGTGTCAGACCCGGGTGCGAAAGCTTCACAGTCACCGTAGACTCTGTCTAGGACTGGATCCACTTGATACGCCCAAATACGTTGAAGGCATCGAGCCAGATTGGATCCTATGCCGTTGCAATGACGAGTCAGCGATTGGTCGCTGATTGGAGCACGACAGATGAGCTATGGTCAAATCGGATGAAAGACTGACAAGCGCTGGGGAATTCGAGGCCTAGAAAGCTAAAAATTGTTCCAAAGATTCGATAAAACTCAATGATAGGCGCGGGGACTACCTAGCAGGGCAAGTTAGATATGCGGCGGTTGGAGATCCTCGACCCAGACTTTGGTCACTTTGGTGTCGGAGTTGGACTTTGAGTTTTGGATTGGAATTGGAACAGGAGTATCATGAAATGGAGCTCGGTGATTGGGCACCAAAAGTAAGACATAGAGTGAGATTAGACGAGCTGTCATTGATAGGTACGTTGCTGTATGTAGGTAGGTTATTAGGTAGGTAGGTACAGTACCTGATCATTTACGATGAGTACGGAGTATGCCAGGCGTGTGGGAGAAAAGCGGGTCTGGCCGTAGTGGCATTATCGAAAGAGTCCCAGGTAATTTGACCGTTCGTGTGGAGAGACAGTCCGATGTGGATCCGTCCAGCCTGGAGGATGAAAGGAACGTGCGATGCGGTCGATCGCGTACTCGAATACGGCGTACGTCTGCCTTAGACCAGTAGCTTTCTTTCGTCCCGCTATTCTTGCTCTTCCCAACCCAACTAACCACAGACTCGGCACGACGACCCCCTGAAATTGGAGGCCCCAATCTGAATCAAACCTAGACTCTGATCAATTGTTCTAAGGACCTGACATGAATTGCTCGATGTCAGCAACAACGCCAGGCTTGGAACCTGTCACGAACTGACCAGTGGACGGGCTTGCAGGGAGCAACAGTGGATGCTGTCGTTTCTGACCTACTTCAAGCACTTCAAGCATCAAGAGACATGCCCATGGTTTATTTCTAGTCTGGTCAGACCAACACACCACACATTATTCGAACGGACTGAACTCGGCGTGTGGGGATTTTCTTGGTTGTTGACCGGGATGATCATCTACTGCCCCCAGCTGTTGCTACCGGCAGGTGGAGAGGCTATCCATGGAGCCGACGTACGAGACCACAAACCGATGCAAACCCCGCGTTGTCCACGCAATCGATATGCATGCGGTAGAATAGGAGTACCTTGGCAGCTGACTATAAGGCTAATACAAGATCAACTCTCACCAGCAACGTGAGGGTAGGATAACTCTTGACGCAGATCTACTTTGCCATTGATACTCTCCCGGGTCACACTTTCAGACTGAATCATGGCATCTCTATCGCTAAGACAGTTCCTCGAGTATATCCGAGCCTTCAATGCTAAAGTCTACCAGAAACAGCACTCCTTCTACCATCCAGATGTCCGTCTTGTCATTCCCGACCCGGAGGTGGGAACCCTCGTGGGGTCCGCAGGCATCATGAATCACTATGCTGTACTTCATGCCACTGCGGAGGAGACTGTCGTTCCCATGCTGGTTATGATTGACCAAGGGCACATTTTCTTCGTGATGGAGACATATTTCCGCTACGTCCAGGCCACAGACCATGCTGTCCACGGCCACAAGGCACAAGCCGGAGACGTGATCAAAGTCACCGTGTGGGCACTGTACGACATGGACGGTGGAAAGATGAAGCATATAACTTGCAACGGGTTCAATCATGAGTTTCTTGGCAAGGTGGATGTGAATCAGCGGATCCACGAGAGCTGGAGTCGAGCAGACAGTACGGTCAAGCGTTGCTGGGGTTCTGCTTCGCTGCTCTAGAAAGTATCCGTACCCGGACTAACTGATGGGACATGATAATTTCATATATCATCCATCCTCATATTGATACACTTCCCACCATAGTATACACACCATCAACCCACCAACTATAACCGCAATAAACACACCGACATTACGACCCACAAACCAACCCTTCCCTCTGATAATCTCGAAACACATCCTCCGGCGATCCCTCCGCCGTGTCCAACCTCTGGAACCCTTTACGCATCGACTCTTTCCGATCTTTTTTCTTCTTCTTCGGCGACATCCACCCCTTTGGACTACTCATCGCCGACGCAGCCGTCGCAAACTGCAGCCGCCGCCTCACCCGCGACGCCAGCCCGAGCTTTTTGGCCGTAGCCTTGCGGGAGACGATCTCCACGCACGGCGACGGCTCCTCCTCTGTTTGTTCTTCGTCGTCGTCGTTATCATTCTCGTCCTCAGCGCACAGCGTGTGCCGCTGCTGGTGAGTGAATGAGATACTCTCCGGTAGGTAGATCCTATGGTGGTGGGTTGTGGAATTGGACGCTGTTCGCGACTGTTGGTGGCTCAGGAGCGGCTTTCTATACGAGCTGCTGCTCTTCCGGGATCGGGGTTGTGTGACTGCTGCTGCCGCTGGGGTGGGACACAGGGAGTGCTGTTGCTGGGCGAGCTGTTTCTTGGAGGTTTTGGTCTTGATGGGGCTGAATCGTTTGCGGCCTGGGGGCTGAATTATCTTGTGGTTAGTGTCTTCTTGCGAGCAAATGCTGAGATGTCTTGTCTAAGAAGAGTAGATGGTTGTTGAATAGCGAAGTTGCGCCGTAAGCTGCAACCTGTGTAGTTTCCGTACCGGGTTCGGTGGTGTCTCCGGGAGACCACGCATAAAGCAGCCGTCCTCATCATGAAGGCGGGACTGTTTCGCCTTGCTGGGCGAGGATCTGAAGGGCGAGCTGACCCTCATGGCTGTCGGGCGGCCGGGGATCTCTGGTCTGGTTGCCTGCGGTGGTGGGTGAGATGTCTTGGAATGTGTAGGAGTCGGTGGGGGCACATGGTGGTGCTATTGCATAAGACCTCGATGATGACAGAATACAAATCCAAAAACGACGAACGGGCAGAGGAACAGAGCATGTTTTGGGCTGCGTCGAACGGGCCTCCTTGCTAAATACTTGCTCCGGGGGTGTCTGGGCCATTCTTTGGATGTTGTTGTGGCATAAGATTGCATTTCGGGAGGAATGTAAATAATGCAAGTCGGCTGCATGTCGGTCTCTAGTCGTGTAGCGGGTTAGGGATCTCTGTATACTGGAGGAAGAATGGACTTAGAGATAGTATTGAGTACGTGATATTTGCTTTTCAATCTCTCTGAAACTAATAGCTGATGGTTCACTTGACTGAAGTCTGCCACGCATTGGAACGGATACTTGTCAAATCAGTTGTTGGCATTCCTCGCAGATCCAGAGCATGGTGTTCAAGTCAATAGACCCCACATTCTCCGGACGAAAGAACCGGCCATATGGTTTGGGTTCCATTAGTCAATACTTACTGGACGAGTTAGGTGAGGCTATGCTTCTCCTGTACTAGCTGTCGCGTTGTGCTACTGTTCCCCTCACAGATGGTCCACGTTTGCAGTGGATAGATACATTATTGAATCAAGTGATGATAGGAACTATGTCAGTGATTATATAGTAACTAAGGTATAAATCAGTCAACCAGTACTTGTGGTATATGAGTCTTCAGTCGGAAACTACAGTCTTGGCTCGGACAGGCTCAGCCGCAGACTGACAAGCTCAATGCTATCCAACTACGAGATATACAAATAAGCATTCAAGCTCTTGGTCTCTAACATTATATGCATTATAAACCCCCCTTCTCTCGAATTATTCTGTGGTAGCAGATATCTCGTGGAGCAAGAGCCAATCGATAAGTTCCGAGAACGATTACATCAAGATGAACCGATGGTGGCAACATGACGTGAAAGCTGCTTTGCTTGTCAGACCCAGGTACAACTCCTCGTACAAATACCATGATACATTGAACTCTGAAAGTGTGAACTCAAGAATATCCCCTATTGAATGAATCAGTGAATCATACAGCAATCAATAATTTCTCACAGTAGCCCCCCCTCCACGATCCTACACCATACCGACTATATATCACTACCCGCTACCTCACCACTGCAACCAACCACACCCCCAATCCCCACATAACCTACCAATCCCAGATCCCAGAAGATAAGACCACTACAACCAACATGACCGAAACAAGCCCCATCTACAACCTCATAGCCGCCATGGATGCCGAAGACGAAGCCACCGCCCACAACACCACCGCCGCCCCGGACGACGCAACAACCGACTACGGCGCCCGCGCCGTCCGCAGCGCCGCCATGCCCGCAGACGAGGACGACGAAAGCCGCCTCGCGGACCATGTCTCCGTCCAGGACTCTGCCCCAGCAGGTGGCCGGTACCAGCCTTCTGCGTACTATGACGACGCCCCACGGGAGCAAGCGATGCCGTCGCATCGTCATCGGCAGGAGACGGCGACGGCTGGGGGCGGGTATCAGTTGCGAGAGGTGGAGGAGCGGGCGGATGGGTCGAGGCGCGTGCATCGCGAATATGAGGATCCGGCGACCGGGGTGACTTATGTACGGGATTTGAATGGCTGATTCTTTTCTTTTGGGGATTGAGGGCGGATATGGGAGTGAGAGTGGTTTTTTGGGGAAGGTGTGCAGTACAGTATAGCTTATGTCGGGTTGGAAATCATGTCGAGTACAGCATCATCAAACGTGGATGAAGGGACGTTTGAACTTTCAGTACAAGCTCACTAGAATGAGGATTCGGGGGCTGTGGCGCTTCCTCCGTATGGGACAGGCCCAAACCTTCGAGATTATCAAGTCAAACCACCATAATCAATCCATTCAATTCAAGCTTTTGATATCCCTTCCCTCCTGGCTCACGAAAGATAGAAGGGAGTCAAGAAACATATAATTAACTCCAGCCCATGCTATGCCTAAGCGCCATATTACGAAAGTCCACACACTGACAAGAAGAAGAAGAAAAGAACCACCGAGCAAAACCCCCCACGAGACGACGAGGCCAGATTAAGCCTCTCCATCCGACGTCTCCTCCTTCGACTTGCTCTTCTTCTTCTTTTTCTTCTCCTTCCGGTCCGCGGCATCGGCGTCCGCTTCCAGCTCCGCAGCCTCCGACTCGCGCTTCCGCTTCTTCTTCTCCTTCTTCTCCTTCTTCTCCTTCTTGGCCTTCTCGGCTTCCTCGAGCTCCTCGGGCGCCACGAACGCCTTCTCGCGCTCCTTCATCTTCTCCTCCCGCTTCACTCGCTGTCTCTCCATGATCTCCTCCTTCTGCGCCCGGTCCTTGGCCTCCTTGGAGAGGAAGTACTCGCCGGACTCGATCTGCAGATCCACCTTGCTCTTCTCCGGGGCCGGGGGGAAAGGCGTGTACACCTTCTTGGTCTTGTCCGTGACCTTGAACGGCATGCGACGCTTCGACAGAGTGCGCTTCTTGAAGTTGGGCAGGAACCGGTCCCACGACTCCTCCGCCAACGAGGGATCCTTGGCCAGCTCGCGCTTGATCATGAGCTCCTTGATGTGGTAGATCGGGTGGATGTTGGCCATGCAGTCGTTGATGACCTTGCGCACTTCCTTCAGCCCCTTGTAGGGTCCCATCGCGGCGACCGTGTTACCCTGTACCAGGATGTAGGTGCTGGTGAGGAGCTCGAGCGCCTTGAGGGTGGAGCCGCCGGGCCCGAGGATACGTTGACGGCGCTTGACGAAGCGCTCCTTGTTGCGGACTTGGTTGCGGATCTTGATAACGTCGCATGCGACTTCGTCGTCGAGAATTTTCAGGGCCTGGAGGATGATGTCGATCAGCAAGAAGTTTCTTTCTGTACGTAGCATCGGCGACGAGAAAATATCTCCTACCTGTTGCACCGGAACACTTCTGGACAGAAGCTTGATCAAATCGCGCGCCTTGAGAATGGCAGCAGGATCAAACGTCTTCCGCGTCGTCTTGACCGTCATGCTACCCTCGACCAAATCGAGGGTACAAGCAATGCCATATTTCTCCAGGGATCTCGTCACCAGGGGCCAGGCCTCCTTGAGATACTGTTCGCGGTACTTGGGGAACAGAGTCGCGAACGAAGACTCCTCGGCGAAACTACCAGCGACATTGTCTTCGGCGTTGAAAGGTTCGACCTAGTCGCAGATTTGCAAGGTTAGCATGGCGTTTTTGTCGCTAGTGCATCCCAAAAAATCTTTTTTTTTTTTGCATTGGGGTCACTGCACCAACCTTCCATTTGTCAATATCCTCCGTATCCCACGGCTTATCTCTCTTGTATGTGGAGGGCATGTTGAGTCCTTGTTGCGACAAACAGGGAGGAAGACTCTGGATGGATCAGCAATTCGATGGAAAGAATGATTGATGATCGAATTGCCGGCCAACTTTTTCTGAGGCGCTCCCGCCCCGCGGGCACTTACCGCTTTGGGGTGCATTGATGGCCGAGTATTTCAGGCAAATATCAGGCATCCAGACAGTGGCTCCGGAGCGCCTAGAGCGATCGATCGAGGCTCAACTCAAACCCATGCTCGTCGGCCATCTTCTTGTTACATCGCATCACTACGTATACGTATGTATGGAGTACAGAGATTGAGAGCCGGATCAGATGTGGCTCTGTGATCAGACAAGATCTTCCCATCCGCACAGTGAGCGCATCTCCACCCCTGATGTATCATATTGCCGTCGAGGTGGGCTTATAGTATCCATTGGGCCTGCACTGTACAGTATGCAAGGCTTCTACTGTAATCCATCGCACCAATTGTATGTTTTGACGTTGCACTTCTAGAGGACCAGAGCCGTGCGAAACTTATTGGCACAGCAGACCGGCAAGAAATCGATAACGGCCTCAATAGACCCGGTCCAATGACTCGTGCGAAGAAATGGTTCCTTGGCTGCTATTCCATGCACATTGAGCCGCCCAATGATGCTCAGGCAGCTTCACAGCTTCGAGTAGAACATATATTGTACAGGGCGTCTGCACACAGAAAAGTGGGAGATCGGCTCACGAGTGTAGTCGACATAAATCGATCGATTGGGGTAGGCATTGCTTGGAGCTGAGCTTTGGATGCACGAGTAGACTCAGGAGTAAGCCAGCAGGCTGCAGAGTTCAGCTAGCCTTCCTGTTCTTGTGGAAACTGTCGTTGCTGGGCTGCGAGCCTTGTTAACTATTGGTGAATCGCCTGAGAACGAGCTCGAATACCCAGCATCTTGATCAAGCCCCCAAGGGCAGTGAGCCACTAATCGTATTAATGACAATGTGGGTCGCGGGGTATGCGGACGAGAAAACAGACCTGTCAAGTTGTCAACGTCGTGGGAGGACTTTGGTTAAGTGCACCATTCGAATCCTCAAACCAGCGAGGCGATCCCGTGTGTCTGGTTCCAAGTTCCGTACCCGAAGCGCCAAACAGTCCTCGAACCTTCCCTTTTCCCTTTTCCCTCGCTTACTTCTCTTCCTCCCCTTCCTTGGACTTCTCCCTAGTCTCCATTGCAATCCCATTGTCATTCTTTCTCGTTAAGAATCTTGAGAATCAATATGATTCAAACTAGGTGGGCCCTGTGATCTCCACTGGCGCACTTCAAGATAGTGCGTGCTCAATGTCCTTTCATATTCATGGACTTCGCCCAATCTGGCCCAGCCCAGCTGGTGGTTCTGCCAGCGCATACTTGTCACAGTCCCTTCGCTCAATTTCGACCAGCAAGGTTGCAGAAAACCGAAGTCATCTGGCAGTGGCGGATTTGGTGCACACTGCTCGCGTTCAATTCCAGTCAAGCTAAACAAGAAAGGGCTTTCGAGTGTGTATTCAACAATGAAATCCCTCGTATGAGCGAGCATCTGTATCGACCAGCACGCTCCATTTCAGACTCACGGATACCCCGTAAGAGCTGTCACCCGTCATAGATCAACATCTATGATAATAGTCAGTTCTTCACCTGCGCCAGAAGAGATCGACGTCGTGTTTGCTCGTGATCACTCCAAGGCCTCACGATCCATGCAAAGCCTCAGACTCAAATTATGAGATAAAAGCACGGGCGAATTCAATCTGGAGTCTTTTATTCAACTGCTTAACTAGCACCAGTATATCAAATTGTCTGAGCGAACAGCGAAGGCTTGCCCCTAATGACCAGTCCGTCCATGGAAACTCGGAGTACAACAAACGGCTTGAGACCAGCTCCGGACCGGAGCAGAATCATTGACAAACATTACGGCTGAAGTTCCGAATGTCTATCGAGGTTTCCTCCCGATACAAACATAACTGAACCGTCAGCGCCAAACCGGCAACGCATTGAAGATGAGCTACTTACAGTGGAAAGTAGGCTTTCAGGCCCGGTCTTCCTGCTTCTTCCTGTGCTCTGGAAATCATTTGCTCGAACTCTTCATAAGGCATTCTCAGGCGTTGAGTCATCGGATACAACGCCAACGCTGGCAGCAACTGGTTAGTACATCTGAGGTTGGCTGCACCTATCTCTCGGGCTCTTGGATCTAGACTGGTATCAGTTCCATGATATACGACTCTCATGCATCGGAAGATATACCATTGGACCATCCAGAGAGTGGAAGTGGAATCATTTTTGCGTCCACCTGGTCCATTCCTGCTGCCACCAAAAGGTCTCTCAAGCGCGTTCCTACACGAAGGTCCTTTCTGTCATCCAACGACTGCATAAACTTGGTGCTCCATTGTCTCAACGCATGCTCCTCGGTGAGGGACCCATTGTCTGATTGCACATTGAAGTACATCTCCACCAACTGGACCCAGCCACCCGGCTTCAGAACTCTAGTTTGCTCACATAAGTCAGCTTATGGCGTCAAAACATCACCGATTCAATGACCGTCCCGCCACATGCCAGACCTCTTGATATCCCAAATATAAGACATCCATCTGGCTCGGTCGATGCCTGTCGCTTGCATCCTCGAATGAACGAGATCGAAATGATTCGAGGGAAAAGTAAAGGGGCGATTGAGATCGTCGATCTACGACGTCTTTTATTAGCATTTTCTAAGGCAAGCACCATGGGAATGTATCTGGTAAACAAGCCAAAAGAGCTTGTCAGACGGAAGAAGGGCTTTTCAACGACTGCTGTGCCGAATGGCTTTTCTTCAGGCTCGGGGATAGGAGCCGTACCTGAAACCATAGATTGTCCGGGGCATAATCAGGGCTCATCTGGGGCGATATGTCGATCCCAATGACCTTCACACAGCGGTTAGCGAAACTGAGTGTCGAAGCTGCCGTATGTGCCCTGACCTCGCATTGTGGATATTGCTCCGCTACTTCGACCGCCCAAGCTCCTGTACCGTGACCGCAATCGAGGATCCTTTCGGGGTTGTCGCTCGGCAGGGGTGGGAAGATGAGCCGGTCGTCAAACACCTTATTGAAGACTTGGTGTTGAAGTTCGAGACGTTCCACTTCATCCTAGGGGGTTCGAAGTCAGTGACATACGGACTTGCGGCGAAGGTCGTGATTATACATCGTCAACCGGCTGGAAATAGATTTTGTGCTCGACGGAATATTTCTGGAAATCGCGATCAAGGACTGTGATGATCTGAAGAAACTTGGCATCCAGGTCCTCTGTTTGCGAGTCGGGACTCCTTGAAGACAAATAAGGATTAGCTTCTGATGCAAAACTCACAGGCTGTGGTACCAGGTTACGTACGTCATTTTGATGTCTCAAGCCTGTGGCAGATTTGAGCAGGTCTTATTCTCCGATGTGGTCCGGGTCAACAAGGGATGACAACGGGTGTGCCCCGTCAACCAGTACGGCTGTGTACACTGGGACCTGAAAAAGAAGAGACATATATAGTGCGTTTCGAAGTTGGTGGTAGGAAGTGATCGATGTGGCAGCCGAAAGAAAATCGCGTTGGAAATCTTCTTGATCCTGCCGGAAAGGTGCGTATCCTGCCCTTTATGTGTGAGCTGAGCGAAGTATTGGGATGCGGGACTCCATTGTTCGTACTAATGTACGGAGGGTGGGAAAGCCCGTTCAGCCCGATACCCAGCGTCAGGCTTGGTGCTGATGAGGACCAGAACCAAAATCATTGGCAGAGAAAGCCTGAAACACACCATCCAGCCTGTCGGATACTGAACGAAGATCCTCCGTTCGTTTCTGCAGTACACGTTGTCAATGCTCAATGAAGGCTCAGACCTCGGCGTTTTGTCTCAATGACATAACAGAATTGACACCGCGAGCCGAAACGATTACACAACTATGTAAGGTGGAAAGGGGAAGGGAGGGGCCGGGAAAAGCCTTCTTGGAGGGGTCACCAGTACTTCCGATCCCACCCTATGGAAGCAGACGGCCAGTCTGGCAAGGTTCCTCGTGCCTGTTCCTCGCCGCCTGTCCATCTCTCAGTGCCCGGGAGACCAACCGGCACGGTCACACAGTGGCTCGCTTGTATGCCAGTACAAAGTTCAAGCGAAGGATCCAGGCCATCCTGGCCCTGTCAAATCACGGATTGAGAGTACCACCAATACTACCGAGCCTAATCAGTTTACTCGGGTTCCTGGACCATCCTCCGTTTCCTGTGTTAACACCTTTCTGCCCCCTGCCGAACAGCCCCCTCTAAAACTGACTCATCATATCCATCCAGGACCAGCAAGGTGCCAATCGAACAATCAGTGTGTTGACTTGGTGGAGTACTTCACCAGCCTGTGTGCGGACTAAACAGAAGAACTAGTCTGTTGAAGACCGATGCAAGCGAGCTACTGAGGCGACCGATCTCCGAGGAAACTTTCCACAAGAGAAACCTTCAGTATTTATGGATGCATGTCTTGCTTTCCGGGGTCATTGAGAATCCAAGGCTAGAAGTAAGAAGAATCGGAACCCGGAGGAAAGTGATGATTAGAAAATCTTCGAAGCCAAGAAAGCAGTCCGGATTAACGGTCTTGGTGTCATGCACGAGGTACCGCAGGGTTGTTTGGGTGCATAACGTGCACACAGCCAAGGAGAGGTTTGGCGCAGTAGCGCGGACTTTTGGCCGGCCACTATATCGAACATGATGGTGGCTTCGCTCAGCGTTTGAATAACAGCAGGGATCAGATGGTCATGAAACCATGAAGGCCCTTACCCAAGGTGATCGGGAGGAGAGGGACTGATGATTTCGATCTTAAGCACAGGCACGGTAAGTGATCACCAGGTCAACAATTTTTGCCTTTTACGGGGGCCACTAAAATATAGGTATCCGTAGTCTCTTCAGATTAACGTCAGTAGAATGTGAGGATTTTCCCCTCTCATTCAAAGTTTTACTCCATTTCAGTCCACCTTATTCACATCTACACCGCTCCTTTCCTGAGTCGCTCAATCAATAGGAAATCGATACTCGGTGTTGGAAACACACGACAAACGAGACTGAAAGCCCCTTAAGGTGGCCAGGTCGACGTCAGGATTTTGTAAAGTTCCTGGGATGCGACTACCCATGAAGAATGGACCAATAGCGTCATCTAAGCGGGTGGCTTAATTCCAACACATCCACAATGAGAGACACTCGACTGGGGCCTCCAATGAACGTGCACTCTTCAAACTTACCATGAATGGCATAAAGCCGGCTGCAAAGAACAGCGACTGGCCACATTAGCGCAGCCTCTTCAGGGTCGACGGCCCGATTGACCACAATGGGATGTCCTACTGATGAAGCCCTACTCATGAAGATGGGCCGCGGACAAGACGATGACGAAGCATGGACTCCGCTATGCCTGGTCACCTGAGACGGGGCACTCAGCGCAGCGAACACGGCGGTGGCTTTGCTCAATTGCTGTGGGAAGGGGGGTGAAGAAAATGGACCGTGCCAAATGGCTCGTTAGGGTTACGCTAGACACCGAGCAGGGCTACTGTTCTGTGCACACGGACAGGGAAGGGAGTTCATGCACGTCAAGAGGATTGTCAGGCCAGATTGGAAGTTAGAGCCATCCATGTTGTCGGTACATAGGAGGTAAATGGTACGTACTAACGCAGTAGAGACGAAGGGCACAAGATAACCTTACAGTATAGTGCAGTGCTACAGGTCTGGGAGCGATCCCAGAACCATGGTTCAGTTGCGGGAAGCTGGAGGTCTTCCCGTCGCGCCCTTCGGTAGTTTAGTCTAAGGGGGGAAGATGGACCCGCTAAGTCAACGGGGACTTATCTAGACGATGAAATGATCCCCTCCCTCTGTTTTTCTCTCTCCGACTGTCTCCTCCTTCTTCGTGATTCTGTAGTCTGGCCATCGTGTTATTCTCGGCTTGGCGCTCCGTTCGTGTCATCCCGTATTGGTCTCCGTTCTGCCCAAATTCCATGCTTGCGTATTCTTTCGCAGTGAACACAACTCAGCTATGTTTCAGTTTGCTCGCTGAACCACAAGTGGTCAGGATGGCAATACTACATACTGTACTGTACTGTACAGTGACTAATCGCACCTGAGTTACTACTCCATACAGTTTATGCTTATATGTCTCGGTCGGATGACGATCATGCTCGTGAAGAAAGCATTTCCTTTCCAGCATTTCTACGTTGACCCAAACCCATCCCCCAAGACAATAAACAATCCACATATCCACGCCACACGACCCCTTCATCCGGTCACAGAATGCGTGACACCTCATCCATAACTCCATCAACATTTCCATAGTTAGGTACCTAACCTCCTCCAACAACAATCCAATCCCACGAAGTTATGTCCTCCGAAATGAACACCCTAGGCATCAAGGCCCGGGCCTCCAAAGTCCTGAAGTGGCAGCACCCGAAAGACCAGCACCTCCGTTTGAATGGAACTTACAGTAGGCTCTGGAGGAAAACCTCTGCTCTTCCAGCTTATTGACATGTCAAAGTAGACCAGCAATCCAGGGGATCTTTTGTTCTATTCTGGGATGTTCGTGAATGAGCTTCAGTCACTCTGCCCTGATTCCGCTAATATCCATGTCTATGATTCCTGGGTGGAACCACAAAGTATCGGAGTTGTCAGAATTTGTAGAAGAATCCACATGTACAAACACCATCCTCACTATTGCCGGTTACACTTGTAGGCAGAGAATCACGATACACCTTGAATTCATCATCTCGGAAGTTCCAAAAATCCTGAGCTGGGTTCAATTCATGGCATTGCAAGCAACTCGGCTAAACTACTAACTGGGGGGGGGTTTGGGTATTTCTTTTTCTGGAGTTCGTGGGGAATAGCATCATTGCATGGCCGTTGGGGTCGTTTGGTGGACTATATACACCTTCCGGGATTCGGGGGGGGGGTTTTCGTGGGAAGAGCTGCGAAGGCTTGTTGATGATTTAGGAGAAAGATGGGGGGTGAGGAGAGGTGAGGAGCGGCCGGATCGATGATGTGCGAACCGGATAGCGGTGCGAAGGGGCTGTCGAGCCGATGTCTTCGCTTTTGGTTTCCCGGCACATCTTCACTCGGCGGAGTAGAGTTGGGAGTGACAGCGACCGCTGTAGGTGGATGGGTTTGTCTGTCAATTGCGGGTGCGCTGGCAAGGCCATGGCTGGGGTGTTCGATCGCGAAAATGCATGCGTCGTGAGTGGACAAGCCTGTGTGCGAGTTGGACTTTCCGTCCGCGAGCGTTGGACTCGACTGTAGGCAGCACAAGGCGAAGAGAGGAAGAGGAGTGCACTCCGAAGGATGCTCAGTAATCTTTGCTGATCGCACTCAGGGAGTGTGCTAGCTTCAGAAGAACAACGCTCTCGGTGGCGGCATAATAGTTCAAGCTGCAGGCCGATATCAGTAATCGCCACATCTCTTTGGCCTTGATACTCACCTGTCCATCAAGATCCGCAGATGCCGGCTGAAATGGTCCTCGACTCGTTTGAGCGACTCGTCAATCTTATCAACTCGCGTGGGATCGTATTCACGGCCCATTGTCCTAGACAAGTCGGGGTCGGCCAAGGCAAGGTTGCGATTGAGGTTGCCGTCGGCCCAGCTAGCGAACGTATTGCAGCCTATCATCAGGCGATGGTGAACCTAGTTATTCTGTGAGCAAGCGGGAGGGGCAGCCTGGGTATGCTCGACTGACCTTCAGTAGTTTGGCTTGGGTCAGCATGCACTCTTTGAGACAAGTATCCAAGAAATCCACATGGTCCTGCATGAGTTCATCCACCGTACGGTTGGCCTGCTTGGTACCGTTGACGGTGACTTCCGAACCATCCGCGTCGGTTCCATTCACCCGATTCATGAGAATCTGCCAATTGGGCTCGATGACCTCCGCTGTGCAGAAGTACAGAAGCTGTTGAATGAACAACAGCATCTTCGAGCGCAGGGTCCACGCGCGTCGTTTCCACGTCTCCAATCGTCGGTCAGAGGACTTGTGTCGCCAGGCGTCAGCCTTGCTTTGCTCCAGCCAAGATGCGCCGAGCATAGTTTCAACGTGGCGCAATGACAGGATGTGCCGGAAGACAAGTTGATACCGTAAAACTGTCTTCCGACTGATAACGAGAGACAACGGGAAGGGGACCAGATAATCGAGCTCGAGTGCATCGAATCCATTGATCTTCGCATCAGTCTCGCCAGCTTGCGTGGAAGGGGCTTGGTATTTTTCGAGTGCCGCCTCCGGATCATCTTGGTTCATACCGGAGACGCTCACGACCTGCATCAGCCACTTCGTGAGCCCGACCTTATTCATCCGGACCTTAACGTCTTCTTTGAAAGGGTCCTGAGCGGCAATACTTCCAGGCTGACGTAGGACTAAGTCGAGAAGCGACTGGAGCTTGCTCTCGTTGACATCCTTGGCGGGCCTGCGCAGCTCAGAATCGCTAAGCTCGAGGAAGTAGGAAAAGAAGTCGGAGCGATCCAGGAAGAAGTAATGCTTGAGAGAACGGAACCGGGTAGTCAACGAGTTTTTGGTCAGGAGAAGGTTCAACAACGAGGCATTTGCATATGTGTAAGCCGCGTTGACATTTTCCAAAAAGCGAGGGTCATCGAGAGTCTTGGGCACATCCCTGACCTCTTTACTGACATCGACGCCACCGCATTCTCGTACGACATTTAGGTACTTTCCTGCTAATAAAACCTTGTCTTTGACCGTCTCCAACTGTGGCGGCACCTCGTTGTCGCGGATCGTATAACGTTTGTCCCAATACTCGTCTGTGTAGTCTTCTTCAAGCTTTTCGCGCTTGATCCATTTCTGCTCTTTGACCAGGAATTCACCATGTGGGTCTTTGATCCCTCCGTGATGTAACCATTCGTTGAGCATAGTCATGTAAGGCCGGCTGCCGTCTCGCAGCAACCTTTCCAAAAGAGCCTTCGTGGTGGGGTCACCTGAGAATGTTGCAAGTCGCTCTGTGAGAAGACGGAGAACATTGCCGCCTTTGCATATCTTCTTGCTGGACATCGCACCTGGGACAAGGTCTCCGCCTTCCCTCAACTGTTCGAGAATATTATCGACGTCGTCGAAGTCATCGATAGTCTCATCGAGGTCTTGGTCCAGGAGCCCGTTGCGTCGGAGTAGGTCCTGACCGAATGAATATAATTGAGCCAAGCATTGGCTAGTCGGCATGGTCTGCAAGTGTAGAACATGCAATGTGAAGTTGGGATTTCTCAGCAATTCACCTTCAAGCTGCGCGACGAGCACCAGAAACTCTTTCAACAATTTCCGGATCGTAGCACACATAGCATGGCTCACTTGGCCGTATTCCGCCCGACTTTGCACTTCGACAAATGACTCCAACGCGCTATAATGCGTCGCGATCTTCAGCGTTGATAGGGTGAGATCCTTCAAGGTAGGGTCTAGACCAGCCGGTAGCTGGAAGATGGGGCCTGTCAACCGATCCTTTTCCACCGACGGGTCGTACGAGCTGTGGTAATGGATGTACTGGCCCTCGAATCCCATGAAAGTGAAGAGAAGATCTTCCAGGATTGCTTTCTCCTGCGCGTCCGGAGATAACTCGCGAAATGGCGGAGGCTGTAGCGATGGAGGCAATGCGGATGCCAGCGGAGGAACAGAGACACGAGAGGCCAACGGCGCGGTGGAATGGGGCACTAGAGAAGCTTGCGGGTTCCAAGGAGCTGGAGGTGGTCTATAGTCAGCGTATGAAGAGGACTCTCGACTTGCGAACGAGCATGTTGAGGGTAGATTGACTGACCCTCGGTCGGCTGCTTCTCCTTCCTGCGAGCATTGGGACTGGCGCCATCGGCTTGACTAACTCGCTTCGACCGTGAGCGCTCGAGCCCTCTGCCATGCCCAGCTGGCAATTCCTTCGTTGCATGCCTTGTTCGACCGTGAGACTTTTCTTTCGCGATGCCCGGCATCCGCTCTGCACGCCTGTCGGTCGCCATGTGTTGTTGTTCGCGAGGGATCCTGGGTTTGGGGCTGGACGAGCCGACAAATTGAGAGATGGGCTCCGACTGCTGCAATGGAGAGGCACCGCTGCGCAAGGCGGCTCTTTCTGGATCAGCGACGCGATTCGAAGCAACGCGGGGTCGTGGTGCGCTCATGTAGTTGGCGCGACGGTCACTGACGGACATGCTCCCGCAGGGTGAGAACAATCGGGTCGACCATGCAGCATAAGGGGGCTGGTTTGCTTTGGCGGGAGATTAAGAATAGAACGAGAAATCTCCTCCTCCTCCTCCTCCTCCTCTTCTTCGTGAAGCTAAGGGCCACGAAAAGCGATAAAAAATTGAATTGCACACGGTCGCAATTATACGTTGAGGGGGAAGGTTGGGGAGTCGGGGAAGTTTGGTACGCAATCCGACAAGCTCCAAACAATCGATAGATGCCTGGTTGTGGCCTGGGGCAGCAACTCCCGCCTTCTCCGCCAGGCACTCGCCGGACTTGCGTAGCCCGCAACAGCTTCGCCCCGAGCTTCCCAAGAGTAGCTGGCTAACATCTTCTCCTCCTCCACCTCATCCCTACACCCTACAACTTATCACGCTTTCCATTCTACCTCGCCCTATCCTCCAGACCTGACTCCATCTTCTCTTTTGAGTCCGCATATCTCTTCCACACCTCCCCCACAGCCATCATGTTCATCGCCCGATCGGAATATGGTAAGCTCCGTCCGACCCTCCCCTCTGATGCGGTCATCTAACAGCTTCTCATCGCAGACCGTGGAATCAAGTACGAGCCCTGCCACCTCCCTTTCGAGTTTGCTGGATCTTTTGCGGATTCCTAACCCCGTCACCCTCGCAGCACCTTCTCTCCGGAGGGGCGTCTCTTCCAGGTCGAATACTCTCTTGAAGCCATCAAACTGGGCTCCACTGCGATCGGTGTACGTTCAGCCATCCCTCCTGCGACAGACCCGACTTGTCAATGCCTCCCAGTCATACGAGCGTGTCTCGTCATGCGGTTCCCGAAACTAGTCATGTGTGATGGAATGGACCCGTCTAACAACAGAACCAGGTAGCGACCTCGGAAGGTGTCATTCTGGGCGTGGAGAAGCGCGTCACCTCCAGCCTCCTCGAGGCTTCCTCCGTTGAGAAGATCGTCGAAGTCGACCAGCACATTGGCTGCGCCATGTCCGGCCTGCAGGCAGATGCCCGGTCCCTGATCGAGCATGCCCGCGTCGAATGCCAGAACCACGCCTTCCACTACGCGGAACCCCTCAGAGTCGAGAGCTGTACCCAGGCGATCTGCGACCTGGCGCTGCGGTTCGGAGAGACGGGCGATGACGAGGAGAGCGTGATGAGCCGACCCTTCGGTGTCGCTCTGTTGCTCGCCGGCATTGATGAGGATGGACCTCAACTGTACGTGATGATGGAGATAGGATCTTGTCTCTTTGCGGCGCTGGAAAAAAAACAGCAGGCCGCTGTAGCGTGTGTCTGGCTTTACTAATTTCTGTCTTCATTAGATACCACGCCGAGCCGTCGGGTACATTCTATAGATACGATGCCAAGGCGATTGGCTCCGGCAGCGAGGGCGCGCAGGCGGAGCTGCAGAACGAATACCACCGCTCCTTGACGTTGGCGGAGGCAGAGACTCTGGTCCTGAAGACGTTGAAGCAGGTCATGGAGGAGAAGCTGGACGCGAAGAACGTCCAGCTCGCCAGCGTGACCAAGGAGAAGGGATTCCGCATCTACAACGACGAGGAGATGGGCCGGGCTGTTGCGCAACTCGGCGGGAACCAATGAGGGAGAGGATAATGCATGGAAATCTCAATGAGGCCAATGTGTATGTCGGCAATGGTACCTTAGTCTTTGGAGGGATCTCTGTTGGGCCAAACCAAACCCATAGAAAAGAACAATGACTTGTCTAATGATCTATATATCACTTGGTTGCATCGATCCTATTGATAACGAATAGGATAATTTAGGTCCTGGCGAGGAAGCCATATGGTATTTACACGACATCGTCAGCGTCACATGGGCGGCATCATCCGCAGACGCCCAGCCTACACCATATGCTATATACTTAAACACACCCATAGCAGCCATCCCCCAACTCACGACCTCGTAAACTCGGCAACGGCCCCCAAAACGACCTGAGCCACCCTCTCCGGCTGGCCCACCTGCGGCACATGGCCTGCACTGCACCGCTCGACGCGACTCCCCGCCGTGGCCGCCAACTGCTCCTGCAACCCCACGGGCAAAGCCCGATCCCCCTCGCAAACCAGATACACACTGAGCACATCCCGCCACCCGGCATACTCGACCGTGCCATCCCACCCCCGCGCCGGCTGGGCCCTGAGCACCGCCACCCACTTCCTCTGCTCCTCCTCCTCCAGATCCCCGAACAGCAGCTCCTCGGGGTTCGCACAGTACGATGCGCCGCCCTGGCATTCGTTCAAATTAGCACGGTATGAAACCTGGCCCCTAGACGCTCTTGCGCAACCCCTTTTCTTCCCCTTGACATGATGACTATGACACAGGAGCAGGGAGAGGGAGAGGGAGAGGGAGCAGGAAGAGGGAAAAAAAAAAAAAAAAAAAAAAAAGACAAACCTCCACAACAGCAAACGGCACCGGCGCATGCACAAACCCCTCGGGGAACACCGCCGCCGCCAGGAACACGATCCCGATAACGCCGCCGCCGCCGCCCTCGCCGCGAGCAAGGCCTTGCATGGCTTCGCTGCCCAGGAACCCGCCGGCCGAGTGCAGGACCAGCACCACGGAGTCGCCGCGGGCGACGAGCCGGGAAATGGCGGCGCGGAGGGCGGCGATGTCGTCTTTCATGGTCGGGTTGCCCGGCGAGAGGGTGCCGGTGCTGGGGAGGGCGGGGGCCTCCACGGGGTAGCCGGCGGTCGTGAGGAGGGTGGCCAGCTCGGTGTAGACGGTGGGACCTTCCCAGAAGCCGGGGATGAGGAGGATTGTGGGGGTGGGCATTTTTGGTCGCTGGGTGTTTATTTTGGAGGAGGGGAGGAGGGTTGTTGTCGTGGGGCGGGAGGTGGGTGGATGTACGGTATCGTCTGTAGACAGGGTGAAATTGGGAGGAGGGGAGAATGGATCTAATGAATACGCGGTCTCGGAGGTGGGATGTCAGCCATGGAGAGCAGGCTGCTTGTGGCGGGATTGATTGATCGATCGCTTCACCTTATACTAAAGCCAAGGCTCTCTGTCTGAACATTCTATACGCTATGGTGGTTGAGGATGGAGACGTGCAGTCCAAATGTGATCCAGTAGAATGGATTGATCTGTCTTTCCTCACCTGGCAGGCCACTACTTGGTGACTATCTAGACTAGCTAGTAGCAGATCACCAATGAGACAGGGCTGACAGGGCTATCTTATTCCCCCTGGTTGATGAGCTCAGAGTAAGCTGACACGGTCCATTCTCGCGTAAGCACTACCATCGAACCGAGCTCACGGAGTTCTGGGTAAAGCTTAGTATGGAGAATCCTCGTCCAGTCACAGCCTGTGACATTGCGCATCTCACCGATATCAATGTTACGAAGAGGCGACGTGGAAGCTGATTTCGCGTCTACAAGCAATGGACCGCGGACCGTCGGGCTCTCCGTTCCTGCTTTACGTGTGTCATCCAAGCGGTGCCATTCCATCCGACTTCATCACTCACTCCAGCAAGGATTCCCTCGCACTTATAGGGCTGAGTGGCCTGTACAGCGTGCTTCCACACCACCGCTATAGATCCTTGCCTGTTTTCCCGCCTCCTCTCTTGATGTCTGGACCTAATAAATCGGTCCCCGAACCAGCTGGCAAGATCTGATTCCTCGGGTGGGTTGCCGGACGCACAGCTTGCATACGAGGTAGATATATGCATGCACATATAACCTGATTTGCCGCTGATCGCTGGCAACCGGGATCTAGAAACGATCGCGGTGGTTTCTGCACCACCGATTACCTGGCCTGGATTGTAAACCGGGCTGGATTTGCGAGGCCTCGACTTAGTTGGCAACTCGAGGCCTCTTTCGAATCTAGACTGTCTGGGTTTGGTGGCCAGGTCTTCGAATCTTTGTTGTCGGCTTATGTGGCCGGTGCGCGCCGAGTATTTTTGTACCTGCCGATTGATGCTGTCGCTGTTGCCATGTAAGAAGACAAGTACAATCCCGAAACAGGAGATATTGCTGCAGGTGTGGGATAATCGTGGCTTATGTTGTTATTGTGGCCCGAGGTTTTGTGTCATGCATTTAATCCCTGGAGCTTGGATCATCATTAGCATGACTAGGACAACGACGAGAGTTGAGAACTGACCTATTGATATAGCCACATCCTTTGTTAGATTCCGATCGACAATCAGGAGATATCATTGTTGGGGATCTCGCATGCACGGTCAGAACAAGGATGTTCTTTGTTTGTCTGCAAGGAAGAATGTGAGCTGTAGTCAAGGAATAGCGAGGTCATCGCTCAGGTGTTCTTCGGTTACAATGAGCGACTTTTGAGGAAGTCTTCAACCGCTACTTGGATCGAATCAGAGTCAGACATGGGGTAGAGTGATCGAGGACTCATGCCAGGTGCTTGATTACCAAGCACCTTTAAGCTTATGTTATCTGCGTTGTGTATCAATCACAACAATCGACTCGCTCCCAATCGCGGAAATTGGCATAGCAAGCCCTGATCGCATATTAATCTCCTGCCTGATCGGATCTACCAAGCAGTAGGGCCAGACCTGGCTGAGACAATAAATCGGAGCTGTTGCGCGCAGGGACGGAGACTGGATCGTGCAGAGATGCCTATACGGAGACTTGGCGCAGAACAACAGTTGGCAGTGCCTTAGCTTCGGCTCCGTTCTTGTTGGCTCGGCATTAGTGCAGAAAAGCCACAGGCTGGGATGGGGTGAGTGGGTGTGCGCCTCCGCTGGTCTGTCCATTGTTTTTCTTCATGGCTCATGCGCCTGGATGAGATTGTAGTTTAACGTCGAGTCTGCAGACATCCGGAGGGGTCAAAGACGACACGGCAAATTTAGAGCGGCATACCAATTCCGTCAATGCCTGCATCCTCTTTACCCTTTTTGAGCTGCGTCATTGAGCTCATCTCATGTCATGTCCCTAATTATAACCTCATCTTCCGGATGCAGTGTCGAGACCTTTGTTTTGAGTCAGAGGATAGATAGCCCTTTCTTACTTCCCCGCTGCCCGGCCGAGGCTACAATTCGAGGATGCCTCTATCCAACTCCACTATCATTGGTGTCTACCCAAGCACTGTCGTAAGCCTGGAGGATCTATTTCTGTTGCCCAGTCGCCCCGGTCTCGACCATTTTCTGACCCGCTGTGGATCGGCGAAAGTCAACAATATGGCAACGCCAACGAAACCACGGCAATACTGGGTTTGTTTATGTGGATAACCAAGTGAGTCTGGAGGTTCCCAGAAAGTGTGATTGGTAGAGCATCAGTATCGGTGTGCGATGAAAACACAGAGTAGAGGCGTCCAGATTGACTTCCAAGGTCAGGCCACTCTGCGACTTGTTTTGAGTACTCGATGTTTATAGTTCAAAGGTATTGTTGATCATGGCCAGTCTCATGCACATTAAAGGCAGACGGGCCCATTCGAGTCAGCCAATTGGTAAGGTCCCCCACTCACGGCTGCAAAGAGAACAACCTGAGGCCCAACCGATGAAATGAATTTGTTCCTATTGCTTCGGAAAACAGACGGCAATGTTGCACAGAACAGTCTCTGGGAAGGCGGCTGAATCGACGTGGGATGTCATACATACAACAGTTCCTCTGCCCCTGTCGTAGGCACGTGGTCTTTGCAAGGCTACTACTGTGTAACAGCTAGATTGGTGGTTGGTGGTCACTGAGCTTCAGTAACCGCGTCCTGAGAGGAAGCACTGCCGTATCGGAGTAATGCTTGTCTGGCTGGAATACTTGGGTTGAAACCAGGAGCGTCGAGACCCTTGTCTCGGATCGACCTAGTTCGCTGTAGACCACGGCAAAAAAACCTCTGGACCTGGGATCTATCGACCAGTTCGTAATCAGCAGTAACTACTGTACTGGACTCACTGACTAGCCGCCTCTGGTTGGAAGTGGGCGGCTTTTACACCCAACCACGAAGGGCTTGATGCATGATGTACTGATAGGCGGACAGCTGGACGGAAGCAATGCGCTGCACTGCTTACGCCTCGAGATTTGCGATTTGCGATTTGCGATTTGCGTGAAGATTGATGGGAAGGACCAGACTCGAGGGCGAGGCGGCTGGGTGGAGGATGAGTTGCAGGGTGAGAGACCAGGAATGGACAGGCCGGAGGAGTTTCAACACAGCTGAGGGAGTGAGTGAGGGAGTGAGGGAGTGGCCATCAGAAGCACACGCGGTTACCGCACGGGGAAGGCGAGCAATCCAGCTGAAGCAATCCGTCCACCGTTACTCAGTAACGACTCGAACGAGACGCTTACACGTGGATCCTGCCGAGATATCGCAGGGCGAGGGGTGCGGATCGCTAGATTTACCATACCAATACGCAAGGGTAATCTTCTCCACCGGACGTCACTCCCTGTGTATGTACAGTATTTCGGTTTCCTTTTCTCAATTCTGTCTTTTCTTTCCCACCAATTTTCTTCAATCTATTTTCGATTCCCTCTTTCCCCTCACAGTGGACATTGACCAGAGAATCTATAAGAGCCCTTCGATTCTCCCCACTGCCAACAATTATTCCATTGTTGCATTCTATGACATAGAGCACTTTCCATACTCATACTTCCGAAAATTAACAACTGCCTTATCGACTCGATCGATTATCAATTCTGCCCCGCCATCTGATTTAAACTGCGGCCCGCCAAAAGTCAGCCGCTGTCGTCACCCACGGTTGAATCTAATCATCCTTCCATCTCATTCATCCATACTTCGTACTCCATCCCGAGTCACAACAGTCAGTCACCCTTATCTGCCTTCGGTCCCCTTTCAAGTCATCCTCTCCTCCATCATATCGCCCTATCACACATGTCTCGCTACGGCGACTACCGTCGCTCCACGGGGGCTCTTGACGATGACCGCTACCCGCATGAGCGGCGGGAGCGTCGCCACCGTCACCGTTCGCGCGCCCCCTCGGTGCTTGATCGCCCCCGCCGATTCGAAGAGGATGAACGTTTCGAATACCGCCTCCAGGAACAAGACCGCTACGGTCCCCCTGCTCGTCGCCCCGACATTGTTTACCAGGACGATCATCTGATCCACCCGTCTGGTCCCCTGGTTGCCTACGATCGCCGTCGTGCGGAGAGCCCTCTGCCTCGACCTCGACTTCTCCGGCGACAATCCTCCCTGGACACATTTGATCGGATCCCCGCGCGCAAGTTAGACGAATACTACTACAGTGACCGCCCTCCTAGACTATCTCCAAGCCCGCCACCCCGCCGTGGATCTTACCATCGAACCCGCGAACCCGACTACTACGAGGAAATCAGCATTGCGGAAGGGGACTATGGAGAGGAAGAGTACCGGGGCTTTCGCGAACGGAGCGTGGGACGTCCCCGTCGCTCGGCAAGTCGTTTTCGTGAGAGACGAGTGGAAGAAATCGATGTGGAAAAACCGTATCCTCGGAAAGGCAAGACTCGCATGCCCCGCAAGATGGTTCATACCACTGCGATCCGCGAGCTTGGCTACCCGTATGAGGAAGAGGTGTGTATACATGTCTTTCACACTTTTGACAAAGAAGAATGCCTAGAGTCTATCTTCCGATCGATAAGCTGATATCTGTGGTCCTAGGGTAAAATGGTTGTCATTCAGCTGGCTCTGTCCAAAGAACAAATTGATGAGGTCATTGGGAGAAGTCGCGAGATCAAGCGCCTGACCGAGAGTAAGTCACCCTTTCGCCCCGAGTCCGCAGGCAGCAGGGACTAACTGCATGGTTCTAAAGCACGCGTTATCCACACCAGCTCGCCATCCCCAGTTCGTGCCCGCCGTCGAGACAGAACTGTGGAGCGAGTTCCCATGGAGGCCTATACCCCTCGGACCAGCCATGACACTCTTATCATCGAGGCGTCGCCGTCGCGGCATCGATCGCATTCGCGCCACCACCATTACCACCACCCTCATGGTGAGCTTCTGGAAAAAAAAGTGACCAGGACTGTATCCCGCACCCGAGATATTTCGGTGCATGGACGACCCCGTCGTCGATCCTCGCCAGTGCGCAGATATGAGCGTTACGAGGAGCAACCTAGCAAGATCCACGCGGGGCCCCTGGCAGTCGTGGTGCGCCCCCGCGACAGTGACGAAGACCTGCGGGAATATGCGCTTGAGCGACGTGGCAGCGGAGAATATGTCCGAGACACGGAGATCATTGGGGATGGGGTTGCGGAGGAGATCCATGAAGTGAAGAGAGAGCGCAGAGGTACGGAAAATATGCTGGTCTAATCCTCTATTTAGATGCTAATGCTCGTCCAGGTCCCAGTTCTCGTATGATGCGTGCGATGATGGCGACATTGACGTAATCTGGTTGTTCTTGCTCCTTTGACGCTGACTTACGACTTATCGATTACCCTTTCGGTGTTTCTTATTATGATTGTGATCTTCTTTTCCCATGCTGCTCTCCCCTTTGCTTTCTTATCATGTACTATAACAGCTTGGCTGTGTTTCTTTCTGTATTATGTGACTAGCCCGGTTTGACGATCATTTGGCGAAGATAATGACGACTAAGCGAGCAACGATGACTATAAACCAATACTCATGACTCATGGACAATCAACAAGTGCCTTTTAGTAGTGAAAGACCCGACTCTGCATGATCTATCCCAGCCACCTAGTGTGCTACTGCAAGCAATTGTCCCACCGCCTGCTGCCAACTTATCGCCCATGGATTGATTGTTCTTGTCAGGTCAGGCGGGAACTTGAACTATTCCAGAAGCGTAATTGCCGGCATGAAACCGTGGCGGGGCCAGGCGGTGTCAGACCGACGGAAAGTGGCCTCGACGCTTGCGATCATCTCAAAACAACTCTGCAAGCCACAGATAGGCCATCTTACTCCTTTACAAAATCCCCTGCATCGGGTCTACTGGAGACTTAACAGCAGAATTATCCCGACTTTCACCATGGACAAGTTCTCAGCGTTCGGAAAGAACCTCAGGTGAGATAACCAATCATCGGACCTCCTCAGTGTGGCTTGTGCCAGGAGTTGGTAGTGGATTCCGTATCCAGCCTCATCCTGAGCGGCTGCAGCATGAGCTTGATCTGCCATTATCGATGGGACATTCACGCTAATAATTCGCTTCGATGGGAAATTCAGCGCGAGCTTCTCTCCCTTTGCTCAGCGCACTCAGCAGATGATCCGCGAGCAACTCGGCCAGGCAGAAGACCGGACTCAGCTTCCCGATGAGTACATTGAATTGGAGAAGCGCGTGGATGCGCTGAAGATCGTCCACCAGAAGCTCCTTCAGGTCACGTAAGGGCATCTATCTATTTCCTCGACCGGGAGATCTCACGTGCTCACGTTCCGACGTTCCAGCTCCCAATACTCCAACGAAGCCTACGACTACCCTCCCAACATCCGTGAATCCTTCAACGACCTCGGTCGCACGATCAACGAGAAGGTCTCGCTTCTTTCCCAAGCCTCGTCGCCCGCTGAGGCCCAGGCGGCCCTGATCGCCCCTCCCTCGGCCAAGCCCCAGCCCAAGACCTTCAACCACGCCATCGCTCGCGCCTCGCTCGCCGGATCCCAGACCCTGGCGCAATCCGCTCACGGCGAGGACCCCCTGGCCACCGCCCTGGAGAAGTACGCGCTGGCCGAGGAGAAGGTGGGCGAGGCCCGCCTGGCCCAGGATGCCCAGATCCAGTCGCGCTTCCTGGCTGGGTGGAACACCACGCTGAACACGAACCTGATGTTCGCGGCGAAGGCGCGCAAGAACGTCGAGAACGCTCGCCTCATGCTGGACTCGATCAAGGCGGCCAAGAAGGCCCAGGTCAAGGGCGACTGGGACAGTCTGAGCGAGGAGGCTCGCGCCGAGATTGAGCAGGCGGAGGACGAGTTCGTCGGACAGACCGAGGAAGCCGTGAGCGTGATGAAGAATGTATGTTTATATGGTTATGGCAGTGACTTGGCGGATGGTGGCTGACTATGCAACAGGTTCTCGACACCCCCGAGCCCCTCCGCAACCTGGCCGATTTGATCGCAGCGCAGCTCGAGTTCCACAAGCGGGCCTATGAGATACTCAGCGAGCTGGCTCCTGTCGTGGACGGCTTGCAGGTTGAACAAGAGGTGAGTGCACGAACTCAGGATGATCTTGGTGCTTGACTGACGCGCATCTCAACACAGGCTAGCTACCGTAAGAGCCGCGAGGGAGCTTGAAATGCAGCTCAAACTGTAAATTTCCTTGTCTCATCGTTTATCTCTGTTGGACTCGCAGCCCTTGTTACTTCAGCCCCTGTTTGCCTTTGTGACAGTGTTTTATATCCCTTGATAGGTGGTTACATCAATCAGATTGACTACACTTTGTATTGTGACTGTAGTTTGAGCTGTAGTATATGTTGTTTTAGGCCAACGATATCTGCCCCAGGCCTGCACAGCGGGCCAGCAGGGCGGTGAGCTCAGGCGGTGTGGGCCGGCACATCGCTCAGCTGGCAGCTGGCAGCAAGCAGCAAGCATCACTCTTCGGAGAAGCTCCGCCGATAACTCACCTCTCTGTCGATAACCATCATCATCCTGTCTGTCGGTCTGTCGGTCTCTGCCTGCCACGACAACCACTCCTCGCCATTCTTCGCCCCTCGAATTGCTCAATCGCTCGCATCTCCATCTCCGACTTGGCCTTCCAAACCACCCTCACCTCTCAAGCGTACACGAGATCCCCGACCTCGCAGCAGCGATCCATACCCCTCGAACAATCAAAATAACCAACAGCACTCCACACCCACAGCGCATCATACAATCCCAGCCCAACCACTCGCCAGCCTCTCTCACCCGGAATCAATCCATCCCTGGATACCGCCCAAAGACAAAAGAGCAAAGCACACAGATAGGCTGGCCCTACGCTGTACGGTACAACAATTGTACATCCATCCACCACAGACGCATCGATCAACCGAACCAGGTGCTTACAGCCTCACCACAGACCCTCTCCTTGACCCCCAAAAGACATCTCACATCCGCAGCGATTATAGTCAAGATGGCGAACGGGTGAGTTATCCCCCGGCCCCTCGGACATCTTCCCCCCACGGTGTCGCAAGCTTGTACTTGGAAGCCCTCGGCTTGATTGCCTGCCCTTCCCGGACATCCCCTTAACCGGGATAGAACCACCCACTAACCATGCCTGCAAAATCAACCAGATGGAGCATCATCATCGGCCTCATCGTCGTGGTCATCGCCTCCGTATTGGCGTGGATCTTCAGCCCGAAGGGCGAGAATCAGACGTATGTTCATCGCACCCACCCTCCCTCTCTCTATCCTACCACCAAAGAGAGAAACCACCAAACGAGAGAGAAGAGAGACTGGCAATCCATCGGCTAAGACCAAAACCAAAAACCAACACTAATATGACCGAAACAGTGTGTTCAGAAGTACCCTGATCCTATCATTCGTATGCTGTTATCTGATGTGGGGTATGTCTTTCCCCCATCCCCCACCGCCCCCCCATTTCCCCATGCCTTGCCTAATGCCCAAAAACACAAACTGATGGGGATTCTTCTGTGGTGTCTAGCCATCACGTTCCTCGCGCAGTGGCATCCGCTTATCACGCCTAAGCGGTCGGATATTCGGCCTGATCGCGTGCCCGAGTAGATTCCTCTTTTTCTTTTGCGAGTATGGGCTGGGGGAGCGTGGTTCGGGATGTGTGAGCTTTGTATGATGTGTCGTGGTGGATTGGCAGGGTGTCTAGGGGCGTGGTGATATGCTACGGGGGGGGGGGGGGGGGGGCCCCTGGGCTCGTCTTGGTCTGGTGGCGGGGAGGGTTGAATGGGATTATACCCCAGTGAATTTTACAAGGGCTTGTCTCATGTTTCCCGAACTTTTGTATAGTTCAAAGGTTTTTTGTCGTTGGCACGGTTGAAGTTTGTTTTGACTTATGCGGATTCGCGAATTGCATCATGATTGTATCCTACATTCTTCTCGCCTTGAGAGAGGGGGTATTATGTACTGTATATGCTGCGTATACAGCAGCGGGGACGCAGACACCTAAGAACAAGCATAGATCTGTTAATGCTTCCCATGAGCCTAGATTAACTGACTCCCACCAACCCCAAGATCACCCTCTGGACTGACCACCGCGCCACCAACCCCGTCACCGCCAACGCCACGGCCCGCAGATACCCGCATCCCAGCAGGATATACAGTGCCTCGATGTTACTCAGTAGCACAAGATGCGAGTCCGCCGCACCCAGAGACAGCAGCGAGCCCATGAGATCGAAGAATTCGGCGAGATAGCCGGTGGAAACGGACTCGGGCAGTGCGCGGATGACACTGTCCAGGAGGGAGGATGAGAGTGATGACGACGACGACGATAACGATGATGTGGACGGGGTTTGCGTGGCTGTTGTGATGGCGGCGGTGATTGTTGCGATCGGTGTGAGGATGCTGTCGAGGGCTGTGGGTGAGCCGGGATTGGCACTACTGCCGATTTGATCGATGGCAGAGTGCGAAGCGGTGGTCGTGGTGGTCGTGAAAGCATTGCCGCTGCCGTCCGGGCCCCAGATTACGAGGAGGATGGGGAATAGCTTCGCGCAGCTGCTGACGAGAAGGGCGGTGCTGATGGCGGTAGGGCTTGCAGGAGAGGGTGGGGGCAACGGTTTGATGTTCATTCCCATGGGGATGTTCATGGCCATGTTTTGGGCGGGGGCGGTGGAGGAGCGGCGGAGCGGCGGCGGCGGAGGAGGGGAGTGGGCGGTTGGGGTTTGGGTTTGAGACTCGCTGCCCGTTGTGATGGCGCCACTGGATGTTGTTGTTGCAGCATCCTGGAGAGAGGAAGATGAGCCCTGCGGAACGAGCTTAGGTGGGCTGAGAATCGTTGCAGGGGTGGGTGTGGCAGTCGGGGAGAGTTGGGAGGCCGGGAAGGACGGGAACACCGGGGTGGAGGGATGAGAGGTCTCCGTCCCTGTGTTGTTTGTTGTATTGCTCTTCGCGACGTAACCCCGGGGCGTTGGGGCGAGAATCGAAGCAAGGAGACGGATGGTGAGATGATGAGCAAGAGTCGCAAGCGCGTTTAGACTGAGGAAGAAGAGGTATTGGACGATGACGGGGGCGCGCCAAAGGAATGTATCGACGATGGAAGGCGATTTCTCGATGCGTGCCCAGGTGAGGTAGACATCAAATAGGAGCAAGAGAATCCCAAGACGGATAATGGAGCGCTGAGGACGTCAGTGATCAAGTGACGAGATTATTGACAGTAGGTGACCTTACATCGAATTGGTTGTCATAGCCTCCTAATCGATTGAAGAGCAGATGGCGATAGACCTGGTACAATTAGCTTTGGGTCGACTTTGCAGAGCAAGGGTCAGTACCTGTGGTTTGATCAGGACAAGATCAATAAAGAGTACGACAAAGTCGTATTCGACATACTTGTCGGCGAAGCGCTGGCAGCGCGGACATTGAGTCAAGCGTACTCCTTTACCCAACGACCGGTCATCAGCACGGCTGTAGGTGCTGTACAGATGAGAGACTGGATATGAGCACTCGATGCAGATGGGCATCGTGTCATTTGTATTCGATCATAAAATCATTGTTGATTTAAGTGCAACATGCTATGAGGAATGAGGGAAGAGAGGAAACGGAAAAGGAGAAAGAGTCGATCAACTCCAATCTCGGCGCGGAGACCAAAGGCGGTGAAGGACTTCTCCGCAGCGGCTGTCCCTGGTTTTGTTTACTCCGCAGCTCGACTCCAATTCCTCTTTTCACCCGACATGACAGCTTGATAGCCATTCTATTCTTGCATCCTAGCTGCCTCATGGCTTCTCTATGATTCATTTAGCATCACTATAAGCTAGAGCTTACTTCCCACCTCCGAACTCTTCACATACGCCAGGATATCATTCCGACCACTCGCCAACCGTTCTGGAGTTGTCTTGAACAGCCGTGGAACTCCACTTTCCTCATAAGCTGCCCCATCCACAACCATCCGTGCGATACCTCGCGCCGACAAGAAAATTTGCGGCATACCATGACCACTATAGCCAGCGATGACAAGCTGACCCGGTTTACCTGGCACATGCCCAACATGCGGTAGAGCATCACTGCTATAACCCATCACTAATCAAACATTAGCCGGACGGCCCCAAGACGCAACAAGCCGATCAACAAGGGCTTACCTCCTGACCACACACGGTCCGTATATGCCCCCGTATTCTCCCAGCCGTGGAAAGTCCGCTGCATATAGTTGTCAAAGTACCGCGCCGCAGCGTCAACCACCCGGCCATCGTCAGTGTTGTGGTACCAACTGGGAATGTCCTGTTTGTAGAAGGTGGACTTCGCACCGCCCACGATGATACTACCGTCAGGACGCGGGATCAAGTAGTCGTAGTCCCAGGCGTTGAAGCGCAGAGTATACGAGCGGTCCATGGGCACGGCAGGCGGGTTGGGAACCACGATACGACTGCAGAATCCCCGCACGGGGACGATCTTGTCCCTGTACTGCGGTGCGAGGGCAGCGGTGTATGCATTGGTGGCGAAGATGACGGTCTTGGTGCGGATCGAGCCGCGGTCAGTGGTGAGCGTCCATCGTCCATCAGCATCTCGGTCATCGGAGACCTGCCGTACCGGGGTGTTTGTCTGCAGATTCACCCCGGCGGCAATGGCGAGCCTAAGAAGGTGCATGATAAGCTTGTACGGCCAGAGGCGCCCGGTGCGCTGGCTGAAGCACCCCCGAGCCCCTTTGACGCCCGATACCTGCCAAAGTCGGCGGATCTAAGCATGTGCATTCATACGGGACATAGGATTGCGAAAACTCACAGCTTCCGCAGCATCGAGCCCGGTAAAGCTCACATCTTCGACAGTCTTCACCCCCTTCGCGACCAGGGAATCAAACCCCGCCTTGACCTTGGCGAGCTGGGCTGGGTCAAAGTGCACATCGCAGACGCGGTTCACCTCCATATCGCAATCGATCTTCTCCTTCTCCACCAAGGCCTGCACTGCAGAGACATGTTCCATCTCGAATGCGGCCACTTCGGCCGCCGCCTCGACTCCGTACTCATTGGCCAGGTTGCCGACTCGGCTGTAGACATCGGGCTTGAGATGGCCACCTGCGCGCAAGAAGCGGGGCAGATGAGCCCCAAACGAATTAGCGGATTCTCATGATACAGGCATAGCCCCATGAGCGAAGCCTTCCTACCGTTGCGTCCGGTAGCCCCCGAGCAAGCCTGTCGTGCTTCAAGGATGACAATGGACGGTCGCTTCTTTCCCCCGGCGGCTGCACGCTCCAAACAATGATAAGCAGTCGATGCGCCGGCGTAGCCTGCGCCGATGATGGCGATGTCGCAGGTTTCGGGCAGGGTCTCGGTGGAACGATGATTGTCCAATGGATCGGGCTCCGAACGCCAGAACGAAGACATGCTAGTTTCCGCTGGGAATGGGCTGGCCATGGTGGAATGGATTAGTGGGGAAGGTGCCGGGAATGCTTGAACTGTGATGGAACTATGGAAGTGGACGATAGATAGAGCGCCTGTTCAACTGATAATTATACTGGTACGTAGTCATCGCCCATATCCAGTAGCGCATATTTAGTGTCCTTGAGAGAAGATAAGGAGCCTGATATCTCTGGGTACAACTTATGGTATTGGACCGGATCGCCGACAGCTTGCAGCGGGGAAGACTGGAACTAGACATTGTCTCCCTTGCCGTGAGGGGAAGACGGGAGTATGCAGGAGTATTATCAGATTATTCAATATGTGGAGCGGGCAAACTGCTTATCATATAAGGGGCCATCCGTTATCAATGATATTTGGTTTGACAATCTATACTTCCCAACACAGCGTGTTCGACGATGCCCAAGTTTTCCACAAGTATTCAGCAGGAAACCGGCAGTCTTTCAAGTGGAGAAAAATAGCTACGAATTGGACAGAACGGCTAAACAATCATCTATAAAATCATATACAGAGAATGACTTGAGAAGCAAAATCAGCGCATTAGCAATCTTGAGCTTTGGACGTGCCTTAAGACCCTTGAGCCCTAAGTGGCAGTCTTATCCATAATTCTAAGTGACAACCTGTAAGTTAGGAGCTACTACATAAAGCATGGAGCACCGGCAGAATCACCTCAAAGACCGCCCTCATTACCGCCTTACCTGGCAGAACCTAACGACCCTCGCAGCAGGAAATCCGGGGTGGCACTACCAGTACCCCGCCCAGCAAAACCACCCACCCGGCAGAATCTCGCCAAAATCCACTGGACACTGGGCGGGCAGTGGGCACTCACGGAGATGAACAGCCCAGAAACAGCAACTGGGCAACAGTGCAACAGCAGAAAAGAGACTCCTACCGCCTACCTGACCGCCGTACCCGGCAGAAGCTAACGAGCCTCGCAGCGAGAAATTTCAAAATCTCCGGAAATCCAGATAACCAGTCTCCAAAAACTGACCGGGCAGAGTGGTTGATTTGGGCGGTGGCAGAATGTCCTGCTAAAGCGGCAACGTATGGGTCTGCCTGTCCCGTGGAGCGGTGTAGGGGATCCCGCTGCACGCTTCACCGCCTATGCTTATTATGGCAGAATCTACCCGGAACGAGCCCTGAGGCCGGCTATCTTACCCTATCTATGTATACTGCGCTTGGCGTCGCTTTGCGGGGCATGTATACTGTACTGGACATGTTGGAATCTGCTAGAGGGTTGCTACTGTGTAGTATCTCCGGCACTCAGAGTTAGGATTATGAGGATGCTAGTAGTCCTTTCTGGAGATGTATGTCATCAATCTTTATGTACTTTCTTACTGATTGGAAGTAATGGTGTGCAATGCAAGATTCGTAGTTGCATTACATCTATGGATCCTCGGATCTGAGCCCTCAGTGACTTTGTTCGGTGTAACTTCATTTACATCCTCAACGCCTCCTTCCAGGGCAGATAATGAGTCAATAGCCATCGATCTGCATGCTCAAGGCACAGGTTCCTTCCGCTTCTTTCTCAGAAACTCCACCTGCTCATTCTGACTCTCTTTCAAATCGAGGAAGAACGCCAGCCCCGCGAAGCTGGCCAGACTCAACGCAAACAGGAAGTAGAATGGCGTGGAGTTGTTGCCCGTCGGCGAGGCGTCGATGATGGCGCTCGACACCAACGGGCCAATGAAGGAGGAGGTCTTGCCGATGATGCTGAACAGACTGAAGAAGAGAAACTCGTGGCCCCGCGGCGTGACCTCGGAGATCATAATCATGGAGTAGCTGTACCACGGGCAAACAAGGAAGCCATAGTAGACTTGATATACCTAATCCCCAGTAGACCTTGGTCAGCGAGTGTATGGGCGGGCGACCTCGACAGGGCGGAGAAATGTACTTACCCAGATTTCCCAGAGATGGTGGAACCCGAATTTCTGCGTCCAGATGCCAATCATGCCCCAGCCGTCGAGGAGGATAATGGCGATGGCAACAATGTTGAACATGGTTTTGGTGCTCAGGTTGAATCGTCGCTGGACATACCAGAATGTATAGATGCCCACGGCCTGGATATGTTGTTAAGACTTCAGCTGGACCTAAGCATGTGTGCACGGCATGAGGGCTTACGAACCTGGGCGGCGATACCAGCCAGCAAGACATATGTCAGCTCAAGAGAATTGTACGACACAATGTTGTTTTGCAGGGTGGAGATGACGGTCACGGTGGTGTTCAGTGAGTCGCCCAGGAGGAAGTAGCCTAGGAGTGCACTGCAGTTAGCATAATACCTTGATTTCAAAGGTGCAATGGAACATACCAACGAGATAGATCAGGCTCTGCTTCAACGTCCAGATATCCTTCAGCGCACGGACAAGCTGCTTCAACCCAGCAATAATGATATTGTTTCCCTCAGGGTCCTGACCCGGCCGGCGCTTCTCCAGCACGAACCACGGTAACGACACCAGCAGCCAGACGCCACTGGCGAAGGCGATCAGAACGCTCAACCCCCAGTTGTTGTTCGCTTCGCTCGCATTGACGTGCAAGGCGAACATAATGCCCACGATTATGGCGAGAATGACTAGCTCGCTGACCGACTGCACGTAGAAGGCCACATTGGACAGCTGGGTGCGCTTCATCGAGTCCGCATGATCATACTCCTCCCGCGAGATGCGCCCCGCGGAATATTCCTCCGCCGCATCGCGCATCTCGACCGTGTTCCTGGCGAGGCCCGGGAACGCCGCCGTCCAGAAGGTGAGCGTCGTCTGGTACGCGATCAGCCCGACGATGTACAACCCCACGCCGACGCTCCACTTGTCCGCCTCGTGGACCGCCAGCCACGCAAAGCCGATCGCCCACGCGACGATCGACAGCACGATCAGGATGTTCGGCCGCCAGTTCCCAAAGTCGGCGAAACTGCCGATGGCCAGGAAGACGACCACCTGGATCGCAAACGAGATGCCGTTGCAGAGGAGGACGATACTGTTGACCGACCGCTGGCGGCCGGCGAAATCCAACGTCCCCCGATCGCCTGCGGCTTGCGATAAGAGATTCTGGAACGCCGTGGGGGCAAAGTCTGGGATTGTGCATCGCTGTTAGCTTCACGACTCGAGGGGATTTTCTTTTCTGCAGCGCCAGTTGGGGGAAGAAGAGAGTCTCACTGAACAAGGATAACCCATTGTTACCGATATAGTAACTAAAAAAAGTGGTCCGGAGGATTTGTTTAGCAATCAATTCGCCAGGAGATCATACTCCACGCACGCATAATAGGCCCAGATCTCCCATCTTGTCGTGCGATACTGAGCGTCGAACGAGTCGGGTGCTCGCTGCTGCTCTTGTTCGCCGCCGCTGTCTGTAGGACTGTCTTGTAGTTCATGGACGATGTCAACATTGATCGGCTTCAGTCCATGCTTCAACGATGAATCGTCAACGGGAACACCTGTTAAAGCCATTTTCGGGTGTTTTCCCCCTTCTTTTTTTTCTTTTTCGTTTTTCAATCGCAGGACGAAAATTTCTGTCCTTTTTCAATGCGCTAGAGAATAGTGCGCTCTGCAGGGAATTTATACGGGCGACTGACTGGCTGGAGGGACTGGAACCCCGCGTCTAAGATCGTCAAGCGTGATAAGAGCAGATAAGGTGATTGGCACGGTCGAGGGCAACGAGTAAGTCAACGGAGGATTTTAAGTGGATTCGTGGTGTCTTGTTTAGGCTTTCTTTTTTCTCTCTTCCAGAGGCCAACGACCAAGCTGAGAGGCAACTTGACTGCAGGTGTGCTGAAGGATTGGACCAATTGAGCGTAACAAGCATTGGAGAGAAGAGTCTGCGCAGATGCGAAGGCACTAATGATATTTCGTCGATTCAGTTGAAATTTGCCTTCCGCAGAATTCGTCAACGAACAAGGATGGAGGCAGTGGAAAACCTAGGCGATGGCGAGTTGTTGCGATCGCATTGCGAGTGGTTACATTCTGGTGGGCGCCCATGCACAAACATTTCCGTTTTCAGGCAGCCACTCCCCCGGGTCTTTACGCCTGCAATGATGGGTGCATGGCAGCCAATCTTGGGCGATCGATGTTGTCAAATCATATTGTTCGAGACTAGACCGGCTATTATCCACACTATATAATTGCATCTATGCATCTGAGTACGAGGTCGGATCTGCACAGTACGCCACCCAAATAGCCTCGAAGAAAAAGAAAACTGACTGCCTCCTCCTGCCCCACGCACTCATCACAGCTTGGCCTGTCCACTTTCTATAGATAACCAGCTCTTCTCATCGAGCTTCTTGTACTGGGTGCCATCCAGCCAGTACAGTTTGTCACCGTCCCAGTCCGTTCGTGGGTCCCATCCCTTCTTAGTCAGAGCGCCTTTGGCTTGCTTGAACGTGACTCCGGTTTCCACCCTGGCAGAATGTCAGCGGCTACTCCCTGCTTTCAATGAACTTGGAAGAACAGCGGGGAGCTTACTTCTGTGTGAGCCGGATTAGCCGAGGGAAGGCATAAGACGGCACTCCCCTCTTCTTCAACTCGGGATAGAGGTTGGCCATGACTTCTGTCTCGGTGGCAGGTGAAGCATCCTCGAGTGTGATACCCGCAGCACCAGCCTGGCCGTCATACCTAGTAAGAGCCACTCGTCAGCATGGAAGCACATTCAGATTGAGGAATGGCAGTCGCCCCGGGAATCCAATAACATACGCGCTCAACTTCACACCGTATACCACGGCATCGTGGACGACCGGAAGCCGGCAGATGTGATCTCGAATCTCGCCCGCACTCACGTTCTCGCCCTTCCAGCGGAACGTGTCGCCCACGCGGTCTTGGAACCTTACCCAGCCGTCGTGATCCCGAACCACCAGATCTCCGGTGCGTTGGAACAGATCCCCTTTCTCAAACACATCGCGCAGCAACTTTTTCTCCGTAGCTTCATTGTTGTGGAGGTATTCGGTGAGGAGGCCGCGGCTCTTCACCCGCCCGATCGCCTCTCCTTCCTCGCCGAGTCTGGCTTTCACGCAGAAGCCTGTCTTAGGATCCCGGTAGGGCATTTCGGTCTCCGTGTCATACTTGACAATATAGGTATCGTTTTCCATCACACGCTTGATGAAGCCCGAATGTCCAACCTTGCCGGCGGCCCACGCGCCCTCTCCGAAATTATCAAACTTGGCCACGCCTTCTGTGGATCTATAGAATTCGCGGATCTCAGGCACGCCGAACCGTTGGCGGAAACGCTCCCAGATCTCTCCACGCAAACCATTGCCGTTGGCGACTATGCATGCGTGGTTGCGGTCGTAAGGGGAAGGAGGTGTCGATAGGAGATACCGACAGAGTTCACCAATGTATAGAATGCGTGTGGCTCGCGCATCATGCACGTCCTTCCAGAATTGCGAAGCGGAGAACTTGCGCCGGAGGCAGAGCGTACCGGCATTTCCAACGGAATAACAGATACCAGTAAAGTAAGCAGTTCCATGGAAGAGGGGAAGGGAGGAGTAAGTCCGTAGAGGATAGTACTTGGAGCGGTTGTTGATATCGACCGTCTGGGGGTTGGATGTGATTAGCCCCATCATGTTGCGAATAGCGCAAGCTTTGGGCTTGCCCGTGGTACCCGAGGTGTAGATGAGTGCGCTCAGGTCACTAGGAGATCTCTTAGCAGCGAGCAACCCCGTCGGAGTAAAATGCTGCAAGTCTGCTGATGTAATAAGTTCTGCTGTACCGGAAGAAACTCCTTCGAAGGATGTCAGGTTGAAAGCGAGATGTGGTAAATCCGAGCAGACATGTTGCGACAAATCGGGTGTCGAGATAATGAACTTGCTGCCGGAGACACTGAGGCAGTGAGTGAAGGTGTCATCTGCCCAGCTACAATCAGCCCCAACTTCGATCAGACTTTCTCATCACGTATCCTTACCACGCAGATTTGTATTGATGAGAGCAGCAACAGCTCCGAGTTTCGAGAGTGCGTAGATGGTCACGACCATCTCCGGGGAATTAGTGGTGAAGACGCCCACGAAGTCTCCTGGGCCTATACTCCTGGCGTGAAGAAGAGCAGCGAATCGATCAACCACTGTCGCATAAGGTTAGCCGGACCGAAGCACCTCGGTGATAATAGTTGGGTTCACATACAATCCTTCAATTGTGCATATGTCCAAGTCTTGTTCTCAAACCAAAGTGCCTCGTCTGCGCCGTGACCTTCTACTTCGACGACTCTTTCGAGCATCTTGTAGATGGTGGCCGTATCGCCTAGCTGCGCGATGCGTTGACCCAAACGATTTGTCCATGATCTATCTTTGTACAGCGCCGAGATATCACTGGCAATGGAGTATTTGGCATTAAGGTATGCACCTGCCGCGACAGAGAGGGCAGATGCGATAGCAAGAGAAGATGTGCTTATCTCCGAGAAGAGCTCCATGCTGACGGTTATGATACCCAGCCTTGGTAGCTTGGGGTGTGTGGATGTGTATGAGAGAGACTTGAGCAGTGACCGCTGCGTTTGATGGTTTTAGAGGCTATGTATCAATGACACGGGCCTCAATTGTGTCGGAACAGTCCAGTTCTCTAAGAAAAACAACATCAAGAAGTCAAGATCCGGGGTAATTAACAATTAAAGGCATCCGAATGACGAATGGGGCTATCAGAAAGTTCGGAATCTGGGGTCGGGAGACAAGCAGCTGGGAACTGCCGTTCGCCTGTACGGCGGTACTGTAACTAACTACCAGAGTTAGTCTATCTAAGCAACCGTTCAGAACGAAGCGGTAATTAACAGTCCAGTCGGATCCATGCAGGCTAAGTTATCGATAACATCGATAACCCCCCCCCCCCACTGTCCATGGGCACGTCTGCTGCAGATTCCGAGGAATAGATAGATCATGCTTTGTATGGAATCATGTTGGGATAAAATGATCTGACTGTTTGACTGCAGTGCGAGTATAGTTCCATTTCGTCACAACAGCTGAGCCAGAGATGGCAGACTCCAGTTCTATCGTCTCGAATGGTGTAGTTAGTGGTTGATAATCAACGTCGGATCGTCGGGGTCGGGGCATGTTGCCAAAGTCGCCCTCTCCTATCCCTATATCATCAATGGCCATAATGAATCCCGTGGATTATTTTGCTGCATGGGGTATCTGACAAGATAACCTTGAAACCTGACCCGCAACTGACAGGTTCGCGCGGGGAGGACTCAGAGAAGAGTTCCTAATGAGAATGGAAATCCGGAGAGGAGACAAGTCAAGATTGCGGAGGGACCGACAACCGACTGAGCCGAGGCCGACGGGACTTACCGTATTTTACCAATTATACCATTCTTACCAATCTTACCACACGCTACAGCGAACCACTCACGCCTCGGCTTGAAATGCGTATCGGCCTTCTGAACTGCCTCGATGCTCACCCGGCCTTTCCATGAATCACATCACAGACCAACTCACACCTGTACGTAAAAGGTTGGCGGAGAAAACTTCATGAGGGGGGCAAGGTGGATACACTGGATACAGCAGACCCGCTCGATCGGCATTGCAAGACTGGTCGCTCCCACTCCCTAACCCGATCTCGGCTCGGCTGCTTTTCTGCATCTGGCTTTCCCTGTGGTTGTTGGAGCCGCGGCTGTTTGTCTGGCGGCGGTTTGCCCCAGCTTAATAAAACAATCCCAACTCCTAGGGATGAGTGCCTGGATCACCATCCTATTGTTTCTTTGCTCTGACTTCTGACTGCCATATACCTACCGCAACCCACAATAGTCTGGCAAAGAGTTTCTTCTATCTTTAGCGGGAAAGAAGAAAGACATAGAACGAGCACAATGTCTTCCCCTCAGCAACGGTTATCCTCGATCGCAAACCAGCTTGCCAGCCCGGCAGCTGCCTCTGCCAGGCAGAAGCTCCTGTCCCAGAACCCTGACGATATTGTATGGCACTACAACAACCCTTTGCGACCTGGGTTATAAACCGAAGCTGACTTGAAGATCTTAGGTGATCACATTTGCCGCCAGAACTGCCCTCACAAAAGCTAGAAAGGGCGGGCTTAAGGACACCACACTTGACAACCTCTTGATCTCGTTGCTCACAGTATGTTGCTTGTGTCTGCTTGCACCACTTGCCCATCAGCTGACCGCATTCTTCATTAGTCTATCCGCGAAAAATCTAAACTGGATCCCAATCTCGTTGAAGATGTTTGTGTCGGAAATGTCTTGTGCCCCGGTTCCGCCTATGTCGCACGCTCTGCAGTATTGGCTGCAGGATTTCCAGTAACTGCAGCTGCTTCTGTTGCCAACCGTTTCTGTTCTTCTGGATTGCTGGCCATCCAGAATATCGCCAACCAGATTATCGCTGGATCCATTGACGTCGGCATTGCGGTTGGAGCGGAGAGCATGAGTACCAATGCTGATGGAGGCGCGCCTGAGATGTCCTCCCAGGTCACTTCGCACCCTATTGCTTCCCAAAATGCACAGCCCATGGGTCAAACGTCCGAGAACGTTGCCGCCCAATTCAACATCTCCCGTGAACAGCACGACCAGTTCGCGGCAAAGAGCTACCAGAAAGCCGAACACGCTCAGAAGTCAGGCTGGTTTGAGGACGAGATTGTCCCCGTCAAGACTCAAATCAAGGACCCCAAGACTGGTGAGGTGAAAGATATCATTGTGGATCGCGATGATGGTATTCGGTATGGCACGACGGCGGAGTCGCTGGGCAAGATTCGCTCCGCCTTTCCCCAGTGGAAACCTAGCGCTACCACGGGTGGAAACGCCAGTCAGATCACCGATGGTGCCGCAGGTCTGATTCTCATGAAGCGTTCCCGCGCCCAAGAACTCGGTCAACCTATTGTGGCCAAGTTCTGCGGCGCTACCGTGGCCGGCTTGGAGCCCAGAATCATGGGCATCGGACCATCCATCGCTATCCCCAAGATCCTTTCCAAGTTCGGGTTATCGAAGGAGGAGATTGATATTTTCGAGATCAACGAGGCTTTTGCATCGATGGTACGGGCACTTTCACTCCATGAAAACACGATCAAGGACTAACTTGCCATGTAGGGAACGTACTGTGTGCAGAAGCTAGCCTTGGACGAGGCCAAAGTTAACCCTCGAGGTGGTGCTATGTAAGTCAACATGGCTTTTCTCCGATGCATCAGCTGCTAATCGATCTTAGTGCTTTCGGTCACCCCCTGGGCTGCACTGGAGCTCGCCAAGTCGTCACTGCCCTCTCAGAGCTGCGTCGACAAAATAAGAGAGTCGCAGTGACCTCGATGTGTGTCGGAACCGTAAGTTTACCCCCAGTAAAGTAGCTTATTACTGCTCAATGCTGACCGAGGGTTTCATTTTAGGGCATGGGAATGGCGGGTATCTTTGTCTCCGAGCATTGAAGCAAAGGTTGGACCTGTAAATAGCCAATTTATGATCAATACATTTAATACATAAGTCTCAGAGGCTCAAGAGTGAAGCCATTGTTTGAATGGTGGTCAATCATGAAAGTTTAGCATTGCGGAGATTGATGTACGTACAGTACAAGGCATATGCGTAAACAAGGATAAGCTGCGCCCTCTGGGGCGATGGGTGGTGGGTCGATAACCCCAGATTGAGTATCTTAACTCAATAGCAAGTAGTCCTTACTACAATAGACTTGAAGAGGTCATCAAGAATCCCAAGGAAACCAGCAGCTCGCGAGAATTTGAATTGATTTTAAATAGATCGGCCATGAATTCATTTTAATAATAACAGTAGGTAAGGACTAGAAAGGGCGCAGGCACCGTCACGTGGGTTTCCCCCCAGCCGTCGTCATCGGCGGCTGCCAAGCCAGGTACGTCCCATGACACCGCTCTTCGTCTCCTCCATTTCGCCTCCTCACCGTGCATCGCTTTGCTTCCCAATAAGCTCTTCTGCTCGAAATCTATACAGCATATACCTTATCCTCACCCGCCCACTTCGTTTCAAGCGCCCACATCGCGCTCACTCTATTGGGTCACAACACGGCACGCTTCTTTAAGTCTTGCAACCATGAAGTTCTTATCTACTGCTGCCGCAGTCCTCCTCAGCGTCGCTCCCTTCACCGTTACCGCTCGGTCAATCGACTTCTTCAACTCGCAGTCTCCGATCAGTACCAATGGAATTCCTGTCAAAGGCGACAACCCCTTAGAATACTGCGCCAATCCTTCTGGCGACGTCCTCGAAATCAAGAAAGTCGACTTGTCCCCGAATCCTCCTCTTCCGTACGTCGTACTGCGATATAGCCGCTTGTCATCCCCGTGAAATTCGTCGCTAACCTTTCGCAGTGGCCGTACTCTTACGATCGAGGCCAGTGGTACATTGAAGGAGCCGGTCGAGAAGGGTGCTTACGTTCTGCTCGAGGTCAAATACGGTCTGATTACTCTGATCAGGCAGAGAGCCGATCTCTGCGATCAACTTACCAATGTTGATCTCGAATGCCCGTTGAACAAGGGCGATCTGGTCCTGAGAAAACAGGTTGACCTGCCTAGTCAGATCCCTCCGGTACGTTTTACAACCATGGAGAAACTAGCTGCTACGAATCAACACTGACCTACGGCACCAATTGTATAGGGCAAATACACTGTCCATGCTGATGTCATGTCTGTGGATGACGAGCGGATTACCTGCCTCGAAGCCCATAACATCGAGTTCAAGCGGGGCTCTCTCTTCTAAATGCAAATAGCATATTTTGGGATGCTCACCACTCATCTTATGATGCATATTAGCTGTGGATCGTGCTAAATGTCCACGAGCTTCTGTGCCGACCATGATCATTCGTTTTGCAAGCTTACATCCGTCTTGTGACCTCCTTGTGCTTCAAGTTAGGCTCTTATGTCCACTTGTTTTGCCTGTTGTTGACCAGTGCTCCATTAGCTAGTATTTTACGCTTCACGATCATTACTGCTTGGCCTCCTCCCCTGCGTTCTGTTATTTATGGCGTTCTGGAGCATTTGCTCAGAGACATAGCATACTGTCATATTTTTCACGACCGTTCACTGTTGGGCCTCCTGTCACCATAGTACTAATAGCATGTGTACCAAGATCAAATGAGGAGACTTTGTCCGCTAGTGTATCAAAGATCAAACTGCTAGACCCCATAGTCAGAGTTTAGAAAACTAATACCATTAGACCGGTTCCGAATATCAGCAACGCTCTTGCAACATTGACAGATGAGGTGTAATTCTATGAACAAATATCATGGGTATCTTTCTCCCGCTCTGGGGCCATTCGTTCTCCATAACAGTGCGGGAGCGACCAGGTAAAGGAGCAACAGATAGTAGTGGAAGCGTATGCAGCACGGTCGGCCGAAAATCCAGTCTTGTATTGATTGTGCCTAGTGGACAACCTCCAGTCCCTCCTGTCCCTGATTTACTCTCCAAAGAGTCGGCGCACCCGCTTCAACACGCTATCCTTCTCGGGATCGTAAGGATGGTCCTTGCTGGGGATCTCGAGGACCGCGGGGAAAGCCTCGGCATATGAATCGACGGCGTGGCGGATGCGCTCCGCGATCTGGGTAAAGGTTGTCAGTACAGTAGATATCAGCGACCAGACATCGCTGTTGAATGTTGTGCGAATATCACACACACGCTGTTCATCACGTACATGTTGGTTGATGAGCAGGACGGCGATGTCCTGTCGCTCCTGCGTGAAGCTGTGGAATGCTTTTTCGATAGCAGAGGTTTCCGTCTTCGAGTCTACCACAAGAAAGTTTCGTTGCGCGTCCGGCCCATCTGTGACGTGCTTCAACGGAGGGTCAGTTATTGCTGGTCGCATGCTACCAATGTTCGGCGGATACTTCGAGGGGTACCACGTACACCGATACCCGCGAGGAGTAGTCCAGTTACGGAGCTGCACGGTTGTCCGGTCAGTCGCAGTGACTTGAAAGTATTAGATGAGAGGTAGGGACTTTACTCTTCATCGCCGATGACAGCAAGGAACTGCCGTTCCTATCGGGCCGTTGGAGGTCAGTATGCGGGCCAGCTCAAGCAACAAAGCGGGGGTGCTTTAAGGGGGGTTACCTTGTAGGAGACGGCGGCGGCCGACATGGTTTTATCGTGGAGAGGGAGGATGTGGAAAGATGAACTTGCTCGGCCGGATTTGTCTGGCGTTGCGAATGATCCAAGCAAGGCCCGCGGAAACAAATGCACAGCTGGCCCCGGAAGTTGAGTCTCGATCCCGATAAGTTCAATCCACATCGGACGTCGTCATACTAAGTTAAGCCCCGGTGTCTGCTTATCTAAGCGGGGCCGGCCGCTAGTTAACTCACGTATCCCTCATTGTTGTTTACAACCGGGAGGAAAACTTGCGGCTTCGACTCAATCATCATCTCATGAGCTTGGCTCCTCAATAATCCCCCGTCTACAGCTACTCGCTTCCGGCCATATGTCTAGCTGGCTTCACACTTCTATCAAAATCCCCATTTACTAGCAGCCCTGCCGCCTCCGCCATGCCCCGGCTAGTGCGCCGTCGCCCGTTGACGGAGCGCATCGCATCCTACCTGAACCCTCTAGACTTTCTATTGTGGCTATCCGAAGAATTCGATACGCATGACTGGGATCAATTCGAGAAAGACTGGGCATTGCCGCTCGGTGTGCTCCTGAACCTGACTTTCCTCGTGGCCCGAGCCAACAGTCAAACAACGGGCAGTCAAGCTATAGATGATGTGTTTGGCGACGATGAGAACACACCTTGGCTGAGTTGGTTGGTACGTGCTATCCTACCATATGGCTCGAACTTGAACAGCGGCGCTCACCTGTTCATCGATAGACCTCTTTTCTTGTACACTTCCTCACGCTATTTTCCGCCTCCAATGCTTTCTATACCTTTTATCGGAAACGCCTTTATCGTCTCTTCGAAGCCTCGATTGATCGTGCCCCCGCAACACCATCGGCGCACCGAGTGCGAGTCGACTCAACTCCTACAACTGCGTCCCCTTTGCGGTACTTGGCCGACGCAATGTCTGGATCGGCACAATCGAGATCGCATCCAGATGCTCAACGCGATGTTTGGGAGCTTGCTGTCTGGGACCCTCTCCCTCTTTGCATTCGACTGTTCTGCCTGTTCAGCCCCGGCCATGTTCTAGTCTATTGGTTATTCCTACCGACTCATGTGTCTGATCCCCGCCCCAGCGTTACCATTGTGACCACTCTTTTTCTGGCGGCTCTGCTTTCAGTGCAGATGATATTCCTGTCCTCATCCTACACGCAGCAGGCGAAGGACAACATGCTGGTTCATAAAGAGGTTCTCCGCGAGTATGACACCAAATATGTGCACCCTCGGACCCAGCCTCTGATGAGGGATGTTGGAACTCAATTCTCGGAATCTGATACCGACATCAAGCACAACAAGGTCGACACATTCACGCCAACTTTCGTCATCAACCGAGGATTTAAGACTAGTCCAAACCCTAACTATATCAAACACATCGACCCTGAAGGATTCTCGTCTGGACAGCAATCCGCAGCGGGTACACCTAGTGGCCCCACTTATCGTTCAAGTGCCCTCCAAACCCCTAGTCATTTGCGCGATGCTTCTCCAGTTGTCCGCAACCCAGTTGCATCAATTCGCCAGCCTCAGTTTCGGCGAACTCCAACCACTACAGGCGATGGAGGCAGCCTTGGGGTTTATTCTCACGCCAATTCTCCCTTAAGGAAATCGGTCTCGGCGAATCTAGACCGCCGACTTCAAAGTAACGGGGACTTCTTCTACAAAGAGCGTGGTACAAGCGCAGTGAAGAGGCAGTCCAGTCCACTCAAACGAAGCAATGTGCCCGGGGGAGAAAGTCCAGCCACGCCAGGTCCCAGGCGGAGCCAACCTGGCGCACGCCGTGAAACAACTCATTTCTTGTTGTAAGCATTCGATATACGCCCAACCCTCACTTGACCAGATTGGTAGCAAAAAGTGTTTCTTGTACAAACCATATCAACAACTTTCGTCATGGCTCATCCTCGTGACTTTGCATTCTTCAAGCATCAAGTACGGCGTTCAGTGCGCTCATCTGATTTTAATTGTCCTATTATTTTTCCTTGTTTCTGAGATCAGGTCTTCTCAGGCGGCGTTGAAGATTTCCAGTCATTTTCGGGAATGGAGTTGCCGACAACCAGCCACTGTACAATATGCTTTTTGATCATCCGCAATCATGAATACCGTTTGTTCCTTGGCCTTATCGTGTTTTTCTTGAGTGAAGGTCACTTTGACTTGTTTGGCAGCGAAGATTGCATGACTATTTCGCTGAACTCCACTTGATCACTTGATGGGTGTCCAGGCTATCGAGTTTTCGTCGTTTCCTCAATTTGCATTTTAAAGCGACCAGCAGGAAGCATACTGAAACTCGGACCTGCGTGCGGCTTCCATGCCAAGTGGTATCAGAAGTCTGAGTTGCGCATTCCGCATTGGTCAGCCCCCCATCCCTGCCTCTATATTCACACATTCTTCAGTGAGGCGAGCCTTGACCATCCAACATTCCACCCATATCATTACGCCTGTTATCCCTTAGCATTTCCTCAGCAGAACGCGTCTATTACTGGTTTCCCCAGCCTTTCCCGCATAATGTTCGCCTGGCTCCGTCGAGCCTCGTTTTCGTCCAGCACATCGTACTGTACACCTTACCGCACACGAGTCCTCGCACAGCTCCCGAATCAACGATATCGCCATCACATCCACTTCAGAGGGAATGGGTCGGTGTATTGATGCAGCCTGAAGCTGCCGGTGTGCCTCTGATTGAGCATCGGTCGAAGATGGAACACTCCCTCCACCTACCGAACAGCGATAACATGCTGCACCTTCGAAATCCCCGTGGCAAGCGCACAAGACCCCATGACGCAGCGAACCCCCCAGCACAAGCCATAGGGCTCTCAGGTCGGCGAATCGAACAATCTACACCATCAAAGACTGAAGACCCGAAGACCATGACAGACAACGCCACGCGGAGAATCAAACCCACCAAGCTCCCACTCCCCAAATCCCCCGTCGACAAGACCAAAGAACCTGCTGGAACGCGACTTGCTGTGACCGAAACCAAGGAACAAGAAAGCGATCGAACTATTCGTCCAAAGAGATCTTTGGGGGCGTTGTCACTTGCTGCGCCTAAGCAGCCCGAGAAAGGCGGCGATCAATACTGGCGCAAAGTGCGAGACAGGTTTGAGAGGGAAATACCAGCTCCATTGCGCAGTAAAGAGAAGCACAAGGAATACTATCAAGAGGCATATCGGAAGATCGTGTCATTGGCTACTTCACCCAGGCAAGAGATTGCTAACTACAAGCTGAGATTAACGGGAGGTATACCTCGGGATGACAAGTTGCATACACGGCCTGTCGGCTTGCGGAAAGATGTTCCAAACCTACACCTTGACAATCGACCTCACCCAGGAACAAGCTTCTGGAAATCTGAGACTACTCAGGCCGTTGGTCAAAGAAAACGTCCAAATACTGGAGAACGAGGGCCGAGTTTGCCGACCACTGAGACCACACAGCCAACGACATCCGAGAAAACAGATGTAACGACCGACTCATCCGACCAGTCATATCCAATATCACCAATTTCAGCACCTGCAAGTTCCGTGACCGACTGGGAGGATCGGTTTGTTGTAAACATGCCGTCAGCAAGAGAGCCCAATCCTTTGCATTTGAATGCACAGCAGATTTCCAAATTCCAGCAGAGCATCGAGAGGGTTCACAAGGAGGGTGGAACAATGCTCGATCCTGAGACGCTTCCAAGTCCCCGTACCACCACTCCTGAGGACAAGACCATTCCTAACGACCAACGCGAGAAGACACTAATTGGCTTGGACGGCCAGGAGCCGAGTCCTGATCCACCTTCTTATGAGAAGAACGATGACGAATGCGCTGGTGAACCACCTCGTTATTATAGTCCTGATGAGATTGGAAAGCCACGGTTCAGCACGATTTGGGAAGAGTCACCTGGGCAGTCGGCCAACACACCTTTTGCGGCGAACGCCGACGGCTCTTTTTTAGGATGCAAGGAGATTAACGGACCGAACGACAAGAACCCGGACGAAATTTTGCTTTTTTCGACCACGGACGAACGCCCCAGGGTAATCGATATTCCAGGCCCCAAATCCAAGATACCTCGAGAGGGAAGAAGAGCCACGACACACGCCCTCACACCAGCAGCTCAAGAAAAAGCGCTACCTCAGCAAGACCAAAACTCAACTTCACAGAATTCGAACCCTGCCCAATGCTCGAAGCAGTTGCCGAAGACGATGTGCAAGGACACCAATTGTCGACTGCCACAGAAGTCAGAAAACCTTTCAAAAGGAAATATTTCGAAACCTCCTCTGAAAGAAAACCGGGTACCTCAGGGAAACACGACCACAAAGTCTCACGAGCAAAAGCCACCCCGCAAGTCCGACGATGTATTCATTATCACACCCACTATCACACGCACTATGGTTACCATGACAGACCTGAGGGCCCATGCTCAAAAGACCCCGAGCACACAGGAACCCACATCTCGAGCCGCAGGAGAGATCATCACAGGCACACGGACAAAGTCCCAGGCAGGCTCGTCCGCAGCGGGCCTGCGACGAGTGACGCAAAACTCGTGGGAAAGGCAGAATCCCACTTGCACACCATCCTCCAAACCGACCTCTCCCAACCCAGTAAGCCCAAAGACAACATCACCAACACAGATACCCACCATCAAATCTCGGGGCACAGAACCCGAGCGCCGAACGTCGGACAAGCCAAGGCCTATACGTGGATTCATCCGTACGTCCGGGGCGTCAAAGGCTACCATAGAAGGCCCGAGCAGTCTTCCGCGAAGTAATCCTCCACAGAATCACCCACCTTGCCTGGCACCTGGGAGTGGAAACACACCGCCCATGGTATCACGAAGCGTGTTCGAGCCCGCCCCTGAGCTGAAGAAATCATTGGTACAAGACAATGTGGTCCAGGTGGCAAGCTCATCAGCTGTTCCAGATGTATCGCCCTATATCGGGACTACATCCTCTGGCCCCGAAATCTCTCCCCAAAATTCTATCAGTCGAGACGGATCGGAGGAGAGGCTTTCACCTCGAGAACTCCTGAGCTTCGAAGTGGCCGAACTGGACGGACAGCAGGTTTATGAGACACCTCGAGAAGAAGGGGTGTTTCATTTCAACGTCACGGACTTCAATGCTGATATCCTAGGGGACCCCGCGAAGCAATCCGAAGGCGGTACGAAACGGCCCGAAAGCACGGAGGATCCAACCGACGACGATGATCAGCCAATCTGGACTCTTATCAAAGACGTCCTCATAGACTCCGCAGTACAGCTCCAGCAACTCTACAGCCAAGTGATGGTGAATCGCGACAACAAAGCGATGCTGGTCCGCATTGCCTTCAACAGCATTCTCATGATGATCGAGCATTGCCTCCTCGTGCTCAAGAATTTCCTAGCGTTCCTCTCCCTATACAATTCCACCGGCGCCTGGCCCAAACCGTCCCGCAAGGACCTGGTCCGCTCGCTGACCGACCATTGCCAGGCCGCGCTGTACATTGTCACCCTGGGATTCTGCATGATGATCATCGGTCGAGCAGCGGGGTACGTCGTCCTCGTGAGTACATGGGTCATTTGGTTCGCGAAACCGTTTGCGTGGTTCTTCGGCGCCCTGGGTCGGGCATTGTGTTGATGGGTGTCATCCGGGCCTGGCTTGTACTATATGCTATTAAGTTGGACAGACAAATACGGGGCGGTAGGTGGTCTTTTCCCGCGGTCTCAAGGCGTCATTGGGTGTGCTTTGGCGGGGGGAGTTATTAGAAGCGCCGGCGATGTGCTTTTTCTTTTCTCCTTTGGAATTGCTTTGTATGTGGTTTGGCCAATGTGTCTAGAACGGATTCCGTCTGTTAGAGTGGGTGACACGGTCAGTTTGTGTCACGTCACGGGTTACGAGATTTCCCCCCCGTTCCGTGCGTTCTGCTGCCATTCTTATACGCCACACGATGTCATTTATATCCTCCGAATATGAACAAACTCCTTCATGCTGCTGCTGGGTGCATCTTGCTGTAGTGGTCTTTGGAAACAAACTAGGTAAACCGGTTCTGGTGTCCGATTAGTAGGTAGGAACTCTATTGCAGTCTGGGTCAGGAACAAGGTGCGCCTACCATCAGGCAATTGAGTAGGTTTGTGAGCATTCTTACTTTATTCACTCAAGTCATCGGTCCCCCTTTTTGCATCAAACAGCGTACTCACATCCAGATGGCATACGTACCGCACCAAGGCTCTAATATTTCTCGGTCGCCGCGAGAAAAGCGCTAAGGTTAGTGCCGAGTTTCCAAGCGTAGAGCGTTTGTCTTGTCCGTCTGTGCAAGATAAGGGAGGAAAGGCCATTCGTTGTCTACGCGGCGGTGATGAGATACATAGACACAGTTGAGTCGAGATAATTTGTTGATGTGGATGTTATATTCCAGTCAAGAGAAGAAGACACAATGCAATGGTGGATATCCTCCCTTCTCGTTGTCGTAGTCCAGTCCGAATGAAACAGTCTTCTCCGGACCTCCCACCGGGGCCATACCCGGTCCTTCCTTCCTTCCTTCCTTCTCCAACAATGCCATGTCAATCGGCCACCATCACCCCCAACCACCAGGTGGGCCGATTTCACACAGGCATCACAATCACCACCGCCGCCGCCGCTAGATGTGAAAAAGAAAGCACGAGAACTTTTGAACAGCCGAAATCGATCCTTCGCTTGTAAGGGACAGATGGCAGATGGAATAAGATGAGACGCGAAAAACAGAAAGTGATCGATAGTGGCCAGAACATTGTATCGTGCGCAGATTGATGAAGGGGGTAAATATAAGAAGCAATGAAAAAGAACCTTTCTTTAGCTTGACTCCGCCTGTATATTTCTTGCCTTATCCCATGTTGAAAAGGATGCGCTTTTGTTTTTCCCAAGTTTGGATCCCAACTCCGTTATACCCTACCTTTTGTGTTGAATTTTTGATCGTTGCTGTGCGTAAACAAGAAAGTGGAATTTGCCCGCAGAGTCATTGTTTTGCTAGACGGCGCTTTTGAATGCGATGAAGGTGAAAATGACATAAGAAGACTGGTGTCTTCCAAAAGCTTCGAGCTCTATCATGAAAAATAGATGAACAGGAATAAACGTTGAGGTTCCATGCTCGATGGGGGGTTGTTGTGCAAAACGCAAAAAAATGCCATGCGAGGGGTATATGTTAAATATTAAGAGATAATGGTGAGTGAGAAGATAAGATGTCATGTTGAAGTATCATAAGAATCGCTCAGAGAAGAAATCGTTGAGAGGTCTTCGGTTCATGCCGCCGTTAAACGTTTCGTTGAGTTGCTTGTTGTGTGGCCCGAGTGTTCCTGACTCGAGCCGCGGGAGTAAGTCGTTGAGAATAGATAGATGTTGAATTAGGTGTAGTTGTAGTCGTCATGTGTTGAAATTAGTAAGTAGTCGTGAGACGGGTTGAAGAGGATGCATGCATATGAGAATACATAGCACGATCGTAGACTAAGCGTGTGAGGCCGTCAATATGCCTGTTGAAAGGGGCATTGGGAGAGGGAGATCAGAGTATTCTAGTTCTTGACTGGAAGCTCTGTTTTGGTTCCATTCGCAACGGTGCCGTTGGTGGCTTCGACTCCATTCGTGACGCCGTTTTGATGAACCTTGGTTTCACCGTCCTCGACCGCAATCTCGGTGTCGAGATCCTTCACATTCAAATCCTTGAATAGGTCGAAGAGGCTGCTGGTGTTGTGGAAATCATTGTTCACTGTAGTTTACGTATCAGTACTAGTCACCATATGATGGATGCATGCAGTGCACTCACCGATGTTAACAAGACACCAGTCATCCACAACGCTCTGAATCAACTTTCTGCTGGGGCTGGAGGCATCGTGGCATTTGGCCCAATCTTCACCAAGACGGTATGCCTCATCCTTCCAGGCCAAGAAACTGACCGTCTCGACAATGGTAGGCTGGACAATCTCTCGTCCCGCGAAGATACCCCAGGTTAAAGCATTGGGGCTGTCATTGGTGTTGGTCCGCAGGTTCCCATTCTTAGAGACAGCGTGGTATGTGAGGTAACCGTTCTTCTCGATGCGGGCAATCAGGTCATCAAGTAGATAGGAAGGAATCAGGAGTTCCAGGTATGCCTTCTGATAGACATAACCGTTCTTGGGACCCCATCCATATACCGGGTGGGAGGATTTCACACCATTCACGGCCGGCTGAGAGTTGATGGTGAAGATACCCTTCTTGTTTAGCTCGATAAGGTCATCTTTAATAGCGTTGGCTTCGGTGGTAATCGGGCTGTCGCTCCAAGGCAGTCGCGCCAACTTGCCTTCCAGGAAGTCGACAAAGATATGGGTAATGTCCCTGATAGACTTAGGCTGTCCCCACAGCTTGATGTTTTGCTCGTTTGTACCCTTGAGACCAATGCCATAACTGTCAAGCTCGCCGAAGGCAGGCGACCGGGAATCAGTCCAGCGTCCGTTAGGGAATTCATCCCAAGTCTGCGTGCGAGCGATATAGGAAGAATTGCGGTTCCGCCAGAAGATGGGACGAACATCTTCTCCTCTGCGATTGAGACCAAGCGACGGCCGCCAAGGCAGGGCTCTCTGAAGAGGTGTCTCCTCGGACGGTAGAAGGTTGAGATCTTCGAGAACCAATTGTGTTGACTGAGCAAGGTTCATTGTGTAACTGGCAGCAATCGTCAGATCTTACTAGAAAATGCATAGGCGAAAAAGGGTGACTCACAAGTGCAGGTGGTTGAGACCGCTCTCGAGGAGCCTTCTACACATGTCCGCGACCAGGCGCTTACCGATGTTCCTCACAGCGGCATCGTCGTTCTTCACAGGCTCCAGGGCCTCCAGCCAATCAGGCGGAATCCGCGTTTTCGTCCACTCCGATCGTCTGATGAATGCAGCATACGTCTGGATGGGCATAATACCCGGGATAATGGGCACCGCAACGCCCTTGTTCCGACATTTCTTTACCCAGTCAATGAAGTTGTCCGTGTCGTAGAACATCTGAGTGATCACGAAAGAGGCTCCTGCATCAACTTTCTCTTTGAGGTGATCAATCAAGAGATCAACGTCCGGGTTGTCATCCGCACCCTCGGGGTAACCTCCGACGCCGATATCAAAGTGGTTGCCGTATTTCTCCCTAATGTGCCTCACCAGGTCCTTCGCATAGCGGAATCCGCCGTCGGTGGCTTCCCAATTTTCCTTTTCACGAGGGGGATCTCCACGCAGAGCCAGGATATTGGTGCAGCCAGCCTTGTAAGCGGCCTGGAGCGCAGCATCCACCTTCTCGACGGGCATATCGGTACATGTCAGGTGCATACAAGTTTCCAAGCCATACACCGACTGGGCAACATTGACCATTTCGCAGGTCAAATCGGACAGGCGGCCGCCAGCTCCCCAGGTGATATCGATGAAAGAGGGACCTAGGGAGTGCATGCGATCCATTCTGTCGTAAAGGTTCTGGACACCCTGGGCTGTTTTGGGTGGGAAGAACTCGAATGAGATTCCTGGTCTCCCAGCAGCCTCATTCTGAGAAAGCTTCTCTTTGATATGCATCGTGTAGGGTCAACTGTGAGGGGAATGTCTTCAGTCAGAAGGATTGCTGCGGCACAGAGGCGATGCGGGAGGTTATCCTTCCTAAAGATCCATGGACAACAGAGAAGGGGAGCTGATTCATTCTCGGGTTAATCAACTTACACAGCAAGTTCGAGGTCTATTCCAAGTAGTCCGCGCAGACGGAGATATAGCAAGGCACAGGGTGATTTTTCTAAAATTCCGTCCGAGAGATGGTAGTTACGTTGGCTCTCTGGTTCCACCGGGGATGCCAGACCACGTACAACGGAGACGGAGGAGGCGGGCTACACAAGCAAAGAGGGGCTAACAAACCCCCGTGCAATGCAAAAAATAAAGATAGAGTAGCAAATGAAAGGGGAAGGGGAGTAGGAATAATAAAAAAGGAGGAAAGAGAGAGGAAGAGAGAGAGAGAGAGAGAGAGGAGGGGAAGAAGAGAAAGAAAGAAGAAAGTCCGGACTAGTAAATCGGCCAGCGGAAAGCAAGCCAACAGAGCGACGGCGGACGGAGGTGGGGTGGATGGGAAGGTGGACTTTGATGGACTTTGCAGTGCTGTGGCCGCGCCGGGGGAAATTAGATAATATCACTATTAACACTATTAAGGGTCCGGACTTCGGAGCTGGCCTGCCCACGGCACGTGCTCTCGGTCTCCGGCGCCCACTAAATCACTAAACCACTTAACCGGAGAGCCACCGATTCGGAGCCTTTTTTTCTTCTCAATCATCCATCATGGTTTCATACCCACCGAACGAAGGACTCAGTCTAATAAGCAAGGAGGCCTAACTCCGTCATACTCCTTAGGGAAGAGAGATGCAGATCCCTAGGAAGGGCTATGTCACCGGATTCAACCCATTGTCATAGATGCCTTTCACTTAGACAGTCAGATTATCTTCCAGCTCTCCTATGTGTACGAAGTATTTATCTGTCTGTGGATATTTATGGTTTTGTTGAGAAAATTGATCATTAAATGCCGATAAGAAAATCCCCGGAGTTATGAGTAACCACAGTTGTCGCTGTACAGTAAGGCCGGCGGCCTCAAAGGCGGTGAGCTCATTGTGGAAAGCGGTCATCTTCACCAAACGGCAGTAGCACACACATAGTAACTACCACCGGTGACAGACTGTCGGACTTCCCTGTGGCTATCACAGGATTCTTCCCATCATTGGATGCGAAACATTTATTTCTTCCATCCGGTCCCACTGCCATATCCAATACATTAATGCTCATTTTGTTCTCTCACTCGGCTCTCTCAGCGGTCCGACTCGGAGAAGAACCGACAACGTGCGGTACAAAGTGCATCTATGTGCTTGCCTCCTTATATTGGAGACAGCTACTTTCATTGACTCATGAACTTCCCGACTCGAGACAAAACAACCTCACACATATTTCTAGTTGATGAAATTTGTTTCCCGCGTGTGCTAAACGTCCATTAGGAAAATTGACGGTGGCTCTACGACGGCTTCTCCGGCTACCCCATCCATGACTCGAACCCACTCCGGACTCACCATGTATGATCCTAGGAAATGGTTATGTGGTTTGGAGTTGAAGAGATTGCCGGACAAGAGATGAAAAGAATTGGCACCTGGCCGCAAGCTCCCCCATGGCACTTATATTTAAGGAGCTGAATACAAGTGCTCTGTTCAATCGCCCGTTCCTTCTTTGTTGACAACCTCATTTATTCTTGATCATCCCTTTCCTTTTCATGTCTTTCCTCGTGATATGACTGAGGCCATAGTTCTTTACGTTGCCGGTACCACCTTGTCCATCTGTCCATGCCATTGCTACTGGTTTCATCAGAAGCTCCTAAAAATAATGTGAGGTGGATACTCAGAAGATAGTTGAGCATCGGTAAGGGCAACTTGCATACAACAAGAGCATCAAATGTCAATATCAGGTGGCTCCTCTGATATTGAGGAGTTCGCGAGCATACACGAGGTACTCGGTTCTCTTATATCATGATGAAGGATTCTGGAAGCGAAATTTGAGCACACATCTGGACCAATTGGCGGGTCGTGTCAACATGAATAGTTAACACAAACTTCGAAGGCGACTGGCTTCTAATTGCACAACGGCAGATTTGGCAATGGCTTCTCGGGTCTCAATTAGTACGATCTCAAGCATCGGGCCTGAGTATGGCAAAGCGATGAACATCTCAGTATCAAATTGGTAACTCTATCTGACCCACGGTACTACAGCCTGAGCATAAACCAGATTTTTATGCGTTCAATGGTACCAATTCGATAATCAGTCAGATATGAGGGTTCACGTCTCTTCCTCTTTCATCGCGATTAGAAGAAGCGCATTCGTCGCCTAATTCTTTGCCTACATGATTAGCTATGTTGGCTGAAATTCTTTTGTTATGGTCTCGAGGCCGGATACCCTTCCCTTGGTTATAGTCCCATTCGTGCCTGTACTATTCAGCATAAGACAAATTCTCTCCTGACAATGACCACTGTGCACGTCACTGAAGCCATCACAGTCATACCATGCCTTCTTCAGTGGCAGACCGTCCAGCCTCTATCAACTGCACTGCCGCCTATGAGGCTATATGTCGGACAGTTACCATCGGGGTTCCTGTCTAATGACGCTGCAGCGGTTCACAAAGCCAGCAACCTGGACACTAAAGCATATACTCAGACTCATATCTTGGGCGCTTTTTAAAATATGCTGAGGCTCACCCTACAGTAGAGAAAAATGATAACACCCGCAACAATGGCAGCATCGACACAAGGGACTCTAATAATGCTAGTAGCTACGATCCTGGTGACTCTGTCAGCATCACCATCTCGATAACACTACTGCTATTAGTGGTAGCAAGAGCAGCAGAAATAGTAATAATGTGGTCACAAATATCAATAGCCTCGGCTCCTTCACGGGACTCTTGCCCCCACCTGGTCTGCCCTTATTGCAGGAATTTAACCTCGACTGTCATTGATAGTGTCAAGCCCAATTGTGCATGTTTATCCGGATCAAACCCTTTCGGATAAATGAAGCAGCCAGATATTGCACCGCCGCTGCTATCTCAGCTCCGGCTGCTTCCCACGAGTGCCTCTTCCCTCTTCTGTTGAACACTGTGTCTACGCTTCCATTTCTTCAGCATTATGATCTTTTCAACCATGACTAATGCGCCCGCTGCTCTATCTAGCAGCTGTGTCTCATCTTGTGTCTTCTTTCAATCTCTGGGCCGTCTTACAATGGCTGCAGCCATGCATACTCTGACACTGATTGTTCCGGCCGTAGCCATTCTAGACCAGCCAGGTCATTCCGATATGTTATGGCACTTGGATGCATGGTTCTGTGCCTGACTGCTCCAGCTTTTTCGGTGTATCCGACGAGTCATTGCTTATTTTAGACTTTGGTTCGTGTCAGTATCCCACCAAGCCCTGTCACTAATGCAAGTAGATTTGTTCACACAACAAGACGGTCATTAGACCTGTGAGAAGAATTCTTCTCATATTGTGTCTTTTTCAATTTGCTGCGCGTTTCTGTTCGAAGTTGACACTCTCCCGAGTTACCGGTATAATCAATCCAGGTTCCGGCCCCACAGTCCTGTGAAATATATGTCTGGATCGGAAACTGATCAATAGATTGAGCACTTATTGCTCTAACAGGGACTCCAGATAACCTCATGCTATGCAGCTCTGGTCTTGGCCAGATGCGTGTCATGTAAGACCGTGACCACATCGAACCAACAGAGCTAGCTATAGTATTACTGTTCCCTGACTGCGGTTGCCGTTTAAATCCGCTGTCGTTTGTTTCCCCTCTTGTTACAGACTGCTATATTGTCACTCAAGAGAAGAGGCTCTCATGATCCCTGTCTAGATCCCCTCATTTGAGTCACAACAGAATCCTGCAGCACGATTGCAGTCATACGGAAAAATCCGCCTCCAAGCCACAGTTACTCAATTACTACCATGAAGTCTGTCAAGTTGCCGTCGAGAGCCATTATCATTCTGACTTTGTACTCGGCCGACGTGGGTTCACACTACTCCGCAAATCAGTATATTGGTTTCAGAACGTAACGTCCGGTACTCCCGCACTAATCACTCCGGATTTCTTTCCAAGGACCCTCACCAGCGCTGGTATCTTGTTCCTTGAAGTGTGTGACTGTCGAGGCCACTCTGTTACTCCATCATCAATCTAGTCTATCTTTCAACTTTATTTGCCAGCATTGGGAATGACTACTTTACCATGCAGGCGGCTCTCCTTCTCCTAACTCGTCTTTCTGTACTTCTTTCCGATGTGGGCGACAATCCCTACTTCTGTCACTATTTTCGTCTCAACTGACACGATATAGCCAGAACTTGCGATGTGTCTTGGAAGCCTAGCCTCAGGAGTCTATCGCTGAAGTCCGAGCGATATGCACTGATCCCCGAACAGGCATCTCGGCAATTGATGTCTAGTCAGTCGATCCATGTTGTGCAGACAGACAGAAAGGCCTAATGACACTGAGCAGATGAGGATTTGCCCCACTCGAAGCCCGCCACTGGATTCACACTATGGCTCTTTCTCGGGAATCCGAGGAACCGGTAGCGGTGAATGCATGGGTGATTAGAGTTCCCTAGAAGTCTCATCTTGTCCGTATTTCAACTTGCCGGAAAGATCATCTAACTGAGCCCCCGAACACCAACTTTGATCAAGAAGTGAACGTCTTGGTAGGGTGCGAATTACCTTCCTACCACCCCTTATCGGGCCTTGCTTTTGCTGCCTTTTCGGCAAGCGCGCTCTTTGGCCAGAAGAGAGCTTCACAGACAATATGCATCACCAGCTAAGCCAAATAATCTTGCTGGTAAAATCCACTTAAAAGTGATATATAAGCTCACGCTCATGCGCATTCGACCAAATCAAACCCCTCTAGGCCTCAGCGAGCCTGCAGTGCCAATGCATATGATACGTACTGTCGAAACTCCACCGGTCCCGACCATGTGCCTATGAGACATACCCGACACCTGCACGCTGGGTGATCTGGTTTATTTTGAGAGTTCATCTTGAACTGATAAGCATAGCTCTCGAATGCAACTTTCGCATTACACAGGAGCGGCAATGCAGCAGCAAAGTCTGCTAAATAGTTTCCCGCCTCCCCACCGATGGCGTTATACTATTGTGCATATCGCATAACCGCAGAACAACCGCTCAGCAATTTAATCCTGAGGTGCAGGAATTATTGATAAGCATTGATCACACCGCATGTTGAACCGTTGCGATAAAACCCCAATGCGGAAGTCCTGGTCCCGGACTCGGAAACGCGATGAAGCTGTTACCGATTATGGCCGTACAGGACCTCTTGGTTGCCACTGCGCCTGGTCACTTTATGGTATGGAGAGGTGATCTCTGAATCGAATTCGAGGTTCCGACCGCTTCTTTAGCCATAGATAACCTGACAGCAGCTGTTAGGACATTAATGGAGAAAGACCATGCTCTTGCTTGAGAGGCACAGAACTGCTGTCTCTGGCAAGGAATCACTTCCGCACAATATGGATGAACTATGGGACAATACTTTCCAATAGGGAGCCCCAATTGAAGCAGAGTATGGGCGACCTGCTACTGTTTGGCTGGGCATGGGAAGGGCAGCACGAGCTCCTCTACCGTGCAGTGCTAACACTGCAATGTGTAATCCAATCCTTCCTACCTGATGAGGAGAGAAAAAGCTCCCATTGGTCTACCAATCCAGCTCGAAGATATAACTGGCTCAGTTTTGTTATTCTGGGTTCCGAGGCTATTTTGATTTTGAGCGTTGAGTCAATCCGGGCTTGACGAGCAACAAGCGCTGTATCTCCATGAGGCCCGCGCTGTTGACTGAACACGATGACGCAAAATTCCTGAATGTTCGACAAAAGCAAAACCAAAGGAAGGAAGAGAGAATCACACTTCTAGCATTAGCATAAGGCGAGGGCTTAGACTACTGATAACTGGGATAAACCTGAGGTGGTAGGCTGCATACATTGCTGATCACGGTTCATATCAAGAGTAGAGCTAGGTGGTACTGAGCCCCGACAAGCGGTCTGGAAGGTGCTTTCCTCCAGCTACATGAGATGAAAGTGCTAATCATCCAATAAGAGCCTAAGATAGACGAATTGAGCCGCGATGATCGGAGCTGGGCTTTTAGGGCTAACGGTCGCCGAGGTTTTGAGCCTCGTATCCCCACCCGCCTTTAAATAGAAGGACAAGTCGTCTTCGCTAGACTTGTCGTGCAAACACAATTAACAAGATCACTGTGACTCCACAGGACTCGGACTGCCCTCACAATGATATACTAATCTACGATACCATAGTTACCAGATATTCGAAGTACAAAACTGAGGTACCCATTAGGGCAGTCGGTTGAGTTCTGGTCTACAAGTGGAACCCGTGCATGTTACATGTCATTATGATTTGACAGTTGTCCCAAGTCCCAACGCCACAAATTAGGCAAGCAACCAACGACTTCGAAGCAAGGGGGTAGAGAGAAAGGAAAGACAGTATATTTGAAGATGGGCCGATGTCAGAAATCTCCGACCTCACTTGTAACCGAGCGAATTCCAATTCCTACGGTACCGTTTGGGACATACTTTGGACACATCATCCGCATCCCGCCCTTGAACCCGGAACTCAATACACAGCTTGGCCAGACTATAAGAAGTTGATAACGCGCCATTCAGGCTCTCGATTGAACCTTGGAAACTTTTTGCCCCCGCTCCCAATTGGGTTTTCCTTGCTCCTGGGTTACACGAAAATTCGTATCAATCCTGGAACAAGACCTTCATCGCTGGCCAAGACGCTTGATTTTAGGGCCACTATTGTACTGCACTGTGTAGTATGCTATACTATTTTGTTGCCGCTCAATCCTGGTCCAATCGACAACTTAAGAGTCCCCGCGATCGCAAAGTAGACTTAAAGCCTACGGAGAATGACGAGGGGCTTTTCAATTCGTCATAAATGCTCCTCACTGACAAGGATCGGAGCCTCCGTACCGACTACCACCAGATAACTAAAGGGGCAGCCAATCCTTGCCCGGTTCCTGGGACTCCCGCCGCTGAGTCTCCTTGCAGGGTTTGAACCTATATTCTGACTACCACCATACGTAGAAGATATCTGGTCATTAGCTCATAGACGAGGGAGCATGGAAACGAAGCACTGCCTCGAAGTACTCACAGTTCTTGTTTTGCTCTTCTCAAGTCGACAAGCAAGGGACAATGGTGTTGTTCGTCGTAGCAAGAATGATCGATTTTATACGATATATATCGCTATGTACGTAGTGCTCATGTTTCGAACCGCCCCGTTTCCTACTTCCCCCTCTTCGGTGATGATACCGCGTGGAAATGGATTTCTTCCTGCTCTCAGGTCATTGCTTTTCTCTCCGTGAATTCCATGATCGACCGCTTCCAACGTTCGGCTCGTAGCAGTCGCTTGCAGTGGCTGATGGTCGAGCTTCTTGACACGGGCCCACTACTCCGAGCTTTGATCTGTAGAAATCGACCAAAACACTAAAAGCCTTTTAGGATCTGCTTAACATTGTAACTGATGCTCGAGCCGAGGCTTTGCATACCAGCAATGACCCTAGGCGTATCACCAATACAAGTTGCGCGTCTTCTTTCTCGGTCATCCCGGGATGTCCGTTGAGCAACGGTTACACCATTATGAGCTACCCCGTCTACACGATGGCTGTCTGGCGAGTATGCAGTACCCAGAGATCTAGCTCACCGAAGACGAATGTTATCCACTCAGAAAAGCCAGCGAGATGATAGGAAATATTTAGGAAGCAAAATCCTTGATGAACGAAGCTCACTATCGCGTAAGATTGTGAGATGATGTTCGGAGGCTTCGTACAGTCGCGATTGGCTTGCCGATTAGAAATTTCAACTTGTCGCAAGAAAAAAGTGGTGCGTGGATACGTCGCTGTTGCTGATAGGTTTGCGCCGCGTGGACAGCATATATTGAAGTTTAATTATAGCAGAAGAAGCCGATATTTCCCTCTCAGCTTGACAGAAGCGTGCATGTATCTATTTTGTGTTTACCGTTTTGTCGTTACCTTTTCCTTCTTGCCTCTCTGTCTTGGTTTTCGAACTGCCTTGTGGAACGTTATCCGACGTGACTTGTAGCCTGTCTGACTGAATTCGGTGGGGTGAGCACTCGAAGACAAAGCTAAGGATCGATGGATTGTTCGTTTGCTGTTGTCTACAACAAATCTTGAACGCGCGTACTGTGAATCGGCAGCAGGCATCGAACACTCTCGATCGGTCGTGAGGAGACGCTGCCATCTAGGTGGGATGTACTCCGTAGATCCCTATCCTTGCTCTGAACGAACGGGGTGAGCTTATCGTACCGACAACCCGGCAAAGTTGCTGATAGACGAACTGGGGTGAGCTCCGGTGGCATGTCCTATCAAAGGCACTATCACTTCGTGCGTTATATCTTGCATGAGATTGTCCTCGAAGTATACACACCGAAGGGAGGTCGGCATGTACGATGGGGTCTGAGGGTAGTGAAAACGAGGTCCATGTTCAAGGCATCGGGACCAGTTTGGATAAAGCATCTGATATATCAGAGGAAATGCCTGGTTTTCTGGATTCCCATTTCAGGTGTGTCTGACAGAAGTTGAGTTGAACCTTGAAAATGATCGCCCTGCCTAGATGGCGCTAGTGGTCTTTGCGCTTCCGCTCCACCTGCACTGACTTTTCGACTCGGCCCCAAAGAGGCAAGGTACGGGCTCGGTAACGGCCCGTTTTGGTTACCAGTACCGGTTTTACTTTTACATACCCCACTGTAGCTACATTACAGTACATAACCACATAGCTGTATAGCTACAAAGCTACAGTACTACAATACTACTACAGACAAGTGCGACCTACGGTACTACAGTACTACATACCTGCCTACTAGGTGCCTTTTACTGTACATGTACCTTACTACTCATATATCATACACTCTACCTACTCACTGCACAGTTTAACCACCGACTACTAAAGTTACTGGTACACATTACCAACCTACCAACATCCAGACCGAACACAAAGTCGGGCGAAACTGCTTCGTCCTCGCTTCGTGTCTCCGATCATATCCTCCACTAACTTACACTACACTACGACTCACCCCCCAGCTTCCCATCAAAGCTAATGACTTCCTGCACTCAATCATGTTCAATGACGAATGATGTGACTCCAGTCATCATAGCCAGTCTGGTGGCTGGTCTGGGAAAATGGGCCCAAACTCCCATAGCACAATCCAGGTCACCGCAATGCCTCCCTCCAGATGTCCGCCGATCTGGCTGGCTGATTGCTTGCTTGCTTGCTTGCTTGCTTGGAAGCAGCCGCAGCAGCCAGATGCTTGAGTCTGCTGGGTAAAGATCTTCCTTTCTTTTTCCTCGATCAGACGATATTGGATATTGGTTCCTCGCTCTCTGGCTGTATATCATGGTTAATCATGCTTCCTCTCACAGATCCACTTGGGACATCTATTCTTCCTGCAAGAAATCGGACATATACTCGGGCATATTGCTCTCTTCGCCATTTTCTTCCTTTTCTTTTTTTTTTCAATTCCACATAAATGTTTATTCTATTCTTGCGTTGCCGCCACAGCAGCTGCACCTAGTGTGGGTTTCTCTGCCACTCCTCCCTGTTTATCTCTCAATTCTCATTCGCTATCATCACTCTTGGATAGATTTCCAATAACATAAAGAGGGACGAAGACAAGCTACGATACTTTTGAGCAGACTCTCCCCCCCTGCCACGAGACCCCTCGACCCGAGCAGTTGTCTTGATATTCTCCTTCTTACCAGGCTTGTTCATTGCTCCGGACATATGTCGAGTATATAGAACAAACGGGAAAAGGAAACGGTTTATTCGATTAACCGTCGACGATGAAGTGGGGGTTTTCCGGCTGTGTGGCAGCACTGCTCGCAGCCACAGTCTCAGGCTGGCCCTATGAAGAATCCTTGGTTGACTACAACTTGAACGTGAACAACGACACGACCAATCCGGCCGAGTATACAGCCCCGTCATGGCCGGGCCACAAGTATACACCTTCTCCGAAGAACTGGCGGTTCCCTTTCTACACACTCTTCATTGACCGGTGGATCAATGGTGACCCCACGAACGATAATATCAACGGCACCCTCTTCGAACATGACCTGGACTCGACTCAAATGCGCCATGGTGGTGACGCGGTTGGGCTGGTAGACACGTTGGACTACCTACAAGGCTTGGGAATCAAGGTTCGATGCCTTCTTCTACCGACTGACAATCTGTATTTTCTGCTTCGAGGCACAAGAAGAACTGACGTTGCAATACAGGGTATCTATCTCGCGGGTACTATATTGATGAATCAGCCCTGGGGATCGGACGGCTACTCTGCTCTCGATACCACGCTTCTCGATCAACATTATGGTACCATTCAAACCTGGAGAAACGCCATCGATGAAATCCACAAGCGGGGCATGTATGTCCTCTTCGACAACACTATCGCAACGTAAGTGAGAGGACTTGCTCGGACAGTCTCATCAAGCATGAACGGACTGACGGAACTCTAGCTTGGGTGATTTGATCGGTTTTGAGAATTACTTAAACGTGACGACGCCATTCTCAGTTAAGGAACACAAGACTGTCTGGAAATCCGAACGCCAGTATGTGGACTTCCGCCCCGGAAATAACTACAACGATACTTGCGACTACCCTCGCTTCTGGAACGAAACCGGTTATCCCGTGGATCAAAGCGTTCGTGATGAGCTCGTTGGATGTTATAACAGTGATTTCGATCAATACGGTGACAGGGAGGCGTTCGGTGTCTACCCTGATTGGCAGCGTGAGCTGGCGAAGTTCGCGTCCGTTCAAGACCGTCTTCGTGAATGGCATCCCGACGTTAGAGAGCGGATCAAAGTTCACTCCTGCAACATTATCAAGGCTCTTGATATTGACGGCTTCCGTTACGACAAGGCGACCCAGTCTACTGTGGATGCTCTCGGAGATATATCAAGCCACTACCGAGAGTGTGCTCGCAGTGTCGGAAAGAACAATTTCTTCCTACCTGGTGAGATCACTGGTGGTAACAATTTCGGCTCAATCTACCTGGGGCGAGGGAGACAACCGAACCAGTATCCAAAATCTGCTATGGATGCGATGGCCATGACGAACAAGTCCAGCCAGCAGTATTTCCTGCGTGAGAATGACCTTCAGGCTCTTGACGGTGCCGCTTTCCATTATTCGGTTTATCGCACACTCACACGCTTCCTGGGTATGAGCGGTAATCTCGCGGCCGGTTATGATACTCCTCTTGACTGGGTCGACTCATGGAACATCATGGTGCAGAGCAACGATTTAATCAATGCTGAAACCGGCAAGTTCGACCCGAGACACATGTACGGCACTACAAACCAAGATGTGTTTCGTTGGCCGGCTATTCAGTACGGTGTAGAGCGGAACCTTTTGGGTCTGTTCATCACGACTCTGCAAATGCCAGGAATCCCGCTGCTGCTTTGGGGAGAAGAGCAAGCCTTCTACATCTTGGATGCTACGGCAGATAACTATGTTTATGGACGGCAAGCCATGTCACCTGCCACAGCCTGGAGAACTCACGGCTGTTGGGCTCTTGATGCGACCCAGTATTATGACTGGCCTATTGAACAGGGCCGACAGGGCTGTCACGACCCAAAGGTGGCGTATGATCACCGTGATCCTTCCCACCCCGTTCACAACATCATCAAGCATATGTATCAACTACGACAAGAATTCCCTATCCTCAACGACGGTTACTCCCTGCAGACCCTCTCAAAGCAGACACGCGATATCGTTTACCCAGGATCGAATGGCACGGCTACGGAGACGGGAATGTGGTCGATTCTGAGAGACAGAGTATCCAGTCTGCAGAATCTAGGCGATGAGGGTGGTAACATGCCGGTTTGGCTTGTCTACCAAAATGACAACAAGACTGTGGAGTACAAGTTTGATTGCGGAAGCAACGCCAGCGCCCTAATTTCGCCATTTACAACGAAGACCACCGTCAAGAACCTCTTCTACCCATTCGACGAACACACTTTGAAGTCTGGTCCTAAAGCACTTCACCTCAACGGCTCGAAAGAGCTTAATGGATGTCTGGATAGCATCACCTTGAAACCATTCGAATTCAGGGCTTATGTTCCCAAGGCACAGTTTGTCGATCCCCGCCCCATGATTACCAAGTTCAGCCCCGGGCATGATGCTCCCTTGCTTTCCACGGTAGCCGCCGGTGAATCCGAGGATATCAATGTGAGCATCGAGTTCTCTACAGCAATGGACTGTGACGCTGTAACGAAGGCTATTTCATTCACCTCGCAGACTGAGTCTGGCAAAACGCCATCCATCGACAAAGGAAGCGTCGATTGCCAGACCATGACCACAAACGACACCCAATATGTTGCTCAGCTGCCAAGCGCTTGGTCTTGGTCAGCGAAGCTGACTGGTGTTTATAACGGTGTTCATCGTTTGACTGTGAAGAATGCTACCGGGTCTGGTAGCAAATCCACCCAATCTACAGATCACTTTCTTTTCCGTGTTGGTCAAAGTAACAATCCGATTGTTTTCACCTCTGCCAACTACACAACGGATCTTATGCACGGACATGAGAACGGAACCCTCTATGTCCAACACAGGGCGGCGGGTGCTAACAAATGGCGTTATTCAACGAATTGGGGTAGTTCTTTCTCCGCTTGGATGAACTACACTGGAGGCAACACTACCATCGACGAATTGCCTTGGTCCGGAACGGACAAGCAGAAGTGGCAAGGAAAGCATGTGCGAGTCGAGTACTGGAGTCAGTTGACTGGCAGCAGCGACTACGTCCAAGAGGGTGACTATGACTGGAATGGTCCTGCCCGACGCTTTCCGCACCTTTTCTTCAACGGACCCTACAATCAGTACGGTTACGACGCGGGACTGAACAACGTCGCCAAGCAGGACAGTGATGGTTTCTGGAACTTCCGAGTCATCGCCGAATATCCGGCACAGGGCCAATTCAACGTCTGGGGCATGAATCCGGATGGAAAACCCGACGAAAGTTTCGTGTTCGGTGACGTTGATGGCGATGGAGTCTTGGATCGCATGCCTCCGTCCTCCCTCAGCAAATTGTCTGTCAACATCACAGATATTCCTCCGTCGCCTTACTTGGTTTGGAATGTCAAAGTCGATGATGGCACTATGAAGATCAATCTGGTGCCAACCGGATCAAGAATCGCTCAGATGATCATCTACATCATTTTGTGGGTAGTCCCGATCTTGACCGCGATTGCTGTGGTTTATGCCTTCATGAAATCCTTCTACCAAGTCAAGTTCAATCAGGTCGGAGTGATGGAGAAGAAGTCATTCCTGGGCATGATCCTCGGCAATAAGGGCTCCCGAGATGGCCAATCATCGAATCCTCTGATTCGCTTTGCGAACAAGTCTGGATTTCTACAAAGTACCTCTGCATTCGGTGCCGCCGCCTCGCGTACACGAACTACGCTGATTGCGACCATGGAGTATGATATCGAGGACTGGGGCATCAAGATCAAGATTGGCGGCCTTGGTGTTATGGCCCAGCTAATGGGAAAGCATCTTGGGCAGCAAAACTTGATCTGGGTCGTGCCATGTGTTGGTGGTGTCGAATACCCGATTGACCAGCCAGCAGATCCGATGTTCGTGACGGTGCTTGGTAATTCGTACGAAGTCAAGGTTCAATACCATGTGATCAAGAACATTACATACGTTCTTCTTGATGCACCGGTGTTCCGCCAACAATCAAAGGCGGAACCATACCCTGCTCGTATGGACGACCTGGACAGCGCAATTTACTACTCTGCTTGGAATCAGTGCATTGCTGAAGCCATTAAACGTTTCCGGATTGATCTATACCACATCAATGACTATCACGGCTCAATTGCTCCGCTCTACCTGCTTCCACAAACCGTCCCAGTCTGCCTTTCGCTTCATAACGCCGAGTTCCAGGGACTTTGGCCCATGCGTACTCAGAAAGAGAGAGACGAAGTCTGCTCAGTCTTCAATCTCGATATCAATACAGCACGCCGCTACGTCCAATTCGGCGAGGTTTTCAATATGCTTCACGCGGGCGCAAGCTATCTTCGTGTTCACCAGCAGGGCTTTGGTGCTGTTGGTGTTTCTCGTAAGTACGGCAAGCGGTCATATGCTCGCTATCCGATCTTCTGGGGTTTGAAGAAGGTGGGAAATCTGCCAAATCCCGATCCTTCTGACACGGGCGAATGGAACAAGGAACTTCCCAAGGACAGTGAAATCGAAGTTGATCCTCTCTACGAGGCAAGCAGAGGCGAATTGAAACGGCAGGCCCAAGAATGGGCAGGTCTGGAGCAGAATCCCAACGCAGATCTTTTGGTCTTCGTGGGGCGGTGGTCTATGCAAAAAGGAGTGGATCTCATCGCTGATGTGATGCCTGCGGTCTTGGAAGCACGCCCGAATGTTCAACTGATCTGTGTTGGGCCGGTTATTGATCTCTATGGTAAATTCGCTGCGTTGAAGCTTGATCAGATGATGAAGGTATACCCTGGGCGAGTATTCTCTAAGCCTGAGTTTACAGCACTCCCACCATATATCTTCTCTGGAGCTGAGTTCGCGTTGATTCCGTCTCGTGATGAACCTTTTGGACTTGTTGCGGTGGAATTCGGCCGCAAAGGAGCCCTTGGTATTGGGGCTCGTGTGGGAGGTCTCGGCCAGATGCCTGGTTGGTGGTATAATATTGAATCGACAACAACATCTCACCTGCTGCACCAATTCAAGCTTGCAATCGCAAGTGCATTGAACTCGAAACCCCAAGTTCGGGCTAAGATGCGCGCGCGGTCTGCGAAGCAACGGTTCCCTGTCGCACAGTGGGTGGAGGATTTGGAAATTCTCCAGTCGACTGCCATGCGCATTCATAGCAAGGGCCTGAACAAGTCAAACAGCCAGCCACTGACGCCTTCTGGATACAACACGCCGAGTGGTCTTATGACGCCTACCATTGCCTCTTCCGGAGCTATTACTCCCAGTGGAGTACAAACACCCCCTCTTACCCACTCGCGCGAGGGAAGTTATTCCAATATCAACCGTTTGAGCGCGTACGGACCACAGCAGCGAAACACAATTGTGTATAGTCGTGACCCGAGCCCAGGCGCCAACGAGAAACCCAAATCAGGATTGAGCAGAACGCTGTCGCTTGGTGTAAGGTCCGGACCCGGTCATCTCGTTCGTCGTGGTCGCCGTCGTTTGAGGAGAAGCATGGGCCACGAAGATCCTGCCAACAATTCAAACACCGAGGAGAGTAGTGACGACGACTTCATCCCTAGCTACTATGGCGAGGAGGAGTACACACTCACGCCTGAGCAAGCAGAGGAAGGACGCAGAAACGATGCAATTCCTCAATTGGACATGCCCCGACAAACGCCGCCTAGAGATTTCTTCAGCCGCAGACAGTCCAGTCAAAGCTCGCTTCCACCCAGGCCCATACGAACCACAACCAGCCCCGGAAGTCCAGAGCCTGAAGAAGCTCTGGTGTCCCCCGTGAGACAGTATGCCAACGAGCCTGGTAACAGACTCAGCAGTGCCTCTGTTCTTTCCGTTGATACCATCATTGGAGAGAAGAAAGACTACAAGTTGCAGAAGGTCGATCCATTTTTCACTGACAGCACTGGCGAGTACTACAAGGCGTTTGAGAAGAGGCTGGAGAAGCTGAACGGTTCAAACTCTGAATCTCAGCTCTGCATTGAGGAGTACCTCATGAAGAGTGAGAAGAAGTGGTTTGATAGGTTCAGGGATGCCAGACTTGGCCGCAATCAATCGCCCGCCTCTTCTGTCTTCAATGCCAAGATGGACAACAATTCACCTATGAGTTCAGTCAGGGCCGATGAGATGGGCTCGCAAGAAAGCAGAAGCCCTGAGCGCAGGGAGAAGGATGAGTTCCTCCTAGGGAATGATTATGTTCCTCCGTCTGGTCTCCGCAAATGGATGCAAATCCGGATTGGTGACTGGCCTCTATATTCCTTCTTCCTTGGTCTCGGCCAGATTATCGCTGCCAACTCTTATCAAATCACACTACTCACAGGGGAGGTAGGAGAAACAGCAGAAAAACTCTATGGTATCGCGACGGTTTACCTTGTGGCTTCCATTGTCTGGTGGTTCTTCTTCCGATCATTCAAGTCGGTCTTTGTTCTGTCGCTTCCTTGGCTCTTGTACGGTCTCTCTTTCGTCATCATCGGTGTGGCACATTTTGAGACGGATACATTTGCTCGCGGTTGGATTCAGAATGTTGGCGCAGGCGTTTACGCTGCGGCCTCGGCCAGCGGCTCGCTGTTCTTTGCGCTGAATTTTGGCGATGAGAACGGTGCACCGGTCAAGGAATGGGTGTTCCGGGCATGTATAATTCAAGGATGCCAACAGGCCTATATCATTGGTCTGTGGTATTGGGGTACAGCCATTTCTCAGGCCGTTGAGAGTGGTGCTACAAATGTCCAGGGTGATATCACGAACACCTGGAAGATGACGTATGTTTCCTCAGTGCGCACTTCGAAGTCAATTACTGACAGACTATCAGGGCTATCTGTCTTCCAATCGCTGCCTTCCTTTGGGCCATTGGTCTGCTGCTATTCTTCGGCCTTCCGAGCTACTACCACCAGACCCCGGGTAAAGTGCCCTCGTTCTACCAGTCTGTATTCCGGCGCAAGATTATTCTCTGGAATTTCGTGGTCGTCATCGTCTCGAACTTCTTCCTCAGTGCACCGTATGGACGCAATTGGAGCTGTAAGTAGACTTGGATGGAACAGTTGTACAGACGCTAAATTCTTCTGCAGTCCTCTGGAGTTCTGCCCACGCCAAGCCCTGGGAGGTAGGAGTGCTCTGCGTGGTCTTCTTCGGATTCATTTGGGCCGCCTGGCTCTTCCTGTTCGGCTATCTCTCGAAAACGCATAGCTGGATCCTTCCAGTCTTTGCATGCGGTCTAGGTGCACCGCGCTGGGCACAGATATGGTGGGGTGTCTCCGGTATTGGTTTATTCCTTCCGTGGGCCGGTAGCTACACAAGCGGTGCTCTCGTGTCGCGGGCTGTATGGCTGTGGCTCGGAGTGTTGGATTCCATACAAGGGTTAGGTTTTGGTATGATATTGTTGCAAACCATGACCAGGATGCACATCTGCTTCACGCTTCTTGCGTCTCAAGTGTTGGGATCTATCGCCACAATCTGCGCAAGAGCATTTGGGCCAAATAAGATCGGCCCGGGCCCAATATCGCCGGATATCACAGCCGGGGTTAGCTCAATTGCTAATGCCTGGTTCTGGATTGCGCTTTTCTTCCAACTTCTCATTTGGTACGTCTATTTGTCTCTGACGGAGTGATAAGAAGCACGGCTAACAGAATGTCAGTGCTGGGTACCTCATGTTCTTCCGTAAAGAACAGCTCACGAAGCCCTAAGCTCTGGTGGTGATCTACTGGGGCCATCAAGGTCCAGTGACTATCCCTCGACCAAAGCAAGGACATGAGCGACAAACAAGAAAGAAAACGCATAGAGAAATCCCTAGACCCGCACATCTACCTCCACGCTTACCCTGACCCCTCCCGCACCCTCTTCGCCTTGTACATTATTGTTTCTCCTTCTCCCTCCACAGCTCCCTTCGACTTGACACGTTTGAACATTCCTTCGATGGTTGACTGGTGTCGAGTCGAGCCACCTCACATCCTATTCCTCACTACCCAGTCGACGTATATATATCCCACATACGTGATTCCCCACATTCTTTTTACGATGTCAATGCTTGTCCTTGATGCAGATGTTTATTATGGTTATGACCGCTCCGCTTCGAATGTCGCTACGCTCATTGATTTATTAGCCATGAACATGAAGTATGCATCTTTTGGAGATTCTGTTTTTGTTTTGCTTGAATGTTTTTGCATGGTACTCTTCCCGATGTCTTTGTTTTCTGCTAAAACCTGGAGAGAGCCTCCAGTCGATTCAATAATCTGTTCGGCAAGTTGGCCGAGCTCTTTGCTTTTCTTATTGGTTCACTTGCAAATTTGAAAGGATGTTTTCCTGTTGGGTTGCTTTTTTTCGAATATTTTAAATCTAATATGCTTAATCTGGGATATGTTGGGCTTTTGGTTTGTTTTAGGTTTTTTTTATGTAAATGGTTGCCGGGCTATAAGTTAATTCTGGGGCTGGAGGATATGGCTTGGATTACGAACTACTTCAAGAGAGTAGCCTGGTTGGATGGATTTTGTCAACTGGGATCAGTTTGAACTGGATATACACAAATGAACGATTTCTGAGTGGTTACGTCGCTTTGCTTCTTAGTTGTGCGTTCTCTCATTGCCCGCAGTCGGCCGGTAGGTAGATGCTCATCCTGCACGCCGATGTAAGGAGCTTACCTAGTGGGGAAGCGCGGACGGACGTTAAGGACGGCGTCCTTGGTGAAACCTACACGTTACGCTTTACGCAAGTGAAGAAATGAAGAGAAATTGGAATCGTCTCGTTTGGAGATTTGAGAATTAATTATTTCCTGTCTATTTCCTTTCCATCCCAGTGTCCTTTTTAGTCCCAGACCGGGGGCATTCAACAACATAAGCCCGAGAAGCACCAAGTGATATATAGCTGTTTTTGGATTTGCGAGGCAACAACAGAAAAGAAGACCCGAAAGGAAGGAGAGTGAAAAGGGAAAAAGAGAAAAAGCTGCATTATGGTATTGTCGTGACAAGAACGTGTATCCGAAAGTTCGAAAGAAAAGAGAAGAGAAGGCCGCCTCCCAAGATAGGGTCCTACCACTCCAAAGGCTCACCCTTGACGTCTCCCCGATTCGTCTTGGGGACGGGGGCAGCCTGGATCATGGTGGCGCCGCCGCCACCACCACCGGCGCGCTTGCCACGCTTGAGGTAGCCGCTGCCGTCGAGCCAAGGGGTCTCCCGGGAGCGGTGGGCCTCGAAGGCCTGGATCTTGTCCTCCATCTGCAGGGTGAGGCCGATGTCGTCGAGGCCGTTGATCAGGCAGTGGCGGCGGAAGGCGTCGACGTCGAAGGCGGCCAGGACGGCGCCCTGGGCGTCCTTGACCTGCTGGTTGACGAGGTCGACCTCGACCTCGCGGCCGGCGGTGGCCTCGGCGGCGATCCTGGCCAGGGCGGCCTCATCGGAGATGACGACGGGGAGCATGCCGTTCTTGAAGGTGTTGTTGAAGAAGATGTCGGCGAAGGACGGGGCGATGACGCACTTGATGCCGAAGTCCAGCAGCGCCCAGGGGGCGTGCTCGCGGGAGCTGCCGCAGCCGAAGTTGGGCCCGGTGACCACCAGGATCTTGGCGCCGCGGTAGGGCTCCTGGTTGAGCACGAACGAGGGGATCTCGGCCCCGTCCTTGTAGCGGAGCTCGTAGAAGAGCGCGCTGCCCAGCCCCGTGCGCTTGATCGTCTTGAGGAACTGCTTGGGGATGATCGCGTCCGTGTCGACGTTGGAGCGGTCCATCGGCGCCGCGATGCCCTTGAGCGTCGTGAACTTGGGGAGGCCAGCGCTGCTGCCTGAGGCGCCGCTGCCGGCGATAGTGTTGGTGTGGGGCTCATTGTCGCCGGGCTGGTCGTTGATGCGTTCCGCTTCGCTCTCGCTGCTGGGGTCCTCGTGGTGCGCGGGCTCCTCGACGTCGACGGCCGTGTGGGCCTTGCTCAGCACGGGGCTGGACACCAGGTGCTCGCGCACGTCCGCCAGCTTGCCCACGATGGCGGCGGCCGCGGCCATGGCGGGCGACATCAGGTGGGTGCGGCCGCCGGCGCCCTGGCGGCCCTCGAAATTGCGGTTGGAGGTACTGGCGCAGCGCTCCTGCGGGGAGAGAATGTCCGGGTTCATGCCCAGGCACATGGAGCAGCCGGCCTCACGCCACTCGAATCCCGCGTCCACGAAGATCTTGTCCAGCCCCTCGGACTCGGCCTGCTGCTTGACCAGACCGGAGCCGGGGACGACCATGGCGCGCTTGATGTTGGCGGCGATCTTCTTGCCGCGGACGACCTTGGCGGCGGCGCGGAGATCCTCGATGCGGGCGTTGGTGCAGGATCCGATGAAGACCTTGTCGACGTCGATGTCCTTCATGGGGGTGCCCGAGGTCAGACCCATGTACTCGAGGGCGCGCTTGCAGGCCAGCTTGCGGGCATCGTCCTGGAAGTCGTCGGGGCTGGGCACCACGCCGGTGATGGGGATCACGTCCTGCGGGGAGGTACCCCACGAGATAGTGGGGATGATGTCCTTGCCGTCGATGACGATGGTCTTGTCGTAGTGGGCGCCCTCGTCGGAGGCCAGGCTCTTCCAGAAGCTGACGGCCTTCTTCCACTCGGCGCTGTCGTACTTGGGCGCCAAGGGACGGCCCTTGAGGTACTCAAAGGTGACCTCGTCGGGGGCGATCATGCCAGCACGAGCACCGCCCTCAATGGACATGTTGCACATGGACATCCGCGCCTCCATGCTCAGGCCGCGGATCACGGACCCGCAGAACTCGATGACCGCACCAGTACCGCCGGCCGTACCGATGATGCCGATGATGTGGAGGACGACGTCCTTGCTGGTGACGCCCGCAGGGAGCTCGCCGTCGACCTGGATGCGCATGTTCTTGCTCCGGCGGGTGATGAGGGTCTGTGTGGCGAGGACGTGCTCGACCTCGCTGGTGCCGATACCGAAGGCCAGCGAGCCGAAGGCGCCGTGCGTGGAGGTGTGACTGTCACCGCAGACGACGGTGGTGCCGGGCAGAGTGAACCCCTGCTCGGGCCCAATGATGTGCACGATACCTTGGCGCTTGTCGCCCATGCCGAAGTAGGTGAGGCCGAACTTCTTCACATTTTCCTCGAGGGTGGTCACCTGTAGACGGGAGTCGTTCTCTTGGATGAACTCTTCGACGTTCTTGAAATTTTTTCGGGAGGAGGTAGGGATGTTCTGCAAAAGGAGCCTTCGAGTCAGTTTTGGCCATACATCACCGGGGGTCCGGGGACTCTTGTAGGAAAAGAAGAGTGACGTACGTGGTCAACGGTCACCAGAGTGCAGTCCGGCCGGCGGACTTGACGACCGGTGTTCTCGAGACCCTCGAAGGCCTGTGGGGACGTCACTTCGTGAACCAGGTGTCTGTCGATGTAGATCAGGAGAGTGCCATCTTCCTGCTCGTTGACAATGTGGTGGTCCAGGACCTTGTCATACAAGGTCTTGAGCTTTTTATCGACGCCGGGCATGAGGGGCGAGGATGGAGGGAGGTCTGTAAGGATGTGGGGTGATTGTGCAGCTGGATGAGGAGGGCGAGAGTCGAGAAGAGCTTGCACAAGGCACGCGGGACAAAGGTGAAGGATGATTTAATGATGAGCAGAAGAGACAAGAAGAGACAAGAGATGGTTTTAACAGCAGCGCCCGCCGCGATGTCGCACCGCCGCCCGTCGAGGGGCAACGCCGGTCTCGGTGGTCAGCACCCAATGGCCCTCTGCCGATTGGACGGCACCGAATTTTCTGGGGGCAGTGGGGTCCGATGTCGGGGGCGGGGGCGGTTAGCGACGGTAGTGTGACTAACCGACCGAGTCTGATTCGAAATTTCCCTAGCAATGACTGACTCCTTCCTTTACTAAGTAGGAATGACTCTTATGCACAACGTCTAGCCCGACATGCAGCAAAGTTGGTGTGGTGTTTGTACCTCACTAGTATGGAGACGACTCCCTGCGAATGTCATCATATCCGGTGACATTTCACCATGAACGGCGCTACTCAACCGAAAGAGGGAAAGGCTGGGGTGGTCTGGTTAGATCCCGTCGGGCGTCCGGCCAGCTGGGAATTCTGGGCCGATCCAGTTTGGAGCTGAGCTCTTTTGCGCCGTCACTGTGGGTCGGGCGGTCAGTTGGTGCATTGGCGTATATTTCATTACCACTCATAAACTACAGGCATCCGGGCCCAGGACTATAGGGACTTTGCTTCTTTGGACAGTGGACACAAGGGTTATGGATAAGTCTATGCTCTAAACCGATACCTACCTATACAGGCCGAGTTTCAACGGCATCTATACATAATTGAACGCCCGGTTGTCCTCGCGGAAAACAAGCAGAGCTAAACGGTGTCGCACAAAAAGCCCTAAAAGCCCGCACACAGTCTGCAGACCAACCATGCTCAACGCGAGCCGATCTTCCCTCATCGGTCCCATCCAAACGAGCCACAGGTTGAGAATAGTGAGATTCGTGGACTGCACGATTTGACCCTTCTCGTTTCTGGTGACGCGCACCAGGCGCAGCTTGTGCAGGAGTTCCAATGCGGCGGCAATCAGTGGCGCAGGCGGTACCGTCCATTCCGTCACGGATGCATCCAACAACCCGGTCACGGAATTGAACTTGGGTAGGCGATGGCGTGGACATGGGATCAGATGAAACAGCTGAGGGGTGGAGTATAAGAAGTTGAAGATCTGAGGGATGAACAAAAGGAGCAGTGTTTTGCTGAAGTGGCCGAGAATGCCGACGACAGCAAAGACCATTCCTGCAAAGTAGCAGTACGTATCCCCGACAAAGACCTTGGAGGGGTACCAGTTGTGGCATAGAAGGGCCAAAGATACTCCAACAAATGGCAGGAGAAAGTACAACGAGAACAGATGCGAGTCAGTCGCAGGATGCGGGTAGGGCGTCACCGGCGCAAGGTACAGTGCGTCATTCGCAATCAGCAAGACTGCTATCACGAGCGACTGGGCAACTTCCACTCCATTGACCCCCGCCAACATGTTGATTGAGTTGGGACAAAAGATGGCCACAGCAGCCATGTATGCGTAATACAGCCATCCGAGATCAATGAACGGTCCCAGATAGAGCTGCAGAGGAACGGGCACAACCACATGCGTGACCCCGAAATCCACGAAGTAGACGATAAGCATCGGGATCGCACCAAAGGCGGGGATGAGAACTTTATGCCGCCATCGAATGTCGAGCAAGTCGTCACCGATCCCGAGAATAACAATGCATTGAAGAGAGAGCAACCCGGAGAGGTAGGAGGCAAGCTATCGGCTTGCTTATTAGCATACAGAAGGCGTCATTTGCTGTAGAGGATAGCAAACCTTTCCATGAGGAAACCGATGTAGCATGCGACCATGCTCAACGTGTTGGGTTTCAATAACAACATCGCGATTACCTCCCCCCGAGGTCGCTGCCACGATATCTTTGTAGAATGCGAAGGGGATGAAGAAGATGAGCGCAAGGAGATATACGATGGAGCAAACAGCTCCCATAGTCTCTGGTCTGAGCCGTAGACACATTAACCACCATGATCCTGATCAAAAACACGTTCGCGACCATTGCACGGTGATCGGCGAACAGATAGAAGCACATACATTTCGGGCCTTTTTGGTTTGGCCATATCCTTCCCTTTCAGCCCTGCTTTGAGGAAAGTAGGCCCGAGCCAACGGATCATACTGAATGCCACAGCAAACGCAATGCCACTGAAGGCAATCGACGCGATCAGGGGTGCGCCTTCGCCTTGAAATGTATTGGACAAGATGCCGACGCATACTGCCACCAAGAGGAAGAGGCGCCAGGCCTCCTGGTGGGAGAGAGAGCTCGAATTGACTGAAGTCATCGCGGGCGAGACAGTATCAGCATACCGGCTTTACACCCCCGAGAATTAAGACGGACAAGTCTCCAGCATGTGTTTAAGAATGACTACGAAGAATGGCAAGGTGGCATTAGGGAATGGTGGAGAAAGGCGTACGACGCATTTCGTTTTGCCGACGCACCTCCACCGCCTGGTGTCTTTTTAGAAGGCGGTCTGAGCGGATCAGTCCCATGTGCATCAGATAACAAACGTGTTAGGTAATCAATGAATGGATGACTGCGTGACAAACCAGCAGGAATCCCAACGACCCCAGTGCTTCACATGCATGTGCTAGTTATCTGATACAATTGGAGAAGGGGAGCTATCGGAGACGCATGGATAGGCCAAAAGCATCAGCATCACACCCCCCAACCCTGAATCACTACCCCTCCAGCTCCCAGCTGATTGTCGACGTGTCTCATCCTGTGTCAAGGGCGGTGGCTGTGAGGCTGGTTGTTTCGCCCATCTAATTGGGGGTGAAATCCCGGGTTCGCATACCACATCCATGTCCGGTTTCGCGGATTTCGATGCCGGTCATCGTGACCTGGTGTCAGTGACCAAGTTCAACTTTTATGGCAATCGCATCCTAACGGCTTCGACCGACCACCGCATGAAGGTTTGGGACCAGAAAGATGGAGAATGGCGATTAGTAGATACATGGCGCGCCCATGACGCGGAAATCCGCGATGTAAGCTGTCTTAACACCGACCGCAGAAACTGGCTATGTGTTGACGATAGACTGTTTAGGCGACTTGGAATGGACCTTTCACTGGCCAGCACATTGGCAGCGTTGGGGAAGATATGAAATGCAAGATATGGCAAGAGGATGTTACGCAGCCTCTCAACTCGGGCCGGCGTTTTAGATCCATCTTTCGCATGACAGCGCCGCAGCGCCACCCATTTGTCTCCATTGACTTTCGCAACATCGATCTCGAATCGTGGCTCGCGGTAATCACGCGCGACGGGTATCTAATGGTTATGGAGCCGGTCAGCCCGGACACCCTTGCCGATTGGCAGCCCTTGGATCAATTCCGTGTCTGTAGTGCGCCTCAGAGAGGCGAGGAAACGAGCTTCAAGGTCCAGTTTCACCACGACCCTACGGATATCACCCATTCAGTCTCGCCATCCTGGGACAGGAAAAGCCTTTCTCTGGTGGTGGCAGCTATGGACAGTGTCAAAGTGTACCGCACCGATGCCAATCGGCGCTTTTACCATGCGATCGAGCTAAGTGGCCATGGTGGACTGGTCCGAGACATTTCCTGGGCCAATGGCTCGGTTCGCGGATACGATCTGATTGCGAGCGGTTGCAAAGACGGATTTATTCGTGTATTTGAGGTCTACACATCCCCGTCCGAAACCAAGACCAAGAAACAAAATGGCAGCCACTCTCGATCTGCGTCGCAGTCGCTATCAGTGCGCACGCAAGCCCAGTCTGGAATTGGATCAGCTCTGGCAAATCATGCCCCGGCCTCGCTATCCGACCGTGCGGCAACAGACGATTCCAATTTCAAACATTCGTACAAGGAAGTCGCCTGCATTGATAGCAAGCACCTTGATGTATGGCAAGTGGGCTTTTCCTACGCCGGTAAGTAATACAATCCCTCCCTCACGGTACTATGTTTAGAAGTCTCACATCCAATAGGGGATTGTCTCATCTCTTCGGGTGATGATGGTGCTGTGCGTTTCTGGAAGAAGTCTCTGTCAGGGCAATGGCTCGAATATGCCGAGACTGACATGGCTTCCCAGTAATTTACTTCCCTGGTTGGAATTTGTCGATTAGATTTATCAGGATGCAGGCGCTAAGTATACCCATATCCGCGTCGTGAGGACATGATCTTGTTTCCAGCACTCTCTATCATCCATGTGTTATTAGGTCTTTGTTATCCTGATCAAATTTCCTTTTCATGCTCAAGAGGCGTTTGGCATGGATCGCACCTTGGTAGGGGCCATAGATCATTGCTTAATATCTGCTTAATCTCGCTTTTCTGGTATCTTCTAATAGTAGAAAAGATACCAATGCACCGCTAGTGATTCCCTTTCCGTGATCGCTCTTGGTGGTCGCTCTTCCTTGATACTTGATACTTGCTTGCCCTGATGCACCCGAGCCATCGATTACCTCCCACGCACTTTCCTTCAATCTCCCGATCGAGGTTCGCAAAAGGTAACAGCTACTTACGTACAACCTGTAGTCCACCTACATTACTAGGTACATGTACCTACCTTCTATCTCCGGACTCGGTCTTTCCGTGTTGGTGTATGTTGCCGTCGCTGAACGAGGAAGGTGCCAAATGCCCTTCTTCTCTCGACTCAAAACCATCTCCCCGTCTCTTCGAATCCTTCTCTTCTTCACCTCTTCAGCATTCTTCTTCTATACATACACATACCTCCCTTCCAGTCTTTACCAGTACATCCACATCATCAGCTCACTCCTTTCACTATCATTATTGATCCAACCACACACAATGATTCTCTCGACTCTTGGAACGGGCCTCTTCATCGGTGCCGGTCAGGCTTTGGCCGTCGGTGGTCCAGCAGCACTCGTTGGCTCATATGTCTTCTTTTCCATTCTGATGTATTGCCTGACGACCGCCGTGGCTGAAGTGGCAGCCCATCAACCTCGTCCCTTCGGTACTCTGATTACCCATGGGTATCAGTACAGCTCAGGTCATCTCGGATTCTCCCTTGCTTACTTACGATGGTACACTCTGGCAATGATGGTACCGTTCGAAGTCACCACCGCGATGATCAGTCTCGGTCAGTGGGATCCGGCGCCCTCCGTTGCTATACGGATCACAGCAGTCACCCTTGCGATCTTTCTGTTCAACATGCTTCCGGAACGGGAATTTATGCGAAGCGAAATCATCTTCACCGGCTTGAAACTCTTCACCGCTGTCGGGTTCATGATTGTCTCCATCTACATGGCCATTCGGGGCATTCCTGGCACATCAATCCGAGGGTTTCATTATTGGCATGAACCTGGCCCGTTCAGTGAATACCTGGTTTCCGGAAACGGGGGTCGCGCTTTGGGCTTCCTCCAGTGTCTTCTCTACACAGTGATTGCCTTCTCCTTCGTTCCGGAGTTGATCGTGCAAAAGGTCGAGCGTCGTGAAGCGGAGAACCCTTCAAGCATCCTGCGGTCAACACGGCTTGCAAGCCTTCTACTCTTCACGCTCTACACTGTCAGTGCCTTCATGATGACCTTCATGAGTCCCTTCGACGAGCCCTCCTTGACGAACGATGGCCTCGGGGCTGGAGCTTCACCCTTCGTCGTTGGTATCGATCGGGCTGGCATTCGCGCGCTATCTATACTTGCTAGGGCGATGATCTGCATCTCTTCTGTTGCTTCTGGACGCTCGTTTCTCCATCATTCATCTCGCACACTTTGTGCCTTGGCTGAGACTGGCCATGCCCCCACACTGTTCACGGCCCGCAATCGACTGAGCGTGCCGTATGTGGCTGTTGTTGCCTCTGCCTTATTCGCGGTATTTGGGTATCTGTCGGTGTCGGTGTCCAGCTCCTCTGTGCACAACTCATTGCTGTACTTCATCACTACGTCGGGCTCCATCTCATGGCTCGGTGCCTGTCTCGTCTACATCCGATTCCGACGACAGACAGCCGATGAAGGCTTTCTGCAGGTTTACCAGTCCAGCATCCAACCTTATGGGGTGTATCTGGCCGTTGTGGGTTGCGCCGTGCTACCTATTGCCAACAGCCTCCTCATGGCCTTCCCTTCACCACCCGCAGATGAAGCCCCTGCTCTGTCTGGACTGAAGATCCGCAACGCAGTCCCCGTATATACCAGCATTGCCATCTTCTGGATGCTCTACTTGAGCCATCGATTCCGAACTTCCTTGACGCAGGGGTTTACCTCGTTCCGCACAATTCCCAACGAGCAGGCGCAGAACAAAGCCCGCGCCGGCTCTGCTCGATCATCTGGACAGCGTGTGTGGTGGGAGATGGCACGGTCAAGAAAGGATTCTCCTCCTCACCCCGCTGAGGCCGAATCTACAATGGGGCCATGAGGGAATCGATGAAGATGATTGAAGGATGTTACTGCAGTGGTGAGCTTGGCGCTCCGCCTCGTACCTTGTATTATCATTATTCTACTGCTTGTGGCATGGGGATTCATGATTTCATTTTGTATTCTTAAAAGGGCAACGGGTTTGTCATATACCTATACCTACCTAACGTCGTGTATTACTTGTATTCTTGAATCGAGGTTTTCAACTTGATCCACTGTTTTTCTTACACAGCCAGAGATGCCGATGATAAACCACCATCTTTAGAGGGAAGTCAGTAGCTGCTAGGGTGGGGGGCAACGAAGCCGGTAGGTAAGCTTGGGGGGAGCGGTGATTTCGCCACGCGCGGGCTGGACAGCGGAGGCTCACCCGTCAGCCCCTACTAGGTAATGTATTTTACCCGCTACGGTTGGTAAATTATTGTCAACACTACTGCACCGCTCCAGTCACCACCGTCACTGCAACGCTAGAAATTGTTCTTACCGGGGATGCTAAGGATGCTGAGTGCTCTCCGGGGCTTACTTTAAGGTCATTTGGCTCTGCTCCACTGTATTATTCTTGAGGTGATGAGGTCCCTCCTCCCCTCCCTCTTTGCAGTCTGCTTGTGAGTCTGCTAATTTGACTGCTATCTCGAACCATCATAAAGTGGCTTCACCTCTACTGCAGAGGTCTCAACACGAATTTTTGAAGGCTAAAGAGGGAACATAAGATCTAATTGGGCTGATAAAGCAGTCCTCATCTCTCCGACACACTCCCTCTCGCACTCGCCTTCGCAATGCTTGTCTGCCTGGCTAGCTGGTAACGGTTGATACCAAGCCAGGTGCAAACCAACCCACCGCACCGGGTATGGGTAATCTATCAGTCATGAGAGGATATTTTTTTCCACACCTACGATTTTCCCTGCTCACAGACCATTCCATTTATTATTGCACTTCCCTTCCCTTTTCCTTTTCCCCTTTTCTTTTTGCAACCGCCACCCTGAGTCCTATGACTGACCACACAGCCTTGCTGCTGGGACTTTCCGCCCATTCAAATATGATGGGGACCCTGGCTCTTCAAGGCTGTCAAGTACTCCTGCCCTCTTCCACTCCCACTACGATCACCACTACTCACTCACTTTAACACCTCTACACCTACCTACCCCAGCCCTGTCGATAGATGGAAGGTTATCTGCCCTTTTCATCATTGACTGTCAGGCTAGCACATAGGAGTGCTTTCTGATCTTTGCTTCTGTTCACTGACCATGCCCTTACGTGGAGGACCTTCCCTGCCATGGTTCATGGTCGGGACTCCCGACCAAGCATGCAGCCGCTCGTCCCCTTTGCCGCCTTGAGTTGGTACCAACTTTACCACCACCACCACCACCACCACCACCATCACCGGGACCAAGCACTTGATTGATCCCGTCTTGCTCATGACTTGACTTTGCTCTACTGCTAACCATCCATTAAAACTAACACTTCCCTGAATCCAACCTAAAGCGTCATCATTTCTGGGTTGACATCCCGGTCCAGGTCTACAGGTTACAGTGACAATTATAGTCTTATCGCGAACCATGATGGGCAACGCATGCATGAGTTGTCCCAGGGCGGTCGTTGGCCTGAATTACGACGGGCAGGTTGACCGACATTATTGTTGATGGCAGCTAAAATGATCCACATTCAGGTGCATTCGGGCTTCGTCGTCCCTTTCCTCCTCTCTTTTTCCTCTTTTCTTTTTCACCTTCACTCGCAATGTTCCCTTTCAGCCCAGATCCCTATTGTTTATGTGTTTCATTTCATGGGAGAGATGGCCGGACGAGCTCGCTGGCTTTCCCCCCCCTCCTTCACATCTCTTTCATAAGAACTTTCCCCACATTTCGCATATGGATTATACTCATTTCCCGTCTTCCTTCTTCTCACCTCTTCCCGGGTTGATCTACTGAGTTCAATGCCCCGGCAGCACCATTCCTCTTTCTGCCTGCCTCTCACATGATCCATGATATTCCTTCCTTTCCCCCCACTGTGTCAGAGACGGGGCTCGGCACCCGTCTCTTCCCTGATTGAGACTAGCGGGCTCTTTCCTACCGGGAACGGCAAAGCGGGATTTCTCCACCTTTGGTCGCTTCCAGGCAACCATGAATCTTCGCCTGAGAACTCAGGCCGGGAGCAGAAAGAGACTCGAACTCGAGGGCTTCTCGGTCTGGCTCGACGTGGGTTTGTTTCCGGCCGCCGTCCAAGCAAGCAACGCAACGAACGGGCTTGGAACCTGTGCTTCCCTCCAAGGCTCTCTCATTCAGGGTGGGTGGGTTTGGCTACGAGCCTACGACTCTCTCCTCTCCCTCTATTCCTCATCCCCCTCTCCCTCCCTCCCTCCCTCCCTGTCCTTCGTTCCAGCTTGCAATTCGTTCGTTGCTCGGACTGTCCGTCGTCGGATCTGTCCCTTACCCAAGTTATGCTCACCACTCATCACTAACAAATCAATTCTTCCCTTCCCCCCCTCTTTCTGCCCGCAATCATTATCGACCCTCCCCCTCAACAAAAAAGGACACTAAGAGAGGACAAGTCTAGGAGGTCCAAATCGCGGATCAGAATTAAAGCAAAAGCGAGAAGAGCGAAAAAAGGGCACTCTCTGTTCGAGGACACCTACTCCATCAACCACCCTTACCCCCCCCAGTCACGATTGACACACTTTCCCACCCCCAGTCCTTGAAGCGGGTGGGAGAAAAAATTCCACGCCATTCCTTTTTCTCTCCGGGTCTTGGACGCGCCGCTTGGATGGCCCATCCGTGGCTTTAGCCTCTCTCTCTCACTCACTCTCGCTCTCTCTGTGTCTCTCGTTCTCTCGCTCCGCTGCTCTTGCACTCCCTCCCTCTGATCCACTCTCACTCACTCTCTTCCCTCTTCACTCTCGATCTCCCTTCCTCTTACCTCTACTCCCTTTTCACTCATCCACCGTCTCATTCCTTCTGAACTCCTCTTTTGACTACACTTTCATCTTAATTACCTTCTTCATACTAGCTCTTCTCTCCCCTTTTGTTTTATCCTCACCTCCCTCGACTATTACTAACCGACGATCACCTTCACTGGGACCTCCTCACCTCGCCCTCCATCTCTCGACCGTCTACCCCAATTTTCGCCTCTTCTCCATGCGATTCGTGGCCCGTCCGCCCTTCCATAGTCGTCGACTCTCAATCATCGATACCCTTTCGCGTTCATACGGTCGCACGCGCCACCGACAATCACGACATCACTAACGCCTCCTTCGACACCTTTTCCCTTCGAGACTCGATCTGAGACCTTCCCTCCAATAATCTTCCCTCCTTCAGCGCCGAAATCTTCTACCGTCGCTTACTGCCGAGTCCTGCTTTGTGGTTCGTTGTTCGTGTTTTCGTCGAGTCGGGACATCGTGGACTGGTTCCTCTGCGCCCAAGTGGTTTCACCTTAGCGTGGTCCTGCTGCTGCTTAAAACTGTGTGTGTATCGCTGAGGCCAGAAGAGCAGTCCGTCTTGTTGATATGCGTGTTGGTCTGTGATACAATACCACTACGAGCCGTTCGTCTACCCGAACAACCACCGCGTGTCTCTTGTCCAATCTGAGAGGGGGTATTCTGTCGGATTATGACAGATACCTCCCCAGTCGCCATCACGCACCCCATCACGGACCCTTATCCGGTCACCGTCCCGCTGCACTCACCCGGCGTCAACGGCACCGTTTCCGACTCCATTGCCCCGGAAGAGGAGGAGCCGTATACCATCAAATGCATCTGCGCTTTTGAGGATGATGATGGAAACACGGTTTTCTGTGAAGGGTGCGAAACTTGGCAGCATATCGAGTGCTACTACCATGGTCGAGATGTGCCCGACGTGCATAACTGTGTCGATTGCGAGCCGCGTCATCTGGATGGGCGGCGTGCAACCGAACGGCAGAGGCGTCTTAGGGAACAGAATGACGGCGGTGACCGGAAAACCAAGCGATCTGGAAATAAGAGTCATAAGAAAAAGATCAAAGAACATGGTGATCAGGTAAATGGATTTCATCATCGGTCGGAATCCGCGCTGCGCGATCAACCTGTTGCAAAGAAGGTCAAGACAAATCATCGTGCTTCGGGGTCGATTAGCTCTGTCTCGGGTGCTCCGGGTCTTCCACCTGACCCACGGAAACGGGCTGCAGCGTCCATGAGCCCCATAAAACCGGCCGGCCCTCCCATCCCCCTCTATTCGCACGAATTCTTACACCTCTATGATCATGATAACGATTATGCGAGTATGGACAGCAATCTGTTTGTTAACCTTCCCTTGGCCGCAGATCTGGCTTCCTGGGTAACGGAACCAACCGCTCTGGCCCGAATTGCCAATGGGCGGTCCGCGCAGGATATCTTTACTTGGTCTGGGGCATCACTTGATCGGTCGCGGTGGCCCACACTGTCAACTGAGTCTATCACAGAACCTAGTATCGAATTGGAGGGCCAACACCCGACATGGAAAGTGCTTAAGACCAGAGATCGTGTGGGGAAGGACGAAATCGTTGGGGAAATCACAGGCAAGATTGGACTGCTGCGAGATTACTGTCTCGATCCCAGTAATCGGTGGCAGGAGCTCCGTCATCCGGAGCCTTTCGTCTTCTTTCATCCCCAGCTCCCGATCTATATCGATAGTCGCCATGAAGGTAGCGTTCTGCGCTACGTGCGGCGGTCTTGCCGTCCAAACGTGACGATGAAGACCTACATCACGAACCAGGTAGAATATCACTTCTGCTTTGTTGCAAAAGAAGATATTGCTCCTGACTCCGAGATTACTGCCATGTGGTATCTGGATCCTCAGCTGTTTGAATCAAGCAATGGTCTAGTCAAGCAAGAATCGAGTGATAGTGCCCAAGACAATGCTGCCATTTGCATCAGCAATGTTCTCGCCCATTTTGGCGGCTGCGCCTGCGTTCCACCTTCAAACTGCTTGCTGGCCAGCGTAGATCGCCGGCGACACCCCAGATTATTGGACACCAGCATGAAACAGGCCAGCCTCAAACGGAAGAGACCTAAGACAAAACCAACCATTTCCCCCACCGCCAACAGTCGCGCTGGGAGTGAAACGACCAAGGTTATGGATGAGGATGATCAAGCCGACAGTCGCTCTGCATCAGGCTCTGTGCGCGGACAGACTCGCAGTCGCGACCTGACCCCCACACTGCAGACTCCGACCGAGAACTACTTGCTGGGAGACTCCGAGCTCTCCGCCCGCGAGAAGCGGAAAATCGCGGCGGCCGAGAAGAAGTTCCAGCAATTGGAGCAGGATCAGCAAGCAACCAACAAAAGGAAGAAGCGAGCTAGTGGTCAGTCAAGTCATGGTCGCGAGCGTCAATCGCACTCCCCACCGGCTGGTACTCTGCCTGGGCCGTTGCCTAGTGGACATCACGGTTCTCCCCGCAAGATGTCCAACAACCAGAGCATTCCTTCTGTCCAATATCCACTTGGGCGCCCTCAATACGTGGACTCTGCAATTCAAACTGAGCCTGAAGCTCCTATCGACAGAATATCCTCTTCGCCTACGCCTCGACGACCTAGGTTCGTACCATTGACTCAACGTTTGTTGAAACGATGCTATTCCGATCGTCTTCGCTTCGAAAAAAGCAGCCAATCTATATCACCTCCAATAAAACCAGTCAGACCTCTGGACTCGCCCCCTGCGTCTCTGAGCCCCCCTGGGGTCCTCCCACTTGAAGCGTCGACCCCCAGTACGTCAAGCGATAAGAACGATGCGGATATGAAGGATGCCGATTCGCCTATTCCTTCATCGTCCTCGCAAGCTTATCCCGCACAGCTCGAGACCTCGTCATCGGACCGCGGCATGGTCAAGCCTCCTTTGCCACCTCCGTGGCCATCAACAGCCGCTCACAATGCTCGAATACCACTGAAGACAGTCAGCCAACGTCGTCCCGAACTTCACGTTCGTCTTCCTCCCACGACCATCATCTCTCAATCATCTGCCTCAAGCCCTGGGTCTGCACCTGTGTCGACGTCATTATCTCCTTCGGGAGATGCACCTCCCCAACCTGCATTGCCCGCCCTTGCTTCGTCGAGTGTTGTTGCTCCCAGCCCCGTCAAGAAGAAGCTCAGCCTAGGAGACTACATAATTCGGCGTGGAACCAAAGCAACGCCGTCGGTAGAGAAAACTCAGCTCCAGGCCACTGGGATGCTTCCAACAACCCCCGCGGCATCAGGACCCGTGCATAGCAATTCACCGGGGAACATCGAAGCGACCAAGGGTGATGATCGACGCTCCCAGGATATGATGATGAAAGATATCTCTGGGCCTACACCTGCCTCTCACATGTCTTCACTGACGCGATGATGATTGGGCATTGGGGTTGGATGACAGGCCTGTCACTTGTCTGAGTCACTGTGCTGTGCTATGCAACCATGTTTTTGCTGTTTTCGTGTCTATTTTCTTTCGACCTGTAAAGGATGGGATTTGCGGGCGTTCTATGGGTGCCCTTCGGTTTTTCACTGGCGTATCAGGCGTGTTGGGATGGGAGCGGATTAGGTAAATACTTTTGGGACTGGGATGGGCAAAGGATATCACGGATGGGTTTAGGCCGACCTACACTATTAGGTCAATGATCTGCAGCACTCGCTTCACGATTGTCTTTATTACTATTATTTTTTCTTTTCCCTTTCTTTTTTTTTTTTCTCTTCTTTTCTTCTTCTTCTTCTTCTCTTCTTATCTTTTTTTTTTTCCTCCTCTTTTATTATTAGGAACTTTTGTGCCCAGAACACTGGGACTGACGACTCTTAATCAGGGTTGCTAATGAGGAATGAGAGCGTCTTTGATTGCTTTCACGTGGTGTTACTGTCGTAATTATCAGTACGTACGGAATATGCTCGGTCAGTTCATGAAGGAGTGGACTCGAGGTGGATGCTGCCTTTGCCTTGATGAGATCACATCTTCCCCTTGCTAGTCGACTCCTGAGCATCCTGTCAACCACTTCATTACTATTGCACTGGCAATGTCGTGTCAATCAGATTCTGAAGCCAGGCAACAACCAACCAGCCAACGAGGCGGATAAGATTAATTCCATCCCCTTACGTCTTATCCTGCAAAAGATTTTTCCGCTTCTTGTACACCCCGTCCCTGGCCAGGCCAGACTGTTGAGGCATGGACCCGCTTATCATGGACACGAAGAGAAAGGGAGATGATGACGTCTGAGGATGAGCCAGACCTCGTGAGAAATCGTGCAAGGACTATGGGCGCTGTCTATGGCGGAGCTAACATTGTGTGTATGTATACATAGCTGAGATCCCAGAGATAGAAGGGGGGTCTTTGCCACCATCCCCAGGACCACTCTCAATCTGAATTAGTCGGCCCTACACTTTCAGAGAACCACACTATATACCTACATACTGTAGTAGTCCAAGCATTTGGTTCCAGACAGGTTCCAGACAGGCTCAGCGAACCACAGGCTCGCAAGCTCCACCGACCATGACCGAGGTTGCCTGATGCAATGGGATGACATCAAGAGACGGATTGAGATGATGACGCGGGCCGAATCGAGGCTTATCGGGAGAAGACAGGGGGGCAACAATCGAGGGCAACAACAAGCGCCAGCAAATCTATATAAACAGGGATGTGATCTCTGAGATCGATGGTAGACCAAACTCCAGCTACTGATATTATCTGATATATCCACCATGGTCGTCAACATCACCGCCGAAGATCCCCAGCCCACCATCCACAGCCACATCAACGGCACCACCAACGAGATCCTCGATCGGCTCTGCGTGACCGAGCTTCTCAAAGGCTGGCCGGTATACCGAGACGCCTCGGAATGGGCCCATTACCGGAACTGCTTTGCCGAGCAGGCGTACATCTTCACCAGTCGGTTCCCCCTCCCCTTCCCTTCCCGTCCATTTCCCAATTCGTTCCAGCAACTGATCTGTCTATCTCGTGCAGCCTGGAGCGGCGGCATGCCCATCGATGAATTCATCGAAGTCTCCAAGAAGGGCCGGCGCAACGGGGACCACATCATGCACCGCGAGAACGGCACGCTGGTCGAGTTGAACCCGGACACCGGCCGCGCCGTGGGCAAGATGAAGGCCACCATCACCCAGCGCTTCGATTTCAACGGAGTGGAGTGCGACGTCGAATGCGACTGTCGCTTTATCATGTGGTGCCAGAAGGACCCGGCGGGCTGGAAGGTGCACTACAAGCGTCTCTTCTACGAGAAGGACAAGATCCTGCCCGTCGACGGCAAAAACGTCCCCGATTTTTCGGCGGAGGAGTTGAAGCCGTACCCCTATGGGTATCGGTATCTGGGCGCGGCGCAGGCCCGTCTGGGCCATAAGATCAAGCTGGACTTGCCGACGATGGAGGATAATGATAAGTTCCGGGGGATGTACGAGGCTATGGAGAAGTGGTTGCGCGGGGAGGATATCAAGGAGACGTTGGGGATTCCGCTGTGATTGCTGGGGTTGTTTTTGGAGGAGGTTCCATTCTTGTGTTGTTGATTTAGGCGCATTTTTTCTTTGGGAGGGTTGGTCATCTTTGTATTTGCCTGATTGAGCCGACTTGCATGGATTAACCATGAGTCACGAGTCTTGAATATGAAGTTTGTTGGTGCAGGTCCTCGTCGATAGCATTGCGGGGTATACTTCAAACGTTCTTTCTTTTCCTTTCCTCTCTTCCCTCACTTCCTTATCCTTCACCCCAACTTTGCTCCATCCTGCTTGCAATGGCTTCCTACGAAATGGAGAATGTTCGATCTCAAATACATCGAGGACCTTCTATCGATCGGGTTCGACCGAGGGCTTCGATGGAACTTGAACAACCGTTGCTGCCACCGGTCGACCAAGGCAGAGGAGCATGGCTGATCCTAGCATCCTGCTGTCTTATTCAACTTCCTGTGTGGGGTATGCTTCGTTCTCGACCGGGAAGAAGCTGTTTACTGAGCTCTCTGGTGCAGGTTTCTCCCTTGTCTCCGGTCTTTTCCAAGAATACTTCGAGACTCACAATGAACTTGATGGAAGCACTGGAGGTTTGGCGATTGTGGGAACCACATCGATGGTAGGAGTGTGCCCCTCTCCATCACCCATGGAACCACTGATAAACACCTCGAGTAGGGAATTCTGTACCTGTTGTCGCCTATCAGCTTTACCCTCCTGACCCGCTACCCTCATCTGCAGAAATACTGTGCCCCGGTTGGACTGGTTCTCAGCGTTGGAGGGTCGTTACTGTCATCCTTCGCCCAGAATGTCTGGCAATTGATAGCGACCCAAGGCGTCCTCTGTGGACTGGGAAACGGCCTCGTCTTCAGCCCAACGACGCTCCTTCTCGACCAGTGGTTCATTCGCCGTAAGGGCCTTGCATATGGCATCATGTGGGCCGGCAAAAGCGTCTGCGGCGTGGCGTTGCCCTTCCTGACAAGCGCTGCTCTCGATCGATACGGAGCGAGAACCACCCTACGAGCCTGGACAGTTATCACGGTGGGGAGAACACCAACAATGCCAATCCTGAGGATCTAGTCTGACCTGACATGATACAGCTTCTCACGACTTTGATAGCACTTCCCTTCATCAAGCCCCGAGTTCCTCCCGCGGCGTCCACGTCGCCCCAGCCTCTCAACCTCGCGTTCCTAAAACTGCTCACGTTCTGGACACTGGAGCTGGGAAACATTATCCAGAGTCTCGGATACTTTCTCCCGAGTACCTACCTCCCATCCTACTCGACAACGGCAGCCGGGCTGTCCGCAACGACCGGAACACTCCTTCTGGCTTTGTTCAATGCCACCTCCATCGTTGGCGGCATCGTTCTAGGCTCCATGTGCGACCGCTTCGCCGTCTCCAACATCATGCTGCTGTCGTCGGTGGGCTCGGGGCTATCTGTGTTGTTATTCTGGGGACTTTCTTCCGCTGCCACCAACCGGTCTTCTTCCTCCGAGCATCTGCAGGCTCATACCGCACTCGCCCTGTTGACGGTCTTCTCGATCACCTACGGCTTCTTTGCAGGAGGGTTCAGCTCCACCTGGTCCGGAGTCCTGACGCAGATCAAGCGGGAGATGCCCTCCTTGGAGACGGGGCTAGTCTTTGGGCTTTTGGCCGGGGGGAGGGGTATTGGGAGCGTGATCAGCGGACCGCTCAGTGAGAGATTGATGCAGAGAGGTTCTGTTGTTGGGGTCCGTAGTGGAGTGAGCACGGGGTATGCGACCGACTACGGAGCTGTGATTTTGTTTACAGGGGTCACTGCTCTGCTGGGAGGTTGGAGCTGGGTTTGGAGCTGGATGAGGAAGTTTCGGAACGATCTGTAGTTTTGAATACTTTAGTTTAGGTGTTTGAAATGAAACTGGATTACCAAGGAGTCTACTCATACTTCATAAAGTGAGTAGACGGCAGGGCGTGGACCTGCCAGTTGGCCAGGCCGCAACCTCCGGGGATGAAATCACGTGTTCAGCGCGCGCATCGAGAAAGTCGCTCTCAACTGAAGCTTCCTTCAACCTCCAAGCTGCGCTGCAATACCTCCACTTTTCCTCTTTTCCTCTTCTGCCATTATAGTTCTTCGAGCCCCCCTGAGCGGTGATAATTCCCCTTCAATTCTGACTCGGAACTTTGGTCTTCGCTCCAACATTGCGGTGGCTTCCAGCTAACATCTCCCACCCTCTTGACCTCCCAACTACACACACCACCACAAACCACACTCCCGGAACGACCATTGGGAGACCGACCACCCCACGATGGCCACCAATTCGCCCAGCATAGATCCCCTTCTCGCCCTCCGCCAATCCCTCCTCTCCAACCACCCCCCACGACCGACAACGTCCTCCTCCCCGAGCGACCCACCCACCGAACCCGACCTCGATCTCGCCAAAGCCACCCACCTGTACTTCACGCACCTCCCGAGCAACCCCCAGACCATCGCCCTCAACACCCCGACGCGCTTCGTCTCCAGCACGACAGGCGAGGCCGTCGACCTGCGCAGCATCTTCTTCGCGTGGCTGAAGAAAGACGTTGCGATCCCGGAGTACATCGCCGAAGCGGAGGGGCTGAACCAGGCCCTCAAGGAGAAGCGGAACGATGACCCCGCACAGCCCGAGGAGAAGGTCCAGAACCTGGTGTTCGTCGAGCGACTGGATCTGCTGACGTGGCTGGAGGGCGCGTCCGAGGAGAGTGAGTACATCAAGCCTCTGGAAGGCGAGGCCGCGGCGAAGGCGGCCGCGGCCGCCGCGACGGCTGCTGCTGCTGCTGCTGCTGCTGCCGCTGCCGCAGCGGGGGGTGAGGGTAGTCTTGGTGCGCAGGCTCAGGCGTCGGCCAATATTGCTTCGGGGGCGGCCGGGGGTGTCGCTACGGTGCCGAGTGGGAGCGGTGGTGGTGCGGCTGCGGCTGCAGCGTCCCAGCACGGCAGTCGGACGGCCAAGGTGATTGATCCGAGGTTACAGGAGATTTACAATGGGGAGCGGAAGATGGGGGACCGGAATAGTGTGTTGAGGGGGATTAAGCCGACGGTGAGTTTTGTTCTTAATCTATCCTTTGGATGGCTAGATGCTAATCGTTCTGGTGGGGGGGCGTTCAGGACTTTTCGCATGTACGCAAAACCGCAGAATCCATTCTGGGTCGGAATCGGTCGTCACGAACGGGTCAATATCCCGCGGGTGTCACCAAGCCGGGCAGCAAGCCGACCTCCTCCTCTTCCTCCTCGATGGTGCCGGTGCCCGCGCCGTCCGCCGGCCTCTCGCAACCCCGAAGCAGCAAGAGCAGCTCCAAGACGCAGGATCCGATCATCCTGCTATCGCCGTCCGCATCGTCGCTTATCCGCATGTCCAATGTGCGCTCCTTCCTCGAGGAGGGGGTCTTCATCCCGCCCGACCACCCCACGTTGGCCACGGGGACGAACAGCAACATCCTCTACATCAATCGACCCCTGCGCATCCAAGAAAACTCCTCCAGTACCTCTCTCCTTCGCTCCGGGTCCAGCGCGTCCTCCTCCGGCTCCCGCAAGCCTACGCGGTTCATCTTGGTGGACAGCACGGCCAACTTCCGGCCCGATTACTGGAACCGCCTGGTGGCCGTCTTCACGACGGGCCAAACCTGGCAGTTCAAATCTTACAAGTGGTCCTCTCCACCCGAGCTATTCAAACATGCCACGGGTGTCTATGTGGGCTGGCGCGGGGAGGACAGTCCGCGCGAGGTCCGCAACTGGGGTCGTGGGGTCCAGAGCTTCTCGGTCGAGCGGTGGGACGAGAAGGGCGGGGTGAACGGCACCGGGCGGTGGAGAGATCGCGAGGTCGTCGAGGGCATTTGGTCGGCAATTGAGGAGGGCATGCGACTGAGAGGCTGGGCTGGCAAGTAGACCTGAAGTGGCCGGTTGTATCTTTCTGGATATGATTGGGGCAGGGGTGGGGGGTGGGGGGTGGGGGGTCGTTCTGTCAGGGTCCTTCAGATTGTCTTCTCCTTATTTTCTTCGGGGGGGGTTTGCCTCGATTTTGGGATGTCTGCGATGAACAGGCGTGCAAGAATAATATCTTGAAACCAAGGACGTCTCACCCTGTGTCTCTTGGCTCGATTTCGAGGAGTTACCGTCTGATGATGTCTTGGGTCTAAGGGAGGGGCCCTCACCCCTGTGAGATTAATGCATGTACTCTGACTCGAGTCCTGAGTCGAATCTCCAGCCATCTCTCCATCTACCATCTACACAAACCGTCCATCCAGCCACCTGACCCTGACCCCGACACATACACATACACACGCAGACCACCACCCCCTCCCCGAGAGACCTTCATCTGAATCAAATCCACCCAACCTACAACCTACAACCCACCGCTCCACTCACCTCCAGCACCCAAAGCTCTTGGAGGATGTGCATACATACATACATACACCTCTATTCTTCCTCATTCCCACCGGCATCCAATCCGACACTGCTTCTATTTTGGGGATTCTGCTACGAAGGGCGTAATGGTTCTATCTACTTCTACTTCTGGGCTGGGAGGGGGGCGTGTCTCTTTTCGGTTTCTGGATCGCAATCCACACTATTCCTGTTTTCTGTAGGCTTCTGGACATTGATCGTGCTGTACCTCCAAGCTACCACCTACCAACCACTATGAACAAAAAAATCAAAATTGATCCTATACTACAGTACACTTCCCCCGTGGCACTAGATATTGAGTTGCGACCTGGCCTCCCGCCCAGATCCGGGTCAGGACGGGTCCTGCGTTGTTAATTCGGGTACCTAGATCGAATACCTAGGTACCTTATCCGGACTTCCTGCCTGTTCAGGGAATATATGGTACAGTTGTAAGTGTAGTACAGTGAGACGGAGGCACAGCGCGTAAGCGCATAAGACGGGATAGCTGACTAACCACACACCCCCCAACTAGCTATTGGCACAAAGAACCCTCCCCTCCTCCCTCTTCGAAGAGAAGTATAGGAAATAAGTTAGTGACTCTTATCCAAGTATAGCATACAAAGAAAATCTGCATCCTCCCCAAAGGAGGCGGTCATGTGAAGGACAGACAGGCAGGCACAACCACAACCACACCCACACCTACAACCCAACAACAAAGTACTGTACAAACCATTCAAAGACGTGATTGATTCTGTCCCGCCACACCACCCCCCCCCCCTGCACCCTCGTGCAGAGGAAAAAACCACGTGTTGGCCATGTGGGTGTGATTTGATTTGTTTCTTCGCTGCGGGACTTTGTTTTCTTCAACGGCAACTTCGACTTCCAACTTCAACATTCTTCATCCTTCATCCGCTCCCGTCGCCATCACCATATTCCTTTATCCTACATGGGTATCGCTTCCGGGTTGGAGGGGTATGCGCTATCCTCGGTTTCTACTGGATCTTCTTACTTTGTTGAGGGGGGTCATGATCAGAGCAGTTGGTGATGTTCACGGATGATTTTACTGAGGGTGTCTTGATCCGTGGCGCGTTAGTATCGAGGAGCGCAATGTAGACTACAAGTCGGAGAAAATCAAGAATAAATACTAATCGGTTGGTATTCACGATAAAAGTCTTGAGTCGCAAAGGCCCAGACACGAATCAGAACATGGCACACATGTGTATACACACACAGAACTCACTCGCTGGATATGGCGCAGAAAACAAAAAGTTAACCCATGAAAATGCAGATCAGATATGCTATCGATGATGCAGGCAAAAATATAGGTCAAGTGAAACTCAACAAAGAAAGAAACAAAGGACATTTGGCGGCATGCACACACATAAATCAATAAGTCAGTCAATCAATCGGATTTTAATCACCAAGTAGAAAAAGAAGTGTGCACAAAAGTGCATCGATGCCAGAGGAAAGAAGAAATATGGGGGTAAAAAACGCCTCTCTAATGCTGGAATGCTGGAATACTGGCGGTGTGTTTCAGCCTTCCCGACTTCAAGTTCGACGGAAAAAGCGAGAAAAAAAAAAAAAAAAAACATAAAAAGGGGTAAAGGAGACAATGACAAAGGAAATTGGATTAAGAGAACAGAAATTCGGGTCCCAGCATCTATCACATGATCCATTGATCGTTAAAACATCCTTTTCCACTCATCGGTCGTGATGAACGAATTATTTCAGGTGATCTGGTTGCCAAAGAAGAACTCTCCACGTCCATTTGGAATCGGACACGAGTTCTCATGCAGTGAAGTAAAGAAAAGTCGGAGACGCATAACGTGTAATCATGTCGTGTCAAGTCAAATGTTCGGAAGCAGACCCCAGGTACAACAGGAGTCACTTTTGCTGGTCGGTCAACGTCGCGCTAGACCGCGCCGACTCAGGATTCATAAGGTCTGGCGGTGTCTCAGAGCACACTAGACTCCGAGGTTTCGGTGGATTCCTCGCTTGGAGTTATCCAAATACAAGCTGGTGTTGATCCCAATGATGAGGTAGTGATTAGTGTAGCCCCACGTTGGTCCATTTTCAAGGTTCGACTCATGGACGCGCCGAGCGGCTTGCCGAACGCTCCGGTACCGGAGCCGGAGTTGGAGAGTAAGACCGCGGGGCACCAATCAAGTCCACATCGTGCTCCTGAAGGATACTAGCACACTTGGGATCGCGAAGGAACTTGGGAACAGAGTCCTACTGAACGTCAGAAAATTGATTCGTGAAGAATGAGTACCGTTTCCCGTCTGTGAACTTACGCTTGACATCAACTTGAAAACCGACGTTTGGGCCATTTCGAACAGATGTACCACCTCCTGGAGACTCTTGAGCATGGACTCGTCGTCACCCACAGCCTTGGTCATACGGCTGGCAAGGCTGTTGCGCAGAGCGTGATCAATGTTCAGCTCACAAGGCGAGCCAGGGGCCAAGAACGCGTTGTACAGACCTGCACATATTAGCACGACCACAATATCAAGTCCTGACTCTGGGGAATAGCTTACCGTATGCCGCAGCCAAAGTCTCCCGTACTGAGTCCGGCCTCCTGAATGTGCCGACCTTCTCCGCCTTGTGGTAAGCCGATGTAAACTCGGACACGTCGAGGTAGAACGACAGATTTTCTTCGCAGAGTGAAAAGCGCAGGAATTCGCGGAAAAGGAGTCGTAGAGCTGGATCGTGTAGAATGTGGTTCAACCGGGCGTTGTTCGAGTCTCGTGGGATACCTCGACTGTCGTACATCGAAGTGTCACGAGCCTTGTCCCGTGCGATCCAGCCACATACCCTCTGACCCCGTTCAGTGATTCCATAGATGGCATTCTTGGAAGGTTGGAAAGTGGCTATCGAGTCGTCGGGCACGGTGATGAATTGGTCTTCTTGCAGCATCATGATTAAACCGTACTTGACGAAAAGCTCAGCAATGAGAACAGTTTCCCGACGCTCAATGGTCGTCGAACAATCCATCAACCAGTCGACCGCAGCCTTTCCTGTGAAAGTGTTGGAAACAATCTTGTCCTTGATCTTGCGCTCCTTGGCCATTTTCACGCCCACCAATCCGTTCGAATAATCGCTCAATGAATCGGAATCGGAGGTCGAAATGCTGCTCTTGACATTCGGGCCATCTTGCCCAGCGAACCGGCGAAAAATAACTTCGATGGTCGCTCGATCGTGTGACAGCTTGTCGGTCTCGGAATCGCGCTCCAGGTTGACAAGTTGCATTGTGTTGCGCGGCGATTCCAGAACATCGATCACATGGCGCGCAGTGATACCATTGCGCTGGCAGAATCTCTGGAGGATGTTGATGCCCTTGGGTGTGAGCTGGTACAATGCGCCCTTGAGGGGGAACAACTGCGATGCCTTTCCATCTACAGACTCGATGAAGCGAGCGTCCACGAAGCGTTGACATACTGAGCGAGCCATTTCCTTTGCCATGGAGAACGTAGTGGTTGTGGTGGTCGTGACTATACGGGAGGGATCCTTGGGGTCGGGCATGCGGTTGGATTGGGAGAATTTGAGAGACCCCAGGTTGTTGATGGCCTCTTCGGAAGTAAAAGAGTGATCATATTTGGTGAATCGTACACGATGCGAATCCAACTTCAAACTGACCATCAAGGTCGAGAACAAGTCCATGAAGTCCTACAACCAATTGCCCGTTAATATCTCACTCAATTGCTTGAACGCTCTATGAACCACTTAGCGCGCGATTATTTCGGAAAAGCTTACCTTGGTGAACGGACGATCATCTTCCGTCATACGCAACAGTCTCGAAGATGTTTGATGCATTTTGGCGGGAGGTTCGGAAGGGTCAATCTCCGGTAATTGCTGGAGGGGAGAAGGGATACGCTGGATAGTGTGACGTCGTCTATCGACGGAGGTCGTCGCCTGATCAGTCACAGCGGGGAAAACGCGGTGGGTGGCGGAATCAATGGGCGCAGGGCTGGATTGTTCACTGCTAGCACTGCTATCCGACAATGGCGGGGTCAAAGGTGTAGCACCAGGCAGATCACTGATGCTGACCAGCGAAGCCTTGCGCGAGTGCTTGGAAAGACTTCCAGAAGATGCGGAAGGCCTGAGCGGATAATTGGGGCTTCCGATGGCAGATAGATTGGCGAGAGCACTCGAAGTTTTCTCTCGGGCCAACGCAGCAAATGAGCGACGGTTGCGACGAGAAATTGATCCAATTACCGAGCCAGTGAAACCGGTTGAGAAGGGGTTGGTGACTGAAGATGAGACAGCGGCGGAGGTAGTTGTGCTGGTGGTGGTGGATGTGGCGGAGTGGGAATGAGCGGGAACTGCGGCGGGCGCGGAGTTCTGAAGAGCAGGAGCAGCAGCAGCAGTAGTGGTGGCAGAAGTAGAGGAGGAAGTGCGATTGTGATCCGGGGAGGAGGGAACCGGAATAGGTACGGCAGAAGATCGGGAAGGCTGAGGGTAATGAAGGTGTGAGGAAGGAGGAGGGGAGCCTTGGTTGAAAGGGACGGAGGATATGGTTGGCATTGAATAGTGCGAACCAGGCGAGTGGGAGGAGAAGAAGAGGGGGAGGGGGTTGTATGTATCTATGTAAGGTTGGAGCAGGAGAGAAAAAAAAATCAGGAAAAAAGAATTAACAGAAAAAGAGAAAAAAAAAAAAAAAGAAAAAAAAAGATGGACAAAAAGAATGGAAAAGGAAAGGGAGGAAAAAAAAGAGGGTCAAGGGCAAAAAAGAAGGGGGGGGAAGAGAGAGAGAGAGAGAAAGAGAGGACAGAAAGGGTGGAGGGGTGTGGGTGTGGGTGTGTCTTCTGAATAAGGAAGAGAAATCAGAATATTATTATTTTCTCCAAAGAGATTTTTTAAAATAAAATTCATGAAACAAAAATGCCAAATCTTCAAAAGATAAAATCGAAATATTTGTTTTTTTTTCTGGTCTTTTGAATTGTTTAGGAAAGCGATGGCTTGGCTATTAGGCAAGTATCAGATCCAGCAGTCAAACCATTACTCGCTTTTCAAGATAGGAAAGGAGTACGGTAAGAGGAGTGAATGTGACTGATAGATCCCTTACAGTTGAAAGTGAAGAAGAGAGGAGAAGAAGTGTGCAGGGAAAACAGAGAAGAAGAAGGGTAAAAGAGTAAGAGTAAGCGTAGTAGAAGTAGTAATAAGTAAGAAGTTAGTAGCTGCTAAAGCAAGTACCTAGTAGTTAGTAGTTGTAACCTTAGTAGTAAGGTAATCATACTCTAGCAGCAGCAGCAGCAGCAGCAGGCGCACGCAAGAGAAGAATGAGCAAGAAAGGACCCCCGGCCCAGGGGTGTGAAGAATCAGGCCTGTCAGTCTTTGACCCACCGTGCACGCGGACGGTTTCATGCACCAGACAACGTGGGCCAAGGGCAAAGGTGGATGGATCGTCCTTTGGGGCGATCAGAAAGTGAGCCAGCCAGTCCGCCGCCGCCCTTCCCTGCAGAGTCCGTTGTCCTGGACCGTCCAGTACCTTACCGTACCCCCGTTGTGACGGCAGACGCCGGAAAAAGTGATACCACCGACCGCCTGCTGCTGCTGTATTTTATGGTGCTGCATTACAGACACAGCCAGCAATAGTAGCATAAAAACAGTTCAAAGGCAAAGGCAAAGAGTCTGCGCATGGTTCATTACCCCAGTTTTCATTCCTCATGCTCACCTCCCGTGTCGGTCGGGATGGCACTGCTGCAAGGAGCATCCTTGAATGCTTCCCTTCCCCTCGGGGCCATGGCCCATGAGAATACTCAACCGGAGTCGGAGTCCTCCGTCCGTATGATGGCCAGCCCGTCCGTGGATGGATGACCCTCTCCCAGCAATTACCCGTCACGTACCATACAGTTCAATCATACCCGCCTTTCGACCTCCTTCAGCTCAGCGCTGGGAAGCAACGTCGGATGATCATCGGTTTCACATAGATATCCCCGGTTTCTGAGAGTCCCAGGCACGTACACTAATTCTGGGGTCAATTGACTTCAGATCGACCGGTAGGTGTCAATGAGGATATGCATGCACATATATGTACTTATAGTCACTCTCATGAATGCTGGCGCCCTACCAATCGTCATCAAACTTCCGTGGTATCTCTTATCATATGACGATGAGTCTCGATGACATCTCCCGGGCCTCGGCTGGAGATTTTCCTGACTCAACCTGAACAGGAGTTGTCTGCTTTACGTTGCAGCCTGAGAACGGGTTGACATATTTTCCTCCATTTTCCTCTATCGTAAACTTCTGATAGTGCACCTATCTTCAAGCTGCATCATGACTATAGAGAACTGCGTGATGATAGGTACAGGTAGGTATTTAGATGCATCATCAGGGAGCTTCTGTACTCCGTTTGCCTTCCCTTTTGAGAGGTTCGGGAGGATTACTCGCTGGGTAGGTGGAGTACTGCGCTGTACAGACATTACGGTGGAATCCAGTATCGATCGTCATTTATTGAGTCATTAGCTTCGAGCCGGGAAATCCCCCAGGCGATAGCAGCCATTCAGAGCGACTCGTCACGAACACTCGCAGTAGAACTCTTGCCCAATGTGGAATAGTGTGCCACTAGGACCGAACAGTACGTTGCTAGAAGCCACTGACTGCTGTTGCTGCTGAGATGAATAATTACGAACCCTACTCCTCTGTATGTACCTGGTCGGTATCTCCCCCACGACCCATCCACCTACGCGGCTTGGCATGATTTTGGGCCATGGACAAATTACCAAGATAGGTAGGATACTAGGAGTCTAGGAAGTGTTCTTGCCGTCGTCGCAGTGTCTTTTGGGGATGGTTGAATTTGGGCTGATCTCCTCCTTCCGTCCGCGCCTCCACCCTCTAAGGTAGGCTTCTTATCTTTCTTTCCCTCCTCCCATTATATCGGTTCCAATGACTCTGTTATGATCCCCATGGATGGTGATCCATTGATGTTTATTTATCCTTGTTGACCGCGCCATCAAAGCTGTAGCCTGTAGGGGTACCTCACAGAACCGTTGGCCCTCTACTCCGTAAGATGCTCTCCATTCCCACCCACGTGGGTATCCGCTCAAGCCCAAAACCTTGTTGTCCTTGGACAGGACCAAGCGAACCAAGCACTTTCCCTGATGCCGATCAATACGTGTATGTCTAGTGGAGCCTCAGGCCACAATCCCTTATCTGGGGGATGTGAGCGATCACCAGACAACATGCCGGCTTGAGTCCTGTGGCTCCTCCTCACTATTTGATGTGCTGCATGTGAGATGTGTATCTCGAGTCGATCAAGCGTGATCGGACGGAACCGATTTCACACCGAATCTGCCTCAATAATCCTTAGTACTCTGTGTATCTGTCGTCAGCCAGATTAAAATCAAAAGGAAACGAGCAACAGACAGTGGAGAAGGGCTTCCCGTGTGGCTGTGTCCGGCCAGCTTGCTCGACGCTCGTATTCTCGATCCCGCCAGGATTTCTAGGATTATCTAACACCGAATGATGATGCTCATCGTTGCCTATGATGATTTGATGACTGTCTCCCGCTCTTCCATGACTCTTCCAGGTGTCTTCTTCTTCTTCTTTCATGTCCTAGCCGAGACCCATGCTGGTTCCACGTGGACACACGTGGAGAAGAGCTGGCGGCTGGGTTGGGTTAGTGTGTGATGCTCAGACGGGCTTGGCTGTTGTCGCCCGTTGATTGGTCTCTTCGCGAAGCTGTATTGCGGTAAATCAACAGCTCAAATGACAACTTATACTTGCTCATCGATGCTCTGAATCCTCGATTCTTAGACAATGATGTGCTAATTCTCCTATAATCATCGGCTAGTGTTCTTCTACATTCAGCCATTTCTGTCAACTGGGCGCTCGTTCAGCTTGCTCTTACTCCCTGGCCGTATTACATACAGGCTTCCAGCCAGTCCGAAGAAGCTCATCCTAGCGTCGCGACTCCAGTGTCGTACGTTATTGCTCCCCATCGCATCTGGCAACGGGAGTACGTACAGCTAACTTAACTTATGACATACATATCAAGGATCGTCCCCTTGTTATATATGACATCCTGCTATCAAAGGTTCATTCTTTCGATCCACTACCCGCCCCATACCATCACACCCAACCCGCTTTCAGTCGAACTGTTGGGAAACGCACTCTTTCCCGCCAGCGTGACCGGGATCCTGATTTCGACTACGAAGCCACTAAGGAGAGTTGGCCCAATCCCAATCCCGGTGCACTCTCTCTGGCCTGTCGTGGTCTCGTCTATTCTAACCACCAGACTGGAACACCTAGTCCCGTCCGGCTGGGGGGGCGCAAATCTCACCCCGGCTCGGACGAACCCGGCACGCAGCCTTGGGCCAAGTCCAGACGAGCTGAAACCGTAGACTAAATCCTGCTGGAGTCTTGGATCTTCCTTTTCCATTACATGAGGCTCATTTGGGGAAGGCTAATGCGACGGAGCTATATCGAGTCGGAAGGTCTGATCGCAGCAGGATCGCATCTGACAGAAGCCCCCGGCCGGCTAGCTACAGCCTACGGGTAAGTCAGAAGCCTCTTCTCCTCAACAGCAAGGTGAACCGTCCTGTCATGAGTCAATCAGGCAGTCACAATCACTCCAAATCACACCGACCCCAGGGCAGTGAAGAACTGATATGATCTAAAACAAAAAAAAAAAAAAATAAGCTGTACTATGTGGTTGCCTTCTACGTAACGTGTACTGTAAACACCCACTCCACCCATTAAAGGACAGAGGCATATATAGCATAAGCCCGACGATAAGGTACTGTACTGTACCTATAACCAAAGGTTCGGGATCATGTACGGATATCGTATCTTGTGACCTGTTTCCAGGTTCCCTGTCTCTCCACACGAAGCGGTGAGTGAGCGCATGAGCGAGCGAGCGAGGGAGGGAGGGCCCTTAGAATGGCGTAATCGCCTCGTTACTGCTTTGGGAAGAGAGACACAAAAACTGTACTCCGTAGTTTCTAGGACAAATTGTGGATCCCCCCTCCCAAAACCCGACTGGAAAAGTGCGGTAAGGGCGCTTTCTGGGCCGCAGGATGCTCTGTTTCTGTTTCTTGCTCGCTCTAGTCTATTCATTCTAGCGTTGAAACTTGCGTGCCCTCCCCATTCTTTCTCTCTTCCTCCACTTGACCCCCCTCCCCCCCACACCACGCCCTTTCCTGTCGCTGTTACATAATCACTTTGTATCTAACTTACAGTCTATAGAAGTATGTATAATAATGAATGGATCAGGGTGTATGGGAATGAGGATTCATCAAAATTTCTGCGATACACTGCTCTTTCGCGCAATGATGCAGGGAACAGATTACATGCCAACAGTTCGACGGGCGGAGCGGAGTATGAAAGGGATCCATCTGGACCACGTCAGCTCGTAGATTTCTTCAAAGACAAGCGGACGAAGAAAAAAGCAAGGAAGACTAAATACTTCCTATCCTCCTCTCTCCGGCATGGTCCTTCTTGCTCCATGACTGACAGCGGGCACGGCGAGCCCTGTAAGCAGGTTCCGGCGGTAGGGTATGCGGTTCCGGCTCCGGTTCCGCTTACCTTAACTTCCTACCTAGTAGTTACCTAGTAGTTACATACGCACCTTAGCTTTTAGCTACTCCGTATAACATTATTCTAGAAGACATATAGAGAGAGGAGCGGAACGGATGTATCCCGACCACCTGTTATATGGAATCGCACGGAGTACGGAGTACAGTACAGGTTTGCAATTGCCCGACGGCCCCATATCAAATCCACGGAGCGGGAGCCGTCCACCACCACAAGCCGTCTCCATCCAGAAGAAAGAAAAAGGTCCCAAGATCCCTGACCGCCACGCGAGAGAGGGGGAAAAAAATCAAAAGGACGGGAAGGTTCTCCGGAGCAGAAAGTTTCGGCGTGGAACCTGACAGGGATGATGACATTCGCTGCAGTGCAGTTACCCCTTCTACTATTGGCATGGCAAGGCTGAGTCTAGAACTCAGTAGTGGGTGGCGCGCGTTGTTTTCCGGTGGTTGGGAAAGAAGCCAGAGAAAGAGACCTTGTTTCAGTTGGTTCTAGAGTGGTTCTAGGGGCAATTTGGGCTGTCTTCGTTACGGGTGAGTGTGGATAATTGGGAGGTGGGATGGGATGGATGTCACGGGTTGATTTTGTCTTGTTTTGTCTTTTCTTTGTTTGATTCGGATAGATGATACGTACAGTACGTGGCGTTGGGGTTGGGGGATTGCCCCGAAGTAAAAATGTCAGAATCTGAAAACCTGTTGCTATGTGTTACGTATGAGGACTTGCAAGACCCTGTCTCTCTCTTCCTGTATGTGTCTCTCATGCTTTTTGAACGATCTCTTCAAGGTCTCATTGCTGTCCGTCTTGTTTCTAACCTTCTTAGCCTCAAGGCAGCCAATCGCCATCGTAGCTCGGGGCCAAGGGCCCAAGAGTCAGTTAAGTTTGCCATGTGGCTGGCACTCGAGTCAAAATCTGAGAATTTAACCCCCCCCCCCCCAAAAAAAAGAATAAAGATAAAAATAAAATATAAGCCGTGGGATTATACGCCGCAGCCAGTCAGAATCGGGCATGGAGGTGTACGTTTGAAGAATAGTGTTTGAAGTTAGGTTCATAAGGGATCTGTGCGTATCTCTCTCCCGTCCCTATTCCTTGACAGACTCTTTCTACTTTCGCTTCTAAGTTCTAGCTCTTCGACACTAGAGACAAGGGAAGAGGGAAAGGCAAAGGGCAAAGGGGAGAGTTCGAGAGGAACCCGAACAACAGGGCAACCCATCCTGTCGCCAGGCCAGGATAGTAACCGAGTGCTTGGCTCTTGGCCCGTCTGTTTGTCAAACAACTGCTGTTGGTTGACAGGTCAGATTTTCCACATGGCTAGGTAGGTACGAGTCAAACAAACAACTGTACACAAGGATTATTAGCCCCCTTTTCTCCCTTGCTTTACGTGTATCCTTTCAGGCTCGTCTTGTGCAACCGACAGTTCGGCACAAGGGAAACCAACCATCTGGGAGCGGTCGTCATGCCCTCTCTTTCCTCTCCACCATAGTATTGATCTCGAACCCGCCTTCCTGGATCGCTTTGCATCCCAACTAACCCGGAATCCTGCAGAAAACGTAGCGTCCATCGTGAAGAAGATCCTCATTTCTCCTGCAACTTTCCCCTGGCTTCTACTCCGTAGACTAGCCCTCTAGCCCGGGCCGATGTCCCTCCTTAGTCCATGGGAGAACTATGATACTGATCGACCGGCATTACTTCTCAATCCCAATTTTGGCTTTTTTAGCTTCAAGACCCCCGGACCTTTCGTCTCCTCCCTAAGACAGTTAGACTCAGACCGCGACAAGCGCTGACTTGCTAATGCAATGCGACTTCCCGAGAGCCTCCCTCCCCCCCCCTCAGTAGCCGGGCATAAATCCCGGCAGTTGGTTTAGGCTAGGGCTAACTGTATTTACCTAGTGTTAAGTGCCTAGTATTCCGTAGATAGTCTAGTACTACTGGCAGGGTAGGACAAGAGACAGGGATGAATTGGATAGTCCAAGCCGCCACAGATGCAGCTCGTCAAGTGCCATGATCGAGGTGCTTGGCCCCTGTCTCTGGTTTGGGTTTGGCTACGCTGTGCGCATCGAACCCAGCTCTGATGTGTGCCCATCTTGTTGATGAGCCTGGTTGGCCGGGATGTATAAGACATGCGGTCTTGGAGTAGGTTTGGAAGGGGGAGGTGTGTATAGTATGGGTGTCAGGCTGTCAGTAGACCGCAGCAAACTCCCGGACCGGATTTAGACTTTCTGCTCGAGCGGGTGCTTGCAGTTTGTTGATGGCTTTTCCCTAGTTTGCTTCTTTTCGTATCGGGGGTTGATCAAGGATCTGCAGGACTACCACACGGGCCTTGAGGGTTGAAGACGACTGAGGCGAGATATGGAATCCCTGCCAATGGGTGGAGTATGTGCTAGACTTGTGGTCCCAATTGGTTGCAGAAGATGTTGAGTTAGTTGGTATGGAGCAATAATACTATGTAGTAAAGCTAGCTAGCTGCGATAGTGGTGCCGTACTGCGGTATACTTCCATCAAGGTCCAAATTGCAGCGCTGCGGTAGTTGCGCTGTCAATCGCATGGGAGAATTGTGGGACCGGCTTAATCAATGCTCTACCGAATACGTACATACCTTAAAAAGAAAGATGTTACCCCCAAGAAAAAAAAAACTTTCTGTGCCTGATTTCGAATCCGTGGAACTTGTGAAGGAGGTGCATACCAACATCCTAATCGAGCAGGACTACCAACCTCGGCTCAGCTGCAAATGATATCGACGAGGTACATCATTGTCTATCTCACTTCGGCTCCGATTACCCAGATATCAAGCAGACTGAATACAGCCTAAATAAAGTCGAGCTAAGGAGAATGCTCCACTTTTCCTTTGTGCACTAAACTAGTTGCCCGCAAAAGAAAACGCAGCAGAAGTTCTAAGACCCAAAAGAGAGCGGTCAAAAATCAGACTTGATATCGCCCATTCATCCCCAACAACAAAAACGCCGCACGGGGCAAAAGACTGAGAACGGAAAAAGAGAAGCGGTCAAGAATAAATCTGGATTGGGCGGTGGGGGGGGCCCACGGTGGATTCTCAGACTGCTCGCTGGAACCTTGGCATGTAGTGGGGGTGGTTAAACTCTGTCTGGGATAGCGTTGGTAAAACAGTTTTTTTGGTGCGATGGGGAAAGGTATCCACTGGATTTCTGTCCTTTTTTTTTATGTTACCGACAAATATATGGCGGGAATGGTAGGTGGAGTGTCGAGGCTCAAATCTTTACCAGGCAAACAAGACTGCAGAAAAAAGAAATTGGATGATGCGGGTGCCACGTGGTGGGCAGGTTGAAGAATGACGAAAAAGAAAGGAACCACAACCACACAAAAGCGCACACCGTGTTTTCCAGGTAAGACCTGAATCATACATAGTAGGAACACGCTCGTATGAGGCGTATGAGGCGTATGAGGGTGTATGATTTGCGGCTATGTCATATATTACCAATGTCTTGGCTCTGGTGGAAATGTTTTCCTTCTTAATCTGCTGAAGGGCCTAGATGTGGTGTAATTCTCCCTCTCCTCCATGGTTCGCTGTGCTGAACACGCCGAAAGATAAGGTACGCAGGCGGCGGCGATGGCAATAACTTACTCACCACTTGATGAAATGCCGAGGTTCAGGGCAGGGAGGTGAGGTCCAACTCCGGTCCTACCCAGATCTACTTACGGAGTATTTGAGGGAGCCAAATCCGTGCCGGACTGCTGAGATCTGTGTGGGAAAACGAACGGGGCGAGGCGGAAAAACCCGCCTTCGGGCCAGTGATGATCCTCTATTAGACTTTGGCCGGGTTACTGCCGGCCAAACCGCATTTGATATCAACTGGTGAAACATGGCGGTTGATCTCTCCGATGGAACAGACTCAAAATTGTAAACATGAATAGGCTCTCTACGTACCAACTCACGGAGCCGGACTGAACACAGGGTAACGTAGTAGCTTCTTCTCATGAACCGAACCAACAGAGTCAAAGAACATGTACAATCCCAATTGGACGGCATCGGATGGTTTGTTGGTTTTTTCTTTTTTTTTTGTTTCGGGTACGAGGCCCCGAAGGATTGGGATTGAGCCAAGTTCCTAGAATAGATCCCAATCCCTGCTCGTTCACAAACTATATCGGAGGGAGGGTACGAGGGGGAATTGGGAGATGCTAGTTCCAACAGCATCAAATCCTAATCCAACCACTTCACTTGACAACATCCACTTGACTTCATGAAGTAACTCCGTGTATCACTATCGCGAGACAACGGGTCTAGAAGCATAAGGTAGCTCGTAATACTCCATCCAATGCTGTAGGCAAGGAGAGTACCTAATTGGAAGTACAATACTGATGCAGCTAACCGCCCAATTCATTGAAAGACGGATTAACCACCGCCAAACCTGTGTGAACTTGACCCAAACTCAATCCAATTTCACTTCGATCGACGAACGCATTTCCCTCCCCCATCTCATCCGTCAACAACGTGTCCTTTCCCAATCCAGGCAAAGCTCCATGAAACACACCCCGGGCCAAAAAAAAAAAATCGTCCAATTTGTATTCCATCGGCTCCATCCAGAGTTCCAGACAGAAAGGAAGGAAAGGGGGAGGGGGCGACGGGAAACGGAAAAAGAAGAGAGGGAGAAAAAAAAACGGGCGAAGATCGGACCAGGTGGCGGCCGATCGCGTAGAAACCGAATGGAAGAATCATGGAATCCTTGGGTTGGGAAACCCATGCACTATCCCTTTGGGGGCGCCATGATATCATATATTGGAGACTAGCTTAACTCCGTATCCATGGTTGGGCAAAATGAGTTAATATACATTGGCTGATGGAGAACCAGATACCAAGAGTATCAGGTGATGTCAGGTTTTTCCCAATGGGGGTCGGCACTAGAAGCACTCTAGAAGGCTTCTGGAATACGCTAGAAGGGATTTTCTCTTCCTTCGGTGGATTCTTTTGCGCCCCGCCCCTTACTCCTCCTTCCTTCCCCCCCTCTCCTTTTGACCCACATACATCCATATTCATACATCAGGGCGTGTGGGGGTTTGTCTTGTTGTTCTTGTTAGGGAAGGTTCGGTTCTGATTGTCTGATGTGTGTGTGAGTGTGTTTATGGCCCGATGGTTCATTTCGGTTTCGGACAGTCCGGAAGTACATTCCACACGTACAGTACCCAAGTTGCGTATGTGTGGGCTGGAGACCTGTGCAAACCTCGCTTAATTCCTTCTTGTTCGCTGACGGGCTGTTCTTGCTCGGTTGAGTGCGGCTGACCAGAGTTAAGTCTCAGGTACAGTACAGGAGAGTTTACCAAGTGACAGTTCTAACGGCGGCCCCGAGCATCAACGGCGGTGCCGAAGGTTTGTGATGCATGGCAAGCTACTAAGGAAGATCCTTCTCCCATTTAGAAAGGTCGCTTAAGCAAGGGGGGAAAAGTCAAACCAATTGTGTGGAGGACTTGGCGCGACTAGATTTCTCCTCCGCTTTTGGCGCTTATATCGTCTACAGGTTAATTGATTAGCGCACTAGTCTGGAGTATCGAGGGATTGTGACCTGTCTGTTTGTTAGAGTTGAGAGGATTTTTGGCGTTTGGGGTTTTCAAAGACACTGGACGAATATCACAATTAGATTGTTCTGGGATGCAAGCCATCTCACAGGACTATTGGTATCATTGACGACGTCTCATACAGTGCAAGAATCTGCATCCATTATTGAGAAAGGGGTCATATATCGACCAACTTAGTTCCTTCGACCACAGGACCGTGCACATAATGAAAAGAGTGAAAGTGTAGACATCTGCTTCTGCTCGAGTTGACCACTAGATTTGCCGGTCCTAGCAAGTTACTATGGCTGTTTGGACAAATCGCACAATCTTAAATACGAATGCATTTCAGGCCTGATTGAGGGCCTACAGCCTAGGCGAGAGAGCCTGCCCTAGAGAACACCCAAGCGTGGGCGGCCTCTGTCATATATGTGTAGATGACATCTCCCAGCACCTCTACTCAACTCTGCGCGATTTCATTGTAGCTTAAATAACCGCATTTTAAGTTTGATAGACAAGACGCATGAAGGGAGCAAGGCTCCCGCTAAAACTGCTATATCGGCAGAGTCCGAGCGAGGCATGTATACCATAGAATCTTGTCATGCTTGGCTCCAAGCTAGTTGCCTCTAGCACATCGACAGGTCGACGAGTAACCTAATAGTGCATAACAAGCCCTTTATGGTGCTCTGGATATGCAGCTACTCGTAGAATAGAGTGCAAGGTAAAGTTTGCTGGAGGAAGTGATGGTGACTAGTGGGAGGGTCCTGGCGGCGCGAGGATCAGATTGAGTCTATAACATGACTCATGAGATTCGAGCTTCTTCAAACCGCATGTAGTGGCAAGAACCTGGGTCTCTTTCCTTACTTGGGGATCGCAAATCTAACAGCCCGTATAGGGAGAGTTTTCCACGGAAAAGACTGTCGACTATTGTGTACTCCGTGGGGAATAGTGGGACCGAGGTTTAGAGGACCGGGCGACATGTCTTCTAAACTCTAGCATAGCTAACCCAAGCTATACACAGAGCTATATCACGTAGTAGATCCTGCCAGATTCCAACCACATTACGCGAGATGTACCTCCATATCAGTATCTGTTGATATACCAACCTTACGACCTGCTGTGCTGAGTCAGCAGTAATTTGGCAAACCCTCCTCAATCATCATGACCAAAGCCAATTAATAATTCGTGGAAAGCCGCACGTGGAGGATCTTCCGGGAGGCCGCCATCGAACCTTGAACGTTACACGGCAGGGCAGGTAGCCCAGGTAGGGGTTAACTTACCAGGTGGGGGAGGATTGAGGCCAAACTTCCTGGTTCAAATACTTGACTGGTACTGACCGGTACGATACGACAGCGGACGTTATCAACAACTGTCCGCGACTACCCGGGTTAAAAGCGGCAGGTAATGGTACGGTACATACATACAATACAAGGTCACACCACACCGATCATCGGCCCTTCCTTCACCAAAACTCAAAGATAGTTCAGGCAGAAAGAAACAGAAGGGACCGCGGGAGAGCAGCACAGCTCACCATGCCGAAAACTTGGAAACCTGTTGCGTGGGGGAGACGGAGTCGGAGCCGGATACGGGGCGGAGTCGGTGAAAACCAAACAAAGACCATCGAAAAATCTTAGGCAGTTTGGCGCCATCATTGTTGATTCTGCTCTGCAGTATTACGCGATGCGGTCTAGCGTTGCTTTTGTTGAAGAAATCGGTCCATCCTTGCGAATTTCAGTACGGCTTCATCATTTGCTGGTCGCAGCTCCTGAGTCAGGAGGAGCTCTTGGGAACGCGGGGTTCGGAGTTCATTCAGTCAATCAATGCGGCATGCGAAATGAGGTTATCTACAAGCGCTGGGTCTAACGGACTACCCTAATTATTGACGTGCATGTTGCCTAATTGTCCGATCGCTCCATGCCTGCTCTTGGCGAGCTTCGAATGGCGTTTGGAGACTACAGGCTGGACAGCAGAAAACCACGATGACGACATCTGGCTGCACTGAAGCCAATTCTCACACTGTGAATAGAAGACCTATAATACTGACGCGCAGTGGAGCAGGTCTTGTATGGCTCGTTGGCTATACACAATCACGAATGAGCTGATATCAGGCTTCAACAGCTACGCAGACTCAGTCCCGATGGCGAGAGCACGAGGCGCACCCACGATACAGCCGTATAAACCATACGATGCGGGCCATGGTTATCTCGACCTTCAGAAAGCAGTGCTCATTCCTGTTTCTTGTTGGCGACGTCGCTTGCTCTCGCGGGTGATAGCTCGATATTAGCTCCAAGATAAAAGAGCCTGCGATCTTTGGCCCAGTCCTGCTTCCCGTGCACCTCCACAGACGGTCGGACCTTGCATGTCGAGGTGCGGCTTGGTAAGCTGCTTGAATAGACGCCATGGAATCCGTCAGGCCGGCACCACAGCGAGCTTAGGCAGTGGCGTTCACTAAAGCCTATTATGGCTAGTTCGAAAAGCTTGTCATAGTAGCTGTTTGGCGCGATTTGAATAGCCGACCCCCAATGGTAGCATAGTTTGAACGATGAGGCATGGCAACCTGATCCACGGGGCTTGCTAGTCGCTTGTTCGCGGGCCAGAAGGTATTTCGAGCGGTGGAAAAGCTTCTCGTCATTGCACAGCCTTTTGAGGCCGACGCAATGTCCTGGCTCTTTTGCAAGATGGAGTGAGTATGGATATCAGGATGGATTGTGGTGGCCCACCCGTGTTAGGACAATTGTACGGTTTCAAGAGCAGGAAGAGAAGATTCAGGTGATTCAACTGATGCGGCGATTAGCACAAGTCTTCATCTCAGGTCAACAGATAATGTAGAACGTACTTTGCTCAAGTCGTGGGCTGCGTTTTCTAGCCAAGAGGCCTTATCACTCGAAAGCTGGGGGCCTCGACGAGATGCCCACGTATCATTTTGGCATTATCGCAAAGTGACACCCATTACAGTTAGATCAAGAGGCGCGAATTGAGGATGGGGTGTTGATGAGTCGTGCAATAGATGGAAACTCGAATCTCAATCCATGATGTCCCCGGTATTTGATTGTTGATCGATTGACCAATCTATGGGCTGTCCCTTTCCGCCAATCCCGTATCACGTGACTTGCTCCATCTTGTGTCGTTCGCATGCACACACTCTTGATACTTTGTTTCTTTCCTGACTTGACTCTCGAGTTCGCAATCGGACTATATGCGTGCTCAATAAGACCTCCTTATCATTCTTGCAACATCTGTTCCGCCAGTCCCAAATGACAATCGCAAGCTCTCCTTGTTTGTACTATATTGTACACTTTGTTTTCTAGAGGTACAGTACTATACAACCGATCCACAGGACGGCGCCAGACGGTCTGCGTGAACCACCCCGTCGACTCCTGCAGCTGCAGAAGCAAGGAGATCAGACAATTGCTCGGTTGCGAAAGGGCCCCGGCGTTTAAGAGACCTCGCAGATCCTTGCTGTCCACGCGAAAACCACCTTGACCCCCACCTTGGCCTTTGACTACCATTCGGCGCTTCGAGCTCACGCTCTTCGACTCATATTTATGCCGCCGAGTCAGTGGGGAATAGCAAACACCGCATGGCTTGAGGATCGGCATTCGATTACCAAGAACAAGTGATCGTCCCCCATATGGCCGCCATGACTAGTCACTTCTGTAATCCCCAAGCGTTTGTTAGCACAGTTCACAACCCCTCTTCTTCCCCCGGCGTCAGACTAAACCGACTAAGCGTGCTCCACCTTGGTTGCTGACTAGTCTCTACTAGCAGTGATTGCGAGACCACGACATGATCGATCACTCTGCACAAGTGAGCGGTATTGGCAGTCTGTGTAACATAGGCAATGTGTGGCAAGGATGCCAGGCGGTTGACTGCATTGACTACTCATTCACGCATCCGATTTCACCCGTCGCCCCAGGGACAAGACAAGGCAAACAGGCGTGTCGGGAGAATCCTATCTCAGCTTTTCGATTGTAGATTACAGCATCAAAACACCTCTTCCTCACATCAGACAAACGATACTCGGTTAGTGTTGGCCCCATGCGGACCCGTCCTCTTTTTTTTTCCAGCGCTTCTTACGGATGTCAAGAAGAACGCTACTTGGTTTCCATAGTGACCTAGTGTCCCCGCTTGTTGGACGATGACTGAGAAATCCTCCTCTGATCCTCGGAGTAGCACCGACTTAAATCAACAGGGCCATTTCATGCATTAGTTTTCGAACGGCAGAAGGTCTCTGATTCGTCGTAACTCCCGACATACGGTACATGAGCTAGGAGAAAACCAAACATGCAAATCGAGTCAAAGCTCGCACATCGACCTTTCCCCTCATATACCTAGAGTGCCATGCACCAACCACTCCTTGGCCGAATTCGGACAGACAGACACTATGCTTGATCGGCTCTAAGCCTTGATAGCTATTCCATCCTGCCACGACGATCAGAAGATCACAGTGCCCTCATTGGCCGGAACAGAGTCGAACCCTCAGTGTTCCGAACCGAGACAGCGAGACCAGTCATCCCTTGCGGACTACAGCTAGATGACGCATGGATGGGGTCGCACAACTGGTCCAGACTATATTCTTTCCTCCTTGCCACGCCATGCCCTGCCACGCCACGCCATGCCATGAGGACAGCCAGGTGGTTGCGCTAATGCACAGCTGGAGACTTCAGATTGAGATCACCATCCTCTGTGTCTGGCATGTGCATACTAGCAAGTTCACACATGTACTAGACATATCGGCTACTGTAGTGACAGGGAACAGTCCTCTCAAGGACCAATCGTTTTAGGCTGCATATACTTCAGCAGATGTCCGGATACTACGTTACTAGGTAGTTCAAGGTAAAGTCCCTTTTTCCTTTATGTGCGGTAACGGGCCCAACTTTCCCACGCATTAATTCTCAGTGCCTGCCTACCTTACTACTCATATCGGCCGGTCTAAAAACCTCTCACATCCCTGTCACCAATCCCAGACATCCGACTGTGACGGAAAATAACCGCTATACTAGATTCCCCGGATGCACTACGCTCACGCGAGCTAGGCATACGGCTTAAATACAGTCAGTACAGGAAGGCCCATTATGACCCCAGGCAAGGAACGTGCTTCCACATCAATATAGGCGGATGTATGCAGCAGGCACTGCCAGGTCTTAAATAACTGGTGGCCCATGGCGCGATCGATAGCAGCAATATCCCACGCTCACCACAGTAAGCCAGTCAAATGTTTGTCCTTGGCAAACCTGCAGTCCCATGTTTTCTACTACCGATAGTCTTGGCACCAGGATGTGACATTAACTTAGTCCAGTACAATAATACATGTTTGCCACCACGCTCTCGCCATGCTGCCAGCCGATACTTGCATGCGAGTATTTGCGCGTGGGGTCCAGGTTCCGGGGTCTGGCGAGACCGGAACATGGGAGCTCATGGCCTGGCCTGGCTGATTGTGCAGATGGCGATGGGGAGCCCTCCCTTCCCTCTTTCGCCCGAGTACTGCACAAGAGGCAGAGGGATGAACACGTGAGGGGGTGTAAGAGCGTAATCGGATGCAGTAGTTTTCTTTTCAAACTTATGTGGGCCAAGATATCACAGCAGGTAAGCTGGGTCGCACAGAAGATATCAGACTAAAAGAGGTAAACCCAACCCGTCCAGTCAACACAAGAAAAGCCTGGCTGGATGTCATACAGTGAGATGATTGCCTCCCCCTCCCCCTCCCCCTTCCCCCCAACACACACACACGCACACACACTTGCATACTCATAGATCCATACACATCGCCAATTGATTTGCCTCTTCCTCTCCTCCGGCTTTGCTTATCCGTTAAGCTTACTAGATCCCAATTCGCCGGACTTCCTCCCTCCCCTCTCACCTTATCGTTACTGAGCTTTACATCAGCCAATTTTCTACAGTGCAGTGGAATGTGAGCCGGAGCCGTGTATGTACTGTATATTTAATTCTGGTCTGTATGCACGCTGGCAGGCTGGCTGGCTGATTGACAGGCCTGGCCTGGGTCAACCTGGCTGACTGACTGACAAAGGGACAAAAGACTCCACTCTCGGCCTAAAACTATGCGGTGTGTGTATGTAGCTTGCTAGAACTAGCCTAGATTCAGTGACCCCGGGGGGGGGGGGGGGGTTCCTCTATTGATGTCTAACGACCTATTCTCAACGCAAATTCCATGCTAGTCGGGTATTGAATGATCTCCTTTAATTCCTTCGAGAAGTGAAAGGGGAAACCAAAGAAAAAGGAACGAACAATCAAAATGGACGGCCAAGACTCTACCCATCGCGCCACCAGCGACCCAACGAGCCGCCCGTGCCAGCCATCTCGACGACCTCGTCGAAGCTGATCTCCACGCGGAACATGCGCGCGTCTGTCGTGCCGCTGCCGCCGCCGACGGGGCTGATGAGGCCCCAGCTGACGAGTTTCTCCCAGGCCTCGCGCGCGACATCGCGGCCCCAGACGCGGCCCGGGGTGACGGCGGCGCCGGACACCGAGGCCGAGGTCTTGGCCGAGGTGAGCAGGCGGACGTACTCGGCGTAGGCGGCGGGGAAGGAGAGGGCCAGGGGCCCAGAGGGGGTCTGCTGGACGCTCTCGAGGCCCGGGTCGTAGAGCGCGGCCAGGCGGGTGGCGGCGAGGAGGAGGGAGAGGGGCAGGGAGGACGGGCTGGCGGATGCGGTGATCGTCGGCGCGAAGGGTAAGGGGGCCGGGTCGGGGCAGGAGAGCGGGTGGCTGGTGAACGTGGTTGCGGTGGGGATGGTCAGGGAGGTGCTGCCAGCGTCGGTTGTGGTGGAGAAGGTGCTGTGGTGCAGTTCACTGATGGCCACCAGGGCGCTCGTGAAGAACTCCTTCACGGATCGGGTCTGGTAGTAGATCCGTCGCAGGTGAGCGGAGAATGCTTCGTCCGTCCATAGGCACTGTTTTGTTAGTGATGTGGGCTTGATGGGAAGGTGGAGGTTTGGGAGGGGATTACCTGCAGATACGTCCTCCATGCTGCGAGGAGTCTTCCCCAGCCCTCGGATTTGAGGATCGCTTGCTCAGCCGGATCCGCGTCTTCCAGCAGGTCCGCGATCTCGTTGTCCTCGAGATTGAGTCCGGCGAAGCAGATGTCGGCGAATACCTCGAGGCTTCGTGGAAGAGGTACGTAGACGTAACGATGACTGAAGCGACTCTTGACGCGTTTTTCCAACATCTCGGTTACTTCCACCTTGGTGGTGAGCCCCAGGACGGCGATGGGGGCTTTGCGCGCTTGCGCAATGTCGAACAGATTGTACAGAAGCGTCTGGCGTGGGTGTGTCACGAAGAGATCGAACTCGTCCAGGATGATGACGATCGACTTGGCGGCAGTCGCATTTTCGGGGTCTGATGAAGGGCCAAAGAGCTCCTCGTGATGGGATAGGAGCGCCAACAGAGTAGCCATCGTGTCGGCATAGGTACTGACCTTTCCGGCTTCGTCCTCGGTGTTCGTCTCGCGACCAAGCTGGCGCCACATCTCACGGAGCGCCAGTCGGTCGTCCGTGTGCAGAAAGCCGTTGAGTCGGACGACGTGGAAGTCGTTCTTATGCGACCTCCTCAGCGTCGCGATGATCGTCTCAAGAATAGCCGTCTTCCCGCTGCCGCGCGATCCAAGCAGCAGCATCGAGTTACTCTCGCCAATCGAGACCGTCTGCTCGACAAGCTGGTTGACCTTGTCGAATTCTGTCTCGAGGCCCTTGAGAGGCACCCTCTTTTTCCCATTCAGCTTCTCGAGGACAACCTGAGTCAAAAATTGCAATTCTTCCGTCAAGCCCGTTTGGACAATAGACTGGAACTGTTCGGCATACGCAGGAAGCGAACCTTCCTTCGCAGCCGTCTGATCGACTTCGATCAGATCATTATTGGTAAGTTCCTCCTGTAACTGCATTGAAACGAGGTCTTCCAGTCCATCCTGGTAGTCGTCTGGATGAGAGGACTCTCGGGACTCCTCTCTGTCTTTCGCTGAAGCGCCTTTCTCGTCCGAGGTATCAAACCGCACCGAAGGCTTCTTCACTCTGGTGGATCGGGTTCGCCTCTTCTGCGGCTCTGGAGATGCTTCGACCTCCTCTTCCTCCTGGTCTCCAACACCGTCATCTTCTGATTCCGATACGTATTTCGCTCTCCGGGCACTCTTCGTTGTGGATCCATTCTGCCTTGGCGTCGAGGCCGCAGCACCCTTGCCCGATGGCGTCTCCACGATCTCGTCTCCATATCGCTTGGGTACTTTTCGCTGCCGACCACTTGACCGTACTCCAGCCCGCGACGGGGTCTCCGTTGCCACCGCCTCTTCAGCGTTGTTTTTGTGGGTGTTGTCATCCTCCACCGCCGGAACATCTTGGGAGGATCGTCGGCGCTTCGAACGCGCAGAAACCGGTGATCTTAGTTGCTCGTCAACCAATTGCGCCTCCTCCGCTTCGGTCACTGCCTTGGGATTCTTATCTGGCGTAGCTTGCGACTGGCCTGCCGAAGCATTGATAGTATCATCGCGCATCTCAACATCCCCATCCTCATCCACAGCCTGTACATTCGACACCCTTCTCCTCTTGCTCGCGCGCGAGTCCTTCATTGTTGACGACCGTAGGTATTTCGCCTTGATTTGGGTTCGAGGGTTTGCTGTTGACCTGCTGACTACCAGAGACTTGAGGATTGTGTACTCATTTCACAGGTCCCGATTTGTTGGGGGGAAAAATGTGAAAGGCAAGTATGTCGCACGGTTGGTTTATCGGCGCGAAGGGGAAGGAATAGATAGATAGGTAAGGTGCGGAGAACGAAACAATCTCCAACAAGTGATCGGTCGGAGGCCCAATTGGAAGAAGAAGGTGTGGTTTGTGATTTTGATCAAAGATCTGACTTTCATACAGCCAGTAGCAACAAGTATTTCTTCAGGCCGCACAGAGGAAAACGCTGTCGAAGGAGCACCAGGGCTATGGGAGTTTGTTTCGGACTTCCGGCCTCCCAGGGCGGAGAAGCATTGATGGGGAACGACGAAGCTTCCGGCCTCAGGCAGCACGCGTGACGCGCGGTCATGTGAGACCCCGTTGGACTATATAGCCAGAAACCCATTCTGGCTTCTTGTCCAGAAGCCCTCTCAAGGCTCAGCCTTGTTTTGGGGACCATTGAAGTTTGTTTTATCAAGACTTATAGGCTCTAGGGTTTGTTGACGGGTCCATTTGGTGCGAGTTTAGCCTTTGACTCTGATTCAAGGCTGGTGACTGGAAGTATATATCTGGTCCCCGCAATCGACAATCAGAATCGAACGCTCTTTCGTAAGGCCCCAGTCCTCTGACGAAGACGAAGTTGAACAAAAGGAGAGAAAGAGGTATAAGAGCTGATGAATGGACACGATGTCACAAACTTAAGGAACAAGTGTGAGCATTTACCAGTGAGCAACTGACAACCATTGAAACAACAGCCGTCAGCCTCGGCTATTCCCCCTCTACCAACTCCCCAACCGACGCAAGCGTATAGATATGCGTCTGTAGTCGACTGATTCCTCTGTCCATACTTCATACCACATGAGCCCATTCCAGCCCAGACCCATCAATTCACCCACGATATACCACAAGAAGTCTCCCAAGACAAAATGCCCGTCCCCACCACCCGGGAATACAACGAATTGGACGAGTTCGAGCGTCATGTCCACAGCTTAACCGAGGGACCTCCGCCATCGGACCCGGACAACAGCCAAGTACGTATGCTGTACTGTACAGCACTGTGTAGCTCCATGAACCTACCCCAAGTTTTATATAAAGACTAACACACACACACAAACAAAAGACATGGGACTACTCCCCGCACGCCTGCAACCTGCGCTTCGAGTCCGCGACTCGCGGCGCCGGTGCCGCCCCCGCACGATGCGCTTACCTCTTCACCACTGTCCCGGCGCTCTGCAACTTTGCCGGCAACCTGCACGGCGGATGCGCCGCCACCATGGTGGACTGCCTCACCTCGGTGCTGATCCTGGCGCTCTCGAGCCCCGGCCGCTTCGCGACGGCCGGGACCACGCGCAACCTCCACTTGACCTACATCCGTCCCGTGCCCGTGGGGACGGAGATGCGGATCATCTGCGAGATGGTCAATATGGGCCAGCGGATGGCGCTGGTGAAGGCGGAGCTCTGTCGTGTGGAGGATGGCAAGGTCTGTGTTGTCGCGGACCATGAGAAGGTCAATTTGGATGGCGCGTCGATGTGAAGTGGGCTGGCTGGGTTGGCTGGGAGGGAGTGTTTTGTTGTTGCACCCGTCGACTAGCGCTTGTTGTACTACTTCCTCTTCTCCATCTATTTACAGAGTCGTCATTTATGATCTTCGAGACCCTACTGCTCCGGTCTTCTGTGTTGTCGACGCCACTTAGGATAGAGCATTTTTACAGTCTCATGTGTTTATGTGTTCAACTCAAAACAGCAACTCTTATTCACAAGTTGGTGCTATGCACCTGCGAGCCGGGTTGTTATGAACATATGTAGACCAGCCCCTACTGCAATAATATCGTATGCCAGAGACCAAGCGAGCGGACTGAGTCCAAGAGCAATATGTGGTATGTTTCATGAGCGTGAAGGAAAGTCCAAGAGGAATTATGGCTCAAGTCAAAAACGCGCATCCGAAGCGACAAAAGAATTACTGTACCCTAGTATGCAAATGCTGGAGGCTGGTTTACTCCACAAGTTTCTGATCTTCCCGGAGACCCTCGACCTTCAACTCCTCGCCCGTCGCACGACGGTAGATGTCCCGGACATCATCTATGAAGACATCAGCAAAAAGGCTCAAAACCTCTTCCTCATGGAACCCGCAAGGCTTACCTGTTGTGGTCTCGAAGTGGGAGGTAGCATCGTAGCTCTTGGAGATGAAGATGTTGTCCTTCTCACCGCTCTCGATGGGCTCGTACAGAGGAATAGGAGCACTGAAGAAGGTCTCCTCGATCTTACCCAAGCGCTCGAATCCAGGCTCTAGTTCGATGTGGTGGTTGGCATCGCTCTCGGCAATGGTCGAGACAATGGCGATATAGTATCCCTTGGGGCAGACATTGTGCGCCGAAGAGACCATGGCAATGTAGATATCTGAACTATATTAGTACATCCCAAGACCAAATCAACTGTAGGTGAACATACCATGCTTTCTGCCGACCTGGGACTGAGGGATGATGAGTTGCAGCGAGTCGCTGCCGTCAGTCTTGTCGATGGGGTGGTTGAGGATACAAATGGCCTTCAACAAGTGGCCAGTAACGCGGACCTTGCCAGGGAAGTACGAGGGGTCGGCGAGAATCTTCTTCGTCTTAGTGGTGAAGCTCATGGTCTCGCCCTCGTTGTCACGGTCCTTCATAGTGGCCTTAATTCCAGACACCTTGCCGCTCTCATCGTAAAGGACATCATCCACGGAGGTGTTGAGCATATAGGTACCGCCATAGATGGCAGAGAGACGAGCAAAACCCTGGGGAAGCTCACCCAGGCCGTAAAGGGGGTAGATGTATGGCGACTTGCCGTAACGGGCCATGGAGTTGACATACAGGCGGATGCGGTTGATGGTTTCGGGGGCCGCGCCAGGCTTGAGGAAGTATTCATCGGATTGGTAGAGGGCCATGGAGTGACCGATGAAGTCGCGAGTGTTATCCTCCAAGCTGAACTTGTCGTAAACTTCCTTCATCGTGCATTGGGTGATGTCGAGGCCTGTCCCATGTCAGTGTCATGAGGTAGTAAAAGCACAACTTCTACGGACCGTGGTGAGTGGAAGGGTTGTTCTCGTTAAATTCGCCCACCCACTCCAAGAACTTCTTGGCTCTCCGCTTCTCAAACATGCCCATGAGGGAAGAGCGCAGAGCTTCCCCGGCATCCGAGGGCACCTTGGCGACGGTGGCCTTGGGACCCTTTCCTTGCTGGACGTAGCTGCCCGCAATCTGCTTGAACTCAAGGTATCTCGTGACATCGGTGGAAACCAGGATGTTGGTCAAGTCGCCATTGGCCATCAAAAGCTTGGGAACCAGGTCGATGTTCCAGTCGTTGACGCGGCCATACTTCTTCCAGGGCTCCTCGCCGGGGCGAACGTTGCCGTACTTCTTGAAGAGCTGCAAGGTGTAAATCAACTGTTAGCAACTACTGATACAGAGTATGAGAGGGGCCATAGATACTCACAGTCTCGATGTTGACAGAGGCAGCCTCTCTGAACGCTTGATTAGTGGGTTGTGTGATGGCAAAGGGGGTGGGGAGATAGCTCCGGCGGAGATGCCCAAACTTACCCTCCGTAGTGGTCATTACGGTCAATGTGAAGCACCTTGTTTCCCTTGACACTCAAAACCCTGCAGAAACCATGAGCGACCGGAATATATTCAACAGCAGTAAGGAGGACCTACCCAGAAAGCACACACTCGGTCAAACCTGCGAAGGGGGGGGAGGGGGGTCAGTATAGCGTTGGTGGAATGGCGGGGTAGCAACATACCAGTGCCGAGCACGACGACATCATACTCGGGGGCGATCTCATCCATGATGTGAGATAGCGCTGGGAATCAATGACAATGTGCAAATGAATCTCCAAAGGAGTGATAGGAGGATGAGAATAAATATGGGCAGTAAGTGTATAGGGGGAAGAAGATGGAGAGTTATGAAGCACGGTGAGTTTAAAGGAAAGGAAAGAAAAGAGGAGGGAGAAGGAGGGAGAGGAGGAGAAGCAGGCCCGTCGAAAGGAGGCCGACCCGTCAGTCTAAGGCAGTCTAAGGGTAGATTTGGAACCCCCCGCGGATCATCGATCACCTTCTCGAACCCGTTATTATTTGACGCCCGCCCACCCAGGCTCCACCAAGGCAATTAACGTTGGCTTTTTTCAGGGTGACTGCCAGACCTTGGACCTCCCTAGACTCACGGGTTATGGACTTGACTAGATGGACGGTTGAGACCAAACCGACTACTACGACAACGACAATAAATACGACCCGACTATTGTATGGTAGGCACCAAGACAATGGACCCGTAGACCAAGTTAATTAATCGGATGAATCATGGGCCCCTCTCCCAATTTCTTCTTCTGTGACCTCCTGAAACTCCTGCCCCTTTTCCCAATAGGACTACGTAGCACATAGCACATAGCACATAGCACAGCGCGCATCGACAATGACCAATATTGTTCCGGGGATTATTGCTTTCTGCTATGGACGGTCTACTCCGGACTGGCCAAAGTGACTAACAGCCGACCCCGGCAACTATTTGCACGCTATCTATATCGGTGCCCTAATGGCTTGATTATTTGCAATAGCCATCGGAGATTTCCCCTTCCAATCATTCTTCTCTGGATGTCTTTCTATGAAATCACTCATATTTCTCTCAATGATTTGAGCACAATGTATAGATTCTGAAGCAAGCCAATGCATGGATAGAAAGGGAAGTTGCAAACTATACTACATACAATAATACAAGACCAGTAAGGTGGACACCCGTCAATAGAGCCCTGAACCGCGTGTCTTCAATGACATAACCAAAGGTGGATTTCACGCTTTCTCAGGCTCCTCCGACTTTGCAGGGTAGGACGCATCCTGAGTATCTTGGTGCTGCGGCCGATATCCATCCTTGTAAAGCTTCTGAGCATCTTCCCAAGCGTACCATCTTTCTCGCAGAACGTGCTTGATGCCGTTTTGCGTAACACGAACCTAATGAATCCGTCGAATGTTAACAACCATACTGAATCATTGGATTATGAGGCAAAGGCTTGGATCAACGTTGTGAACTTGCATCGATTGTAGCCTATTCAAAGGAGCAATGGCAGGGGGAGTTAAGGGACATACCACACGGTCTCGCTCGTTCGCCTCGTATTCACCATAACCGGCCTTCAGTCTCTCTCTCTCCAGGTTGGAGGTGGCTATGCGGTTGCGCTCCTTGACGCAGACCCACCATAGAGAGTGAAGGTCATCCCACGACTTCTCGCGGAGTTCCTGAATCGACCATGAACGGCCTAAGAGATCGAAAAATGAGTTGAATGGGCCAGACTAATCCTTCAGGGAAAGAATTGGAGAAACGAACCGTGGGCGGTATCATATTCCGGGCTGCTCAATGCCTGTCGGTCCTTGGGGAAGAACTGCCAGAGTCCATGGTCGGGGGTAGGATGACGCTTTTCGACTTCGCCGCGAGCAACGGGCTTGGGCAAGGGGTACTTCGAAACACCCAGCTTGAATTTCGGGCCGGTGCGATGGATGGCGGACACACCGCGAGACTTGCTCAGGTCACGTCCGTGGCCCGCGGCGACAGCGGTGGACGAAAAGTTCGAGGCCTGGGCCGGCGACCGATTGAGGGAGAAATGGAGGGACGGAGCGAGGTATGGAGGAGGCAATTCGCCCAAGGGAAAAGCGCCGGTCTGGCGAGCCAGACGCAGGACGGCCTGGCGATGCATTGTGACAGGAGGGTAGCCTTCGTCGTCGAAGGGATCTATCTCTAGCACAATATGTCCGTCCGTTCTGCGGGCCCCGAGGAATCAAAAGCTGACGGAGCGGAGTTTGGGCGGCTAGATCACGTGCAGGCACCGCTCCAGGATGCTCCGTGCAACATCGACCCATAGGGCGAGCCAAGCGAAACATTCCATAGGCAAGAAACCAGGCGGTTGGCCAGTGAAGGGAATAGTAATACTCAGGATACATGAAGCTTTATCAATAAATATCGCCCAGTCTGGAAAGGTATTGATTGATCTGCTACACAGAGAGTAGCTACCTAGTACATATCTAGTAATCTTCACTGACCTTATCTTGTTTTTGGACTGCTTCTGTCTACAGGTTATACTTCCCACTAGGCTCATGTGAATACATGAAATCCCTCAAGCATGCTCATCCTGCCTACTCTACTCCATACTGGGCTACAGATAAATAATAATTCATCTGTTCACAACGAATTCTTAGTTTGTACGAGGTAACGTGACCGGGAGTGTTCTGGATGCTCGTGACTCGGGCGGCTAGTCATGGATGGTCCGTGCATAAAAGAAGAAGCGCGCGGTTGCAGCCACTCCAACTCCCAGTACCGGCGCAACAGTGTGGGTAGAGATCCTAGCTGCACATTTCCTTCTTATCGCTGTTACGCTGAAGCACTGACTGTCTTCTTGGGGTTCCGGTCCAAAACTTGACTTTCCCATAGAATCTACTGAACACCCACCTCTTTGCACAATGAATAGGCCAGGTTTGTTCTCTCCAACCTTCCCTTTGTCTTCGTCATGACCGGCCTTGCTGCTACGGCCGCCTCATACGCCCTCGATCTTGGATACTGTGTTGCCTTCCATCGCCACAACATTCGTGTGGACGGTCCCAAGGGTGCTTGATGCACGGTACCGTGGCCGTTCTCTACTTTTGATTCAATCGCAAAATTTCACTGATGGTCCCTCCATGGGCGACCATGAGACCTCGAAGCAGCATCTCCGCACCTCCTCCCTTCCGGCCTCACTTGAAGGCAGTCGCAAGATGTCAAGATGTTCTACCAGAGGCTCTGACCGTGTCGCTGACCGCTCTTTCCAACTCCAGGAACAGGCCCACAACCCTTACGAGGCATGGCCGGCTTCCCCGCACAACAACAGGCACAGGCTCGAAACGCAGCATTAGCAACGGCGCGGTTACCGAACGGCAAAATCGGTACGACCTTCTTCTGATACTGGGCACTTCACACAACCACGAACTGACAATTGTGGCTGATATAGGGAGCGGAGCGAACTGGAACTTCAACTTGCCCGTAAGCGGAACGCCAGGGATGCAAGGCAGTCAACAACGCAGCATCGGGACAATGGGCACATTCGCTCAAAGCTTAAGTGGATCCCAGCCCACTACGCCGCTGGATCTCTCGTGAGTGTGGCACTCGACCTGCAGGGCTTGATCCCTATGGATCGGCTCATCGAGGACACCCTTTCGGTTGAGCTCATGACTGAGAATCATTGTTTCTCCTCACAGGGACTTCCCCTCGCTATCCGGCGCGGCTCCGCAATCACAAACCCAAAATCCAAGCCACATGGTATGGGCAAATGCCAGCCAGCGTGCTATGCAGCAGACCCCCGTCCAAAGACCGCAACATGCTACGTCGCAAGCGCCATCAAGGCCACCTCAAACGCAAACCCAACACCCTCAACAGCAATCTCAACCCGCACATGATGATGTATTCCCCTCCGGCGCGCAGTTCGCCAATCGTTTGGAAGATTTCCGGAATGGTGGCCAAGGTATCAGTGGTCAGCTGAGTGCTGGTGGACAGCCGCAGACGGGCAATATTGAAGAATTCCCTCCGCTCGGTCGCAATGCGCCTGCAGACCTAAGTCAGGACCGAAGAGGGTCGCTGATGCAGGGCACGGGGCTTGGAAACTACAGCAGTGGTATACCATTTTCTGGAGTCAACCAGTCCCAATCTGCACAAAATCGCAACATGATCGCCGCTTCCTTGAACGGACAAGAAAGAATTATGTCCCCTGGGAATGCAAGCTCAGCAGGTAAGTCGTAGTGGAGCGCGTTGGCGCCGCACGGAGCACTAAGGCCACGTTCTAGGAATAGACAACTCGCGATCCCCTGTGAATCAAGGCTCTAGCAGGCTTCCTGCCCCGGAAAAAGAGGTACTAATCCCGACCACATCTTCTTGACTTCGAAACTGACGATTCTATAGCAGGAGGTCAACAGCTCTGCAGCGTCCAATACCGCCGGTTACAGCGAGCAACCAACAATCATGCGACCGCCAGGTTTCCCGGCTACCGGTAAAGAAGCGTCTGTAGGGACTGCGCAAACAGCCGATCAATCGCCTTTCGCGGAAATGAGCGAATTGGACAAGTTCGGGCTAGCGGGATTGTTGCGCATGATCCATAGTGATAATGCTGATGTTTCGAGCCTGGCAGTAGGCCAGGATTTGATGACGTTAGGGTTGGATTTGAACCAGCCTGAGTATGCATTCTACCACATGCGCGAAAAATATGCCGACTGACTCCTTCAGACCATTACATACGTCATTCGCTTCACCATTCGTTGCGTCCATGACAGGCGCCCCTCTGGAACAAGATTTTGCGCTTCCTTCATGCTACAGCGTGGCCAACGTCCAACCGTTGCAATCGCGGATTCCGAGTTTTAGTGATGAAACGCTCTTCTACATCTTCTACAGTATGCCCCGAGATCTCCTACAAGAGGTTGTAGCCGAGGAATTGATGGGTCGGAAATGGAGATATCACAAGATTGAGCGGTGCTGGCTGACTCGCGACGAGACGTATCCCGGTCCTGTGGACGTGGAACGTGGTGTCAGTGAAAGGGGTGTTTACCTCTTGTGGGATCCTACCAGCTGGAAGAAGATCAGAGTATGCCCCCTCGCCATGTCCTCATTTTCTTTTTGTCTTGATAAAACCATGCTAATGTTGCGATCTGCAGCGTGAGTTCATCCTTCGCTATGAGGATCTGGACAACCGTATGGATCCCAACCGAGGGCTTGCGCGCGTCGGATTTCCGCACCACGGGTCATGAATGTCGAACACAGAGCAGTCAAAGTGGAATGGGGTCAGCAACGGCGTTCGGGCTCACTGATAGTTTCCTTAAACAGTCGCTCTAGATGTTACCAGTAATCGCGGAGCACCCTGGTGTTCTCTACATTCTGTGGCAAAGTACCTCAGTACATACCTCAATCTCAATCAATGACTCCCATGATCTGAAGTTCCGGTTTTGTTGACTATAATATGCATATTTCATATTGTAGATTGAAGAACCATAGGTGAACTCCCCTCAATCCTACTCACTTACTTCCCACCGCAACAATAGCCGACAACTCCATATCTACTAGCCCATCTACCCCGAATTTCTCTTCCAGATACCGCTGCACCGCCAATGGCGCTTCCGCTTGATACCGCTCTCGCTGTTCCCGAGTCCACCACTTTTCCATCACCAAACTCAGCATACTCCGTGAGAGCTGCAGAAATTCAGAGATTGGAACCTCAACCTGTTCCGTCACAGAGGTTACTCGAACCTCTTTGAATCCTGACTTCTCAAATTGTGACCTTACGAACGATTCCGAATCCCAGCCAACGTTATGCATAGCCAGGAACTCCTCTATGGTTGGGAAGCTCAGACCCTCCGACATTCCAGTGACAGCGGTTCGGAGGAGAGACATCCAGGTCGCTGTGCAGGAAAGTTAGTAGGTCAGTACTCAGGCTGGTAAGCGCCCGATAACAAGGAGACCGGAGGGCACATACCGTATTTCCAGGTCGTCGCCGCCAGCGTTCCCCCCGGCTTCAGGATCCTATAGCATTCTTTGCCACACCAAGAAATCATTGCACGTTAGCGAAATTTGTTTCAAACACGTCCACTGCCCGAGTTAGACCGGATCATGACTTACCATTCATCGCAGCCTCTGGATCCGGAAATAGGGTGAAGGCTATAACAACAATGCCTCGAAGGGTCAGCCATCCTCCGTCTCAATCGCACACGTCTCCCCATCTCACCATCCCGCACGCTCACAAGAGAAAGGCAAAGACCCACCGAAAGCCGCGTATATATCGGTAAACCTCTCGTCCGGATAGCCGGTGCTCTGCGCATTCACCACCTTCGCGTCCGCATTCGGCCACTTCTCGCGCTCAATGCGCTGCCGGGTGGCCTCGATCATCGTCTCGCTCAGATCGCCGCATGTCAGGCTCCAGCGACGCTTGCTCTCGTCATCGAGGGTGCGATTCAGCGTGCTGGAGACGATCCCCAGGCCGCAGGCGGTATCGAGGATCGCGCGGGGAGGCCCGGATCGTGCTCGCTCCGCGATCCGGGCGTGTTCGATCACGGATGTGGCGAAGGGCCCGGTGAGCTTCTCGGCGATGTAGTAGTTGGCTAGGAACTCGGGGGTTTGGTAGGATGTGTATTCGAGTTTGGGGTGGGAAGTGGCCATTGTTTGGTGGATGGCTCGGTGATGGTGGCTTGGAGGGTGGGGATCGGTGGATGTACAGTAGGACTCGAGAAGGGGGTTGAGTGGAAAGAGAATGATGGATAAGATGGAGTGAGTGAGTCTGATGAGTACTTCTTATACTACTTTTTCATTCCCTTCGTTGTGTCTGCTGACTGCTGCTGGGGGCTGCAGATGAATGTCTCCGAGATGTCTCCGGAGCACCTTGAGGACGAAAGTCTAGTATACAATGATTGGGTATAGCTAGACCGGGTATAGTTCCTTGAGACTTGGGGTAGTAGCAGTTTGTCTAATGATAAAGGAGATGGACTGCTGGGCGATGTTGGTCCTCTTGAAAGTATACATACTAGTAGACTAGTAGACGTCATGATGCCCTGAAGCTCGTATTCTATTGAAGGCGGTAATCTCGGTGGGCTACACCACGATCATTCCACAATTACGAGGGCGAAAACTAGAACTGTATACAACAGTTCCAAAGGCATAGTATCTCTTATGTACTCGGCTTAATATGGATATGAACGATTTCTGATAAGGTTACTCAAGGACGATTGGTTTTATCCCGTTCTCGGATGTACAGAATACCTTCCGCATGCACTGGTCGCTCTCATGGCCACATTGCTATCAAACATGGAGGCTGCTCAACTCCACACATCGAGGATACAAATACCAGAGGTACTGGACTTGTCACATGTAGTGGTTGGACACTATAGCAAGATCAGTTACCCATAGGGCTTTGTAGTATTCTCATGAAGCATCGATCACGGACTTGATTGGATTGATATCTCTCAAACACTTTCTCCGACAGTCGTCCTACTGACCGAGCATCAGGCGAAGTTCTACAAGCAATAACTACCATATGATGTGACTGCCCATTCCTGTCTCCGAGTGCCCTGCTGCGACTCACGCTGGGGTTATTATTGTACTCGTAGTATGCAGTGTAGGTGAAGGACCACTTGCATTGTGATTGGTCGATGCTCTAAAGTGGCTATTACGATCACGTGTTGCCCCTCCATGATTACGTTATCAGGACCACAAGCTAAGCCCAATACAGCAAACAGTAAACACGCTGCCCGCCGCCGGCAAAACACCGCCCGCGAAAACAATTCCCGATCGAACCAGCGACACACACCACCCCCTCATCGCCTATGCACCCGGAATTGTAGTTGATGGGGCAGAATCCGAGTCGCAGCCATGAGGATTACAGAGATTATCATTGATGTGAGTCCAGTCTCTCCGTCCGCAGGAGATAATGTGATTGATGTGGATTACTGACTCCGGTTCAATCTCAACAGGGCTTCAAATCGTACGCCGTGCGTACGGTTATCTCAGGATGGTATGCGCTTACTTGGCGTCGAACGAGCTTACTCGATCTGCGAAACCGCTGGGAATGAAAAGCTGACGATGTGTACTGTCTGCCTTTAGGGACGATTCCTTCAACTCCATCACCGGTCTGAACGGTAGTGGAAAGTCCAACATTCTCGACGCCATCTGTTTCGTTCTCGGTATCACGAACATGAGCACAGTCCGCGCCCAGAATCTCCAGGATCTCATCTACAAGCGCGGTCAGGCCGGTGTCACCAAGGCCAGCGTGACCATCGTCTTCGACAACCGCGACACGGCCAAGTCGCCCATCGGCTTCGAAGAATATGCGACCATCTCCGTCACGCGCCAGATCGTCCTCGGCGGCACGAGCAAGTACCTCATCAACGGCCATCGCGCGCAGCAGCAGACCGTGCAGAACCTGTTCCAGAGCGTGCAGCTGAATATCAACAATCCCAATTTCCTGATCATGCAGGGCAAGATTACCAAGGTGCTGAATATGAAGGCGGTCGAGATCCTGTCGATGATCGAGGAAGCGGCCGGTACGCGGATGTTCGAGGATCGGAGGGAGAAGGCGGTGAAGACCATGAGCAAGAAGGAGCTCAAACTGCGGGAGATCGAAGAGTTGCTGAAGGAGGAAATCGAGCCGAAGCTGGAGAAGCTCCGGTCCGAGAAGCGAGCATTCTTGGATTTCCAGCAGACCCAGAATGACCTGGAGCGCTTGACACGACTGGTTGTGGCTCACGATTACCTGAAGAGCAATGAGCGACTGCGTGTGACGTGGGAGGAGTGTGAGAATAAGAGACGGAGGGTGCAGGATCTCGAAGACAGCGCAACGAAGCTCAAGGGTGAGATCGCCCACTTGGAGGACGATGTGAAGAGAGTTAAAGCCGCTCGTGATAAGGAGCTCCGTAAGGGCGGCAAGTTTCAAGCTCTGGAAGATGAAGTAAAGTCCAACTCGCACGAGCTTGTCCGATTGACTACGGTATTCGACCTCAAGAACGCTAGCATCGCCGAGGAGGAGGAGAAAATGAAGGAATCCCAGAAAGCAGTTAGCGACCTGGAAAAGGCTCTCAAGGAGAAGAAGAAGGTTTACGACAAGATGCAGGCCGAGTTCGATGCCGCAAAAGCGGAATTGGACGCCCAGACCTCTGAGGTGGAGCAGAAAGAGGAACTTCTGCAAACACTCCAGACCGGTGTGGCTTCAAAAGAAGGCCAGGAGAGCGGTTATCAGGGTCAGCTGCAGGATGCTCGTAATCGTGCTAGCGCAGCAGCGACGGAACAGGAGCAAGCCAAATTGAAGATCGCGCACTTGGAAAAGAGAATCAAGGAGGAAGAGCCTAGAGCGAAAAAGGCAAAAGAGCAAAATTTGGGTCTTCTCAAAGAACTGGAAGGCTTGAAGTCTCAGGCGAAGAAGCTAGAAGCCGAGCTTACTAGGCTGGGATATGAGCCAGGCAGAGAAGAACAACTCAACCAAGAGCAGGCGGAGCTGCAAAGGGACATCCGTGAGCTGCGCCGGAGAGCTGACGAGCTCCAGAGAAAGGTCGCAAATATCGATTTCCAATACGCTGATCCTCACCCTCATTTCGATCGCTCAAAGGTAAAGGGTCTTGTCGCACAGCTTTTTGCCTTGGACAAGGAGAAGGTTCAAGCTGCAACTGCGTTGGAGATTTGCGCCGGTGGACGCTTGTACAACGTTGTCGTCGATTCTGCCGAGACTGGTACGCAACTTCTGAAGAACGGCAGGCTTAAGAAGCGTGTGACAATTATTCCCTTGAACAAGATCTCCTCTTTCAGGGCCTCCGCAGAGAAGATTGGAGCTGCTCAGAACATCGCTCCTGGTAAGGTTGACCTTGCCTTGTCACTAATCGGATACGACGAGGAAGTTACGGCGGCAATGAACTATGTTTTTGGCAATACCTTGATCTGCCAGGACGCTGAGACGGCCAAGCGTGTTACTTTCGATCCCTCCGTCCGCATCAAGAGTGTAACGCTCGAAGGCGACGTCTATGACCCTTCGGGTACACTGTCTGGTGGTAGTTCCCCGAACTCAAGTGGTGTGCTCGTGACGCTCGGGAAATTGAATGAGATCACCAGAGAGATCCGCAGCAAAGAGCGACTCCTCGCCACCGTCGAAGAGACCATGAAGAAGGAGAAAAAGAAGCTTGACGCAGCCCGAACGATCAAGCAGGACCTGGATCTCAAAACACACGAGATCAAGCTTACAGAAGAGCAGATCAGCGGCAACTCGTCTTCAACGGTAAGAGAACTACGATGCATATCCCAAATTACACATTCCACAACAGCAGCTCACTGAAACTAGATCATTCAAGCCGTCGAAGAGATGAAAGCGAATATCGAGCAGCTGAAGCAGAATATTGCCGACGCGAAGACTCGACAGACCGAAGCATCCAAGGATATCAAGCGAATCGAAAAGGATATGAGCGAGTTCAACGACAACAAGGACAGCAAGCTGGCAGAGCTGCAAGCCTCTCTGGACTCTCTCAAGAAGAAGCTTGCTAAGAACTCCAACTCTGTAAAGACCCTACAGAAGGAGCTCCAGAATTCCAGGTTGGAGTTGGAACAGGTTGGCAGTGATCTGTCCGCCGCGGAGGAGCAGAGCTCCGAAGCTGAAAATACACTGAAGGCTCAGTTGGACGAGGTTAAGTCATTGAAGAGAGAACAGGCCCGGGTCAAGGTAGGCAAGCGGATAATTGCAGTGACAAGTTGCTTGCTAAAAAATGTCATAGGATGCACACGACATTGCACAGGCTCAGCTTGAAGACGAGCGAGCCAAGCTTACCGGCTTTGATAACGAACTACGCGAGCTCGAAGTGGCGATGAAATCCAAAGGCTCCCAGATAACTGAAGGCGGCCTTGAGATGCAGAAGTTGGGCCATCAGCTGGAGAAACTACAAAAGGACCAGCAGGTGGCTGCGCAGACGGTTGCCCATATGGAAAACGAGCATGAGTGGATCGCGGACGAGAAGGATAGCTTTGGACGATCCAACACGCCTTACGACTTCAAAAATCACAACATCGCCGAGTGCAAATCAACTCTACGGAATCTCACGGAGCGGTCCCAGGGTATGAAGAAGAAGATCAACCCCAAGGTCATGAACATGATCGATAGCGTGGAGAAGAAGGAAGCTGCGCTGAAGAACATGATGAAGACTGTCATTCGGGACAAGAGCAAAATCGAGGAAACGATCATTAATCTGAATGAATACAAAAAAGAGGCTCTTCACAAGACATGGGTTAAGGTCAACGGTGACTTCGGTCAGATCTTCTCAGAACTTCTGCCGGGCAGTTTCGCCAAGCTGGATCCTCCAGAAGGCAAGGATATCACCGATGGTCTGGAAGTCAAGGTCTCTTTGGGTAAGGTCTGGAAGCAGAGCTTGACGGAACTGAGTGGTGGACAAAGGTATGTGAAACCATACGGAGAAGGCCTTTGCGTACATGGACACTTACAGATGAGCAGGTCTCTCATTGCCCTTTCCTTGATCATGGCGCTGCTGCAATTCAAGCCGGCCCCTATGTACATTCTGGACGAGGTTGATGCCGCTTTGGATCTTTCACACACACAGAATATCGGTCGCTTGATCAAAACGCGGTTCAAGGGATCTCAGTTCATCGTGGTGTCGCTGAAGGATGGTATGTTCCAGAACGCCAACCGTATCTTCCGCACGAGATTCAGCGAGGGTACCAGTGTGGTTCAAGCCTTGACTGCTGCGGATCTCAGATGAGTTCGCCCCAGCCAGAAACTTGATTCTTCGTTTGTGCATACTTCTTTTGGGCATATTCTGGTTAAGGACTGGGACAGGAAGCGTTATATGACCGGGTCATGGGGGTTTCTGGATGAAGGTGTTTTCGGATGATGTATATGAATCTGGATGACTTTGCTGTTACAATTTTAATGACATCTGTTGATATTAACATGACATTCTCAAATAGTCGAGAATGGTGTGTGTATATGAACTAAGTACGAATACGAGGATGCCGTCAGCGGAAGTATAACGGAGTTAACCAGCAGGGATTCCGCCCTCCCGTTCCGCCCTCCCGACTGCTCCACCGCCACCACATCGCCGCTCTCCCTAATCTGCCGTGGCTTTCCTCGACTTAACCAACATCCCCCCTCTCTGGAAGTGTCTCCACCCGGTATTTACCTTCTTAGCGACAATTTGCCCCTGTTGCCGGTGACGTGAGGCCAGAGTTATTCTTCCACTCATTTTCGGCGATTTCGCGCCTCTCACATCTGACATCCCTCCGTCCTCAACACTGACGCAGTCCCCTCCTTCACACGTGACCCATCACCATGCCTGACGAAGAACCGTCCCTGAACATCCCCTCCCTTCTCACCCTTGCCGTGGTCTCTTTCTTCGTGATCCGATGGTTCTTCAACCGTGACGGAGATGCTGGGGCCGGTACCGGTCGCAGCCGCACGCGAGGAAATGGCGTCGATCCAGCCCACGTCGAGCAGATCTCACAGATGTTTCCTCAGCTCAGCCATCGCGAGATCATGTGGGACTTACAGCGCAACGGGGGAAACATGGCCGCTACTACGGAAAGAGTCCTTACGGGCCGTGGCTTAGAAGTGGTAAGTCTTGCGCCCAAACTTGGTGGCACTCTGCCGGAGAAAGAGACTCGGCAGCAGGAACAAAGTGCTCGAACTAACGCCGCATGCAACGTCGATAGCCCCCTCCATCGTTTCAACCCCAGGTCGCCATCCCCACCCCCACCGCGCCAGCACAGCCCGCCACCGCGGCACCCAAGGCGGACGGCCAGGATCTGATCTCTCGGTACAACCTGCGCGCGAAAGTCGGCGCCGACGAGGACGCCGCGACCTCACAGGCTCAGTCCTCCACGGGTTGGTCGCAGAGCAAGGAGGAGCGACAGCGCTTGCTGCAGAAGCGCAGGGACGACATGATCTTGGCGGCACGGAGGAAGATGATGCAGAAGGACCAGACGGTTGCTCAATGAAGTCCCCATTTTCTCATGTGGCTCTGCGCGCAGGCCCCCCCCTCTCTCCTATTCGCTATTCTTCGTTGTGATTTAGCACGGCCTGCATATATGCATGGGATCGTTTGTGGGCTTTCATTGCTTCAGGCTTCTTCCAGTCAAATTTGGATTCTCCTTTCCCTCTTTTCTTTTCTTTTTTTGTGACCTGGCTTTTTTTCTAGCTCTGGTCATTAGTTTTATACCTTTGTTCTTTTTGTCGGCGTTGAGGATGGTTTAAGATTTGATCAATGCTGACAATGCCTTTTCGGCTCGGCTCCGACATTTCCCATGTTCCAGGATGATGGGGTTGACTTTACTCATGTTGCTGTCCCTTTCGGACAGGCTTGCAGGGCGCGCCTTGTTCATACAGGGGGTTCGTATCATTTCTACGTAAATGGATCAGATTGATATGCACTGTATGCGGTATAGTAAATCTGTCATCAAACGAATACCAGGGTATATATACATATGACTTTCCCGATTGGGTGCTGCAAAATGCCATGAACAAAAGTACTGTATGTCTCCATAACGCCGACTGACTGCAGATGAGAACTGTGTCAAAAAGGAAGGGCCGTCCCCCGCGATCTAGAATTCCATTTCATCGTCATCATCCTGCGTCGCATCGTATCCGCCGTTGGCCATCTCTTCCGCCAGCTCCTCCCTCCGCGCCTGTTCCCTGGATGCGCCGATCCGTCTAAGACCGAAACGTTAGCCAGTTGCAATATAAAGAAACCTTCCCGTGAGGTGGATGGGAATCATACCGAAGCCCATCGACCACGCCCGAGATAAACCTCCGGCCCTCGCCGAGCTCGATCGCCCCGACGCCCGTCAACGCCACTCCGCCCCCGCCCATCGCTGCGGCGTCCAGCGCGTCCACCCCGGACCGGATCTTGGCCATGCGCACCTCGCGCAGCTCCTTCAGCAGCCGGCGGGTCGTGTCAGGCTCCACCAGGTCGTCGCTCGCCGCGTCCAGAAGCATGTTCCCGACCTCAAGCCAGTGGAAGGGCAGCGTCTGGAGCTCCTGCGGTGGGACGTGGTCGCGCGCGACGTTCTGCGGCAGGAACGGCGGCGCCGCGTAGTACTTCTCGCCGTCCGGGGTGTAGCGGGGGGTGGCGACGGCGGGCTCGCCGCGGTCGTGCAGGAGGGGTTGCCCCGGCAGCGGCGGCGGTGGGGAGAACGTGTCCTTGTATTCTTCGTATTGGGTCTCGATGTCTAGGATGAAGGAGAGAGACTCCGGATGGAGCCACGAGGGCGGAAGGATGTTGGCGCGTCGTTGGCGTTTGAGGAGGAGCGCGAGCCAGAGGGGGAGGGAGGCGCGACGGGGAGGAATGAGCGGTTCAACGGGGCCCTAGGGGTTTCGAGACTTAGATCTTCCATATGCGCACAGAGAGGATGAGATGCTGGTGCTGGTGTTTGAAGAAGCGGAGTGGGAAAGGGGAGGGAGTTGTATAGAAATGGGGACAAAGTTGGAGGGTTCGGTAACATGTGCGTGAGTGGTTTATAGAAATTGACTTTAAATGAGATGCGAATGGGGGCGTGTGAATCATTTCAAGAGCTTCCTCAATCGCCAGAACTTACACCAAGCAACTCCAGGCCTTCCAGACGCTGACGCGGCAGGATAGTGACCATCTCCATCTCGGCCAGAAAGGAGATCTCCGGGGGCGTGATGCCCCGCGGGAGGGGAAAGGCCATTGTCCCTCAGTCAGGCAGTTTGGGCGATGGAAAGAGATTGAAGGCTTAGCAGAGGGACACAGTCCATGCCCCGTGATCAATTCCTAATCGATGAAAAGACAGCAAATGCGAAAGACGATCTATTCAGCCATGCCATTCACGATCAAAGAAAGATTGACAGGCGCGTGGGAAGGCGGTCTGTTTGCCCGGTTTGCAGCGGGATTTATTCTTCCCTTTTCGGAGCTGTCGGACTTGATCCATGATGTACTTTCTCTCTAATTGTGAAAGCATGAGTTTCTTGTAAAAGGCTTTCTTCATCATGAATGCGCAACCGAAGTCAGGCGTGGTTTTGGCCGCTCGCTATGCTGTGCCCTTTTGTTTGCTGTTGATCCCCATCTGGCTGAGCAGGATCAATGCTCACGTCCCCGAACCATATCTGGACGAAGCGTTCCACGTTCCTCAGGCGCAGGCTTACTGGGCTCACAAATGGACGCATTGGGATCCTAAAATCACCACTCCTCCGGGGCTGTATCTCTGGTCCTATGGGCTGTGCGCTGTTCTTCTGTTCCTTCGTGGCTCCCCTACGGAGCTTACCCCGGAAGTGCTGCGTGCGACCAACGTGGCAGCTACGGCCATTGCGCTACCATATCGCTTGCAGACATTGTTGGATCGATTGCGCAAGACTCGCAACACACGTCCCTCTGGGGCTTGGCTCAGCCATACTGTGCTGAACATCTGTCTCTTCCCGCCCATTTTCTTCTTTTCTGGGCTCTACTACACCGATATTCTTGCCTTGCTGGTGGTTGTCGAAGCATACAACTGGGACCTCAAGCGTTCCGCAGACGGCGCGTGGGCTCCGCTCAAGACCGCAGCTTTCGTTCTCCTCGGACTGGCAGCGTTGGCGTTTAGACAGACGAACATATTCTGGGGAGCCATCTTTCTAGGTGGACTGCAGGTTATCCGGCAGCTGAGACTCAAATCTAAGCCATGTCGGTCGTCGGGTCTCGCGGATATTGCTCGACAGGAATGGCAGAATGAGCTGTACGACCCTCTTGTCTCGGAGGCTTCTATTGAAGGTGGGCTTATTGTCCTCGAGACTCGTGGTTAGCTTGGTTAACAATTTTAGACTATTTCAAAACCTCTATTTCACTGGTGACGGTTGCCGTGGGTAATCTCGGCACCGTGATCAGTACTGCTATCCCGTACCTCCTCATCCTCGCAGGATTTGGTGCATTCGTTTTCTGGAACGATGGTGTTGTTTTGGGTGAGTTTGTTCGGCTTCAGAAAGCCCCCATGTAGCTCACTGACAATCCCCAGGGCACAAGGAATTCCACACTGCCGGCATTCATCTGCCGCAGATGCTCTACATCTGGCCCTACATTGTGTTTTTCTCCTGGCCACTACTCCTTGGACCCGTCATTAACTTGGCTCTCCCCAAGTCCCTCCTTCCGAAGTTCCTCGATTTCGGGTTCCCCAAGAAACAGAAGGGACTGCCGAAGCTGCTAACAGCAATTATTGTCATTCCAATTATGCTGGCTGTGATCCACTTCAACACCATTGTGCATCCTTTTACGCTGGCCGACAACCGTCATTACGTCTTCTACGCTTTCCGGATTCTACTACGAACCCATCCAGCGGTCAGGTACGCCGCTGCTGTCGTCTACTTCCTTTGCGCATGGATGGTAATCTCTGCCCTCGGCTTTTCCACTGCCCCTCAGCCGCCCCAGATGAGACAGATCTCCCAACCTGCAGCCTTCCAGTACCCAGAGCCGCAGACCGAGCCTACTCCGAAGAAGGCGGAACGCAAGCAGAAGACAGCAAAGAAGGCTGTCAAGGCATCTAAGCCAGCGGCACCCAAGCCGGAGCCCATTTCCGAGGAGGCATTTGCCAGGATCCAAGCCCACCTCATCCAGCGCCAGAAGCAGCAGCAAGGGGCGCCGCAGGTGAGCTTCGTCCTCGTCTGGCTCGCGGCCACGGCGTTGTCGCTCATCACTGCTCCTTTGGTTGAGCCGCGATACTTCATCATTCCGTGGGTCATGTGGCGTCTTCACCTTCCGCCGCAGCCGACGCCGCTGGTGCACCGGCGTCCCCAGAATGGTGTTGATGAACTCAACGCAAAGATGGCTACCAACTTTCCGCTGTTCTTGGAGACCTACTGGTTCTTGGTTATCAATGCGGTGACCGGATACATTTTCTTGTACTGTGGGTTCGAATGGCCGCAGGAACCAGGCAAAATCCAGCGGTTCATGTGGTGAGTTTGGGGGCTATGTCGAGAGTGTATAGTATATAGAATCTATGTAAAATAGTGTATTGTCAGTGAATTCGATTCATCAATTGCGGTAAGCTAGCCAGACAACGTGTCAAAGATACTTAGTTGACCTCTAGTGGTGGAATGGCAGCTGCGGTGGTACGCAAGCCGACAATTGATTGATTGTTCCGCCCACTTGCTTCTCCGCACCAACCTCACTTCTCCAACTTTTTGTTCGCTTTCATTGAGTCTGCCCCACGATGGTCGAAGCAGACCGTCCTTCAAAACGAGCAAAAGTACTCGCGGTAAACACGAAGCCTGAGGTTTCTGACGAAGGTCATGCGCCTAGTCGTGACGATAGCACCGACTTCATCAAACCCCTAGCTTCACTGCACCGCTCCATTACACCTCCAAGAATATCCCGCTCAGTCAGGGACCCCGCACCACCGCCACCAGCTTACGACGACGCCATATCCTCCTCCAGCGAAGCACAGCCATGCAGTCTGGGCCAGAAAGTCCTCCCCTCACCCATTCAACTCACCCACATCCGCGACTTCCCACCCTCTTCCGGCAACAATGTCGACACTGTTCGGCTCCGCGATATCCTGGGCGACCCCATGATCCGCGAGTGCTGGCAATTCAACTACCTCCACGATGTAGACTTCCTGATGAGCCAGTTCGACGAGGATGTGAGAGCCCTGGTCAAGCTGAAGGTGGTGCACGGGTCGTGGAAGCGAGAGGCGCCGAACCGGGTGCGCATTGATGTATGTTTCCTCGACCTTATCCTTTTTGTTCTCTTTGTTTACGATCTCCGATCCATCCTATCGACCCCTGTCACGAATTGAAGATCTTGGAAGCTTTACAGTGACTAAACACCACCACCCCAGGAAGCGTGCGCACGATACCCGAATGTCGAGGCGATCGTGGCCTACATGCCCGAAGCCTTCGGGACCCATCACTCCAAGATGATGATTCTCCTGCGACACGATGATTGTGCCCAGTGCGTTTCCTTTCCCACTTCCCAAGCCTAGTGCGTACGTGTGCGTACACATGGGAGGCTAATGGGCTAAACCTTGAGGTATAGAGTTGTCATCCACACGGCCAACATGATCCCGGGCGATTGGGCGAATATGACCCAAGCGGTGTGGCGATCCCCCCTCCTTCCTCTGCGCACGAGGGGGGATACAGATGATCCGAGCGACGACGACCAACAGCTCCCCGGATCGGGAGCCCGGTTCAAACGGGACCTGCTGGCTTATCTGGGTGAGTACGGGTCCAAGAAGACGGGCCCGCTGGTCAGACAGCTGCGTCAGTACGATTTCGGGGCCGTGCGGGCGGCTCTCGTCGCCAGTGTGCCGTCGAAGCAAAACTTGAGCGAGGCGGATGCGCGGGTCAAGACGCTCTGGGGGTGGGTGGCGTTGAAGGATGTGTTGAAGAATGTGCCTCTCGCCGCCGTTGGTGATAACGAGAAGGGGGACGAAGGCTTGGGGGAGAAGGAGAAGAAGAAGAGGCCGCACATTGTCGTTCAGGTGAGTTTGACGCTCTTTGTCTGTGTTCTGCTACTACAAATGTGGGATCTTGCTGATCTGCTCCCAGATCTCCTCGGTGGCGTCGCTCGGGCAAACGGACAAATGGCTGAGAGATATCTTGTTCGCATCCCTGGCGCCTAAGAGAGAAGATCCCAAACCGCGGTACTCTATCGTCTTCCCTACCCCGGATGAGATCCGACGCTCCTTGAACGGGTACGGATCCGGTGGCTCTATCCATATGAAACTGCAGAGCGCGGCTCAGCAGAAGCAGCTACAGTATATACGCCCCTTTCTGTGCCATTGGGCAGGGGATGATGATGCTGTGCAACCCGCCGTGGTTCGGCGGGAAGCGGGCCGCCGGCGTGCGGCGCCGCATATCAAAACATACATCCGGTTCTCTACGGAAGAGATGACCACGATCGATTGGGCGATGGTCACGTCGGCGAATCTGTCTACACAGGCGTGGGGGGCAGCGGTCAACGCGAACGGGGAGGTGCGGATCTGCAGCTGGGAGATCGGGGTGGTGGTGTGGCCGGAGCTGTTGACCAGAGGATCACCCGGCACAGCCACCACTCCTCCTGTGAAGACAGTGATGACGCCGTGCCATCGAACGGATACACCCGCTGCCGCTGCAGACGACGCCGCCGTCACCGTCGGATTCCGTATGCCATACGATCTTCCTCTAACTCCGTACACCGCAGCAGACATCCCCTGGTGCGCCACGGCAAGCCACAGCGAGCCCGACTGGCTCGGACAGACATGGGACGGTTGAATGCATACCTTGACCCAAGTGGAAACCAGACCACTCAACATATATACGACTTATTCAACCCCACCCGCCCTCCCCCTCAACTTCTATACAATCGACACCATCCCCCAATTCAGGGATCCAACAACAAAGACGGCAGAATATGCTGCATCGCTCATAACATTGCATAATCAAGAGGACACACTCATCCGACTATCCATAGGCCAAATGAACCAAGAAAAAAAAAAGAGGAGAACCCAAAGCAGATAGCAAGAAGTCCCCAAGTTCCCATAACCAACAAGTAGTATGTTCAGTCACGCGTCTTTCCTCTACTGGGTACCGTACTTCTCGATGAGGGCGTTGACCTCCTTGATGTAGTTGGCCTGAGCGCGCTGCTGGCTGATGTGGCTGATCTCCTTCCAGGCGTTGTACTTGTACTTGGACTGTTGATTTTGCATCTTCATTAGCCCGCTTTTCCCCTTCCCATAATCGATATTGCTCTATTTCCCCTTTGGAAGAATAGTATGGTCCGGTAAACTCACCTCCAACTGGTAAAACGAAGGCTGGGCCGGCTCCTCGTTTCGCGAGCGCTTGAAGTACTTGTAAAGCTGTATACCACAACAATAGTCAGCATCGGCAATCCCGAGATTTGAGCATAGTTTCTCCTGTGATTTCGCCCTGGGAAGGAAACATACCGTCAACATCTCGGTCTGCCCCGGCTCGGACGCCAGCTGCTTGACGAGCAGGGTGGCGAACTCGAAGGCGCTCTGCAGGGCGGCGGCCTGCTCGCCCTCGACGGAGGCGCTGTCGTCGCCGGCCAGGACGATCTCAACGGCGGCGGAGAAGGCGTCGGCGTTGACCTTGTCGGCGGCGGCCTGCACGGCGGCGGGGTACTGGGCCTTGGACTGGGCGGCCGAGAGGGCGGTGATGAAGGCGGGGACGGACATTTTGAAGGATGTGGTGGTGGTGGTGGTGGTGGATGAAGTTCGGGAAATGGGAACGAAGTACGTACGTAGAGGAGTGGGAGTGGAAGGGAAGGGGAAGTGAGAAGAGGGGAAATCGAACTGGATTGATGGATTGATGGAGGAGGGGGGGGGGACGACTTAGTCAATGCCCAGTGGTTGTTGTGGTGGGGTTGTGGTGGTGGAGGGGTTTGTTTGGTTTGTTTGGGTTTGGTGGGGTTGGCTGCTTGGAGAAGAGGGGATTGTTGAGATCACGTTTGTTTACTCGTTTGTTGTCTAGTGTCAAGAAGGTTAAGGTAGCTCATTGTTTAGCAGCAGTAGTTTTGTAGATGTTCTAATGATGACAGATATATGCCTATGTGCATCTAGGAACGATGAGGAATATGAACATAGAAAACAAAAAGAACTCTAGCATCGGATCCATCCACCAACGCCCAACCCATTTGTAACTTGACAAACTGCGCTCAAGAAAGACTCAAATGTCGAGGCACAAAATCTACCAGTCAACCGCCCAGCCGTTCTTCTCCAAGAACTCCTCGCACACCCCTTTCAAAGCATAGTTGGGCCGGAGGTCATCCGCTGTCATGGGTACGCGCGTGATCGGGTCGGCCTTGGATTGTTCCACGTACTTGGTGATTGCAACACGCTCGAAGCTGGTCCCGGACGGCGTAATCACCGGATCGTGCATGATCTCGAACGTGATCGGGTCGATGAGGTAATCGGGTACAACCTGTTGGAGTGGTAGTAGTCACACAGAGTCAGCTTTCGATACCCTCAAAATGCCTCGGTTGAGGCACGACCGTTCCGACCAGGAACTCACCCTTTCCTGAACCTCCCCCTTCGACGCAATGGCAAACGTCTCCCGCAACACCTGGAGCGTCTTCTCCGTATCCTCCCGGAGCGCCTTCTGGTCCTCCGAGAACCCAATCTGACCGATCTCCCCGCGATCCAACTGTCCCTGGAGGTCATCCAGCGCTCGCTGTAGGTCCGCCTCGATCAGCCGTTCCACACTCGCCAGAGTCCCGTTCATCTCCCGCACGCGGGCTGCCTCCTTCGCTGCCCACAGCTGTTGCTTCGCGCGCAGGACCGTCTTGGACAGATTCTCCGACTGCACATTCTTGGCCGCCAGACTCGCCTGGTATGCCTCCGTCGCGATCTCGTGCGCCTCCTGGGGCCGTTGCAGTTCCAGCAGGGCCTGCGCCAGATAGTAGCGACTCTTCAGGCTGGCCGGGTTCTTTGCGCCGTACAGGTCGATCGCGGCGCGCGCGTCTTGCTCGACGCCGGCCCAGTTCTCGAGCTTCATGCGGGTGATCGCCCGGTTGGAGAAGAACGTCGGCTCTTTCGGGTTCTTTTGGATCCTGGAGACCCAGGCGAATTTTAGTCGGCAAATGTCTTTGGCAGGATGGACATGCGAGGATACTCTCGCAAGATGGAGGGGGGCCTTATAGATTTTCCTCCCCGTGCCATCGATGCTGGACTCACGCTTGCGAAAACATCTCCTCCGCGCTGGCATAGTCGCCCGCCTTGTAGAGCTGATTGCCCTTCTCTTTGAGTTCGAAGGCCATGGCTGTCGTGCTACCGTGCCGCCCGTACACAGATCTGGGATTCTGGGTGCGAAAACAAGAGGAGATATCCGGGAGCGTCGGGGTTTGTATTGATTGGGCAGCAGAAGGTGCTTGCTGCGAGGCCCTCAACAACGTGTCCGTGAGAGTGTTTGGTCCCTTTTTTTGTTGGTGCCAGTGAATGAGTAATTGAGCGGAGCGATCGGTTTCTGGTGGGGCCCAGTCCGGTGATGATCCACTGCTCGGTGCGGAGCTAATGCAGTCCTGCGTGACGGTCGACTGGCGGTAGAAGTTCTGAAAATGCTTCTATCTCATGTATCAGCGCGACTGTGTTGGAAAAGGAGGCCGAAAAGGGGGTGTGCTGGTGTGCTTGGATGGTAAGACACGCGACCGGAGGAGGCTCAGTCAGAATGTCTCACGGCAAGGCATCAAAGCACTTCGGCGCTGGTTTGGATAGATCGGGGAGGCGCGAACTGGCGCTATCCTCATTGGAAAAAGAAGCCCAAAGCAGTCAGGAGGGTTTTGCGCCATTGTTGCTCAGGTAGACTCGACCCTTGATGTATTCGTGACTTGCTCCTGTCGTTTGCAAATCGAAGCTGATCGACCCCCGCAGAATGATAGATGAGTCAGCACATTAGCCGCAGAACGAAAGTATGGGGTAACTAGTCGCAATGTATGGAGATTGGAGTCCAAGTAAGAACGCTGCGCGAAAAGGTGGGATAGAAGGTACAATGGTAACTACGGGCTGCTACAGTCATATCGAAGTCTCAGTTGGTATTTCATTTAACCGTAATTGCTAATCCAGAGCTTGAAAGGACATGAGCAATTGGCCGGCCAATCTAATTCCATTCATCAAGTGGTCATCATCAATTTCGTTTTGAGGTATTTATATAAGTGTTGAAGAATGACTTGGTCCGGATCCAGTCCGCAGCCAGGTCGCTTCGTTCGAAAATTATTATCGAAGATAAGGCGAATGATCTTCGCATCCTCCGATGGGTAGAGGAGAGTTCGGGTCGTTGCCGGATGATAAGTTGTGATTCACACAGGGCCTGTTCTTGCTTCATACCGTCTACTGAGCGGCAGCAGCTTGACTGAAGAGTTGGGCCTCGTAGTCGGAAATAGCCTGGACCTTCTCGGCGGAGGCGCTCTTGGGGTCGAAGCGGTAGGTCAGCCACTCGTTGGCGAGCTTCTTGGCGAGCTCAATACCAATGACGCGCTGGCCGAAGCAGAGCACCTGCGCATCATTGCTGAGGATCGAGCGCTCGACGGAGAAAGAGTCGTGAGCCGTCACAGCACGAATGCCAGGCACTTTGTTCGCCGAGATAGCGACACCGAGACCAGTGCCGCAGATGAACAGCCCGCGGTCTGCCTTACCCTCCTTGATGAGTTTGGCGCCAGCGACAGCGGGATGAGGGTACGCTGTCTTGTCGCTAGTGGAATTGACGCCGACGTCGAGGATGGAGTCGACCAACGAACTTTTCTCCAAGGCGGCCTTGAGGGTCTCCTTGTAGGGCTGACCAGCCTCATCGCAGGCCATAACGATGCGGAGGGGCTTGAGATCGGTAGACATGATGGGTATTAAGCGATTAACGGGTGAAATGTAGTGTATAATGGACCCTCACGACTGAGACGGACAGGAAGGGCGGAGTATATGTCTGATAAAGGATAAGGGTGGATGATGGAACAATGATGAAAAAAATGTCGTCTGGGACAGGGATCGAATCAGCCTTTATATCCTCCTCCACCGAGTCCTCCCTCGAGCTTTCATTATGCTGGACCCGAACAGAATGCAGGCTGAGCCCGGGTGCGTGCCTCTTGAGACCCAAACCCAAACTTTGGCGTTTGATGAGGGGAGAGGACACTGCTCACAGCTCCAATCAGCACATTGCAGTGCAGTAAGACTGCAGTACGAACAATATCTGACGCGCGCACCTCCAGACCCCGCTTAGGTTCTCCACAGCAGCGATCGTTCCAAAGAAGCCTGTTTCGATGGAATGCAGGTTGATTTGAATGTTTGGTTCTGGCAGGTCCACCATGGCGTCATGAACTTATCCGCCGGGGAAAGGGATTAATGCACCTTAATTGTTCCCTCCTCATACCAAAGTAATCGTCCAAATGCGGAAACCCGGCGTCGCGGGGAACCAAAGATCCACGATGGATCCGTTCATCCTTCAGTTTACCTAGTATCAACAATTGTCCTCGGCTCTGGACGAGACCCTCAACCAGGCACCGGCACCAAATGTGAAATTGATGAATGATTTGATGTTTGGATCGCAATGCTCTCTCTTGTCTTGAGTTTGTAATTACCAATCCTTTCCAGTGCAGAGCAGACTAACCATCCTCGGATAGCGCCTGTATCGATTTGACTGACTCCTCGACACCGCCTCTGAAGTACAAACTACACCCATTATGCATTCCCAAGTCGTCGTTGGCACCTGTCGCTGCTCTTTCAAAGGTTTGCTGGGTGGCTTGCAGAATCGAGGAACACTTGCCCCCCAAAGTGTCGGTACTACCTGAGGTATGCAGATGCAGATCGACGTATCGAGTCTATCACCCATCGATGCGCAACCCAGCTTCTCGGGAAGCTGACGATTGATCGTCTCTCTCGTCCAACATTGTTTGATTCCATTGTAACTATTCGAATAGCCTTTGTACATGGGAGGCTCAGACTCGGTGCCTGGTTACGCCGCAGTGGCTGCCGTGGTTAGATCGCCTTGAGGACAATTTGTTAACCCAGAAGAGTATGACCTGCGGATCCGAATTCCTCGAGGTACGCGAGGCTTTTACTCGCCCTATCAGCACGCATGGTCTCCCTTCCTTGAAAAGACAGGCCAGGGTAAAGTCGGAACCAGCAGGAGAGACGATGTGCGTCGATGGTGCTATCGTTCTGCTTCATTAATGAAGCCGACCAAAACTTGAGAAGCTTCCAGACAATGACACCCAATGGGGTGGGCGGAACACCACCACACTTCAGAGGGATGTTGCAGATTGCATATGATACGTGCGCCGATGCTACCATATGCAGTGATGTGTCTTCCAAGCCCAAACATGTCGACTCTGTCCGGTACGGTACGAAATATTGGACATACTAACTAACGTATGCACTGGATACCTCTATTCATTGATCCAGGCTCCGGGAGTGGGTTTTGAAGTGGATTGCACGGTCGATTCTCCACTCCCCGCCCCACGTCGGATCGACTGGAGCTGCCAACGTGCCTAGACTACTTTTACTATTCTATAAGTTACTGTTGTTTAGTACAGCCTAGCACTTGCTATAATGCACATAGTCTGATGTTATCCCAGCTCCTGCCACTCCCCGTGTATTACCGTACGGAGTACGCAAAAGAGCCATCCCAGTCATTCCGAGTAATCCTGTACCTTTCCTTCCGTCTTTCATTTTTGTCCAAGCAAGCCATGCTGCAAGCCACCATCTGGGAGGGGGAAAGACCAGGGTCGATCAACCCCTCCCTCTGCTGTGCCACAATCTCGCATCTTCATTCTCTGGACGGGATTTAGCAGAGTAGAGGGAGTTTCATATAGTAGAGAGTTTACATCCCTCCATGAGATGTCCCGGTACCGTGCGTTGACATCATCTCAGGTTCCAAGCGCAAGTAAGGTAGTAGGTATGCGATGTCAATTGCGTTTCTTTTTATCTCCAGCTGAATTTGGCTCTGCCCTGCTCTTCCGGTCCAAGCAAACATGCCAGAAACCTGACAGGTTCACGATCTCAATGTTGTTTGCTTCAAGTTCTCTGAAACTAGAGATGCAACACAGAAGTAGCACATGCACCAGGCCTGGTAGTCTGTGAGCTAATGGGCACTACGGCCGTGCCCCTCCTTGCCCAGCAGCATTTTACCCCACCCCGTCATCCGATCCTATCGCTCCGATAACCAGTACCACTCCACCTGGCAGACTGTACTGACGTCCCTTTTTGATCCAAGTGTAACAGCAGAGCCAGAAACTCAACAGCTCCCGAATTGGGACTAGTAGATCGCTTCCTCGGGTTCCTCGAAGTAGCATTGAACGATCCATGACCTAACAGCAACCTCGACCGAACGTCCACCACCACAACCATTATCTCCCATCACCACCATCACCACCATCACTATCATCAATTACCAGCATCATCATCATCCTCAACACCATCATCATTATCATCCACCATGTCGTATCCCCCACTACCCCCCAAGCTTCTCATCATCTCCCTGAAGATGTACTTCACTCCGGCCCAAACCCAAGAATACTGCCGCGCCCTCCTCTCCCCACAGAACGACATCGTCCGCCTAGAGCACCACAAGTCCAAGCTCCTCCTCGCCCTAATCCCCGACTTCCTGACCATCTACCCCTGCGCCGAGATCATCCAGCAGTGGGAGGCAGCGTCATCACCCCAACAAAACCAACCCCCCTCCCCCTCTTCGACATTCCTCCTCGGCGCCCAAGACTGCTTCTGGGAGTCGCAAGGCCCCTACACCGGCGAAATCTCGCCGGCCGCCCTGCGCGCGCTGGGCGTCTCCCTCGTGGAGCTGGGCCACGCGGAGCGCCGCGCTCTCTTCGGCGAGACGGACGCGCAGACCGGCCGCAAGGCGGCGGCCGTGAGCGCCCACGGCATGATCCCGCTGGTCTGTATCGGCGAGATCACCGCCCCGGGTCCCGTGGCCTCGCAGGCCGTGGGGCGCGCGGTGCGCGAATGCGAGGCCCAGGTGCGCGCGGTGCTGGACGCTATCCCCGCAGACGCGCCGGTTATCTTCGCCTATGAGCCGGTCTGGGCGATTGGGAAGCCGGCCCCGGCGGGCGTGGATCATATTGCGGCGGTAGTGGAGGGGATTAAGGCGGTGGTCATGGGGAGTGGGAGTAGTAGTGGTGGTGTTGGTGGTGGTGGCCCGAAGGGCGGCCGCGCGGGGGAGGTCCGCATTCTCTATGGGGGAAGTGCCGGGCCCGGGCTGTGGGGCGCGGGCGGGCTGGGGAAGGCCGTCGATGGCATGTTCCTGGGGCGATTCGCCCACGACATTGAGGGGGTTCGCAAGGTGGTTCGCGAGGTCGAGGAGACGATAGCTTGATCTGCGTGAGTGACTGGAGTTTGGTTCCTGTGTGTAGAATGGTGGAGGTTGGTATGCGATTATGCCGCCGAACAGTGGCAGTCTGGGGCAGATCCAGTCAACACCTGACCTGACATGATACGAGTGGAATCCTCCAAGAATTATTCATTTCGAAGCTGGCTATTCTCTAAAGGGCAATGCCGAAACAACGCCCAGTGGCATGCTCAATTTGGCTTGCCAGATCTCTCCAATTCTTCTACTCGTGCTCGGGATGGTTGTTCTTGGTGTTTCCGGGGATCTGGACTCCCGTCGACCCGCGCGGAGTTGGTCCCGTGCGGGGGAAGAAAAAAAAAACACGTGGGGGCACCTGACCTTCCCCGACTGCTTATTGCGGAAGTGGTGCATCGTTAAGTTAGTGCCTCGGTCTTTCATGCTTCATGCTTCATGCTTCATCTCCGCCCCGGCTAGGAGGCTCGGTGGGGCTACTGATAGTCTAACAGATACTTTTATTCTATTTACAGCGACAGCGGGACCGGGATCTCCTCCTATGGACACCCACAAAAATAAATACTCGGATCCCCTCTTTTTAAACACTCCCAACAAATCTATTGCTGCTTCTTGCCCTCGCGCATCTCCTGCTTCACGCGGGTGACCGTTCCCATACCACCGTAAGTGATAGCCGTGTACATCATTGCAACCGAGGCTCCGGCGTCCAGAACTGCTTGCGCCTGCTGGCCGTTGGTGACACCGCCAGAAGCGAAAATGACCTTTCGGGCCAGACTGTCCGAGGGTTTCGGAGGCTCCACCGAGGGCGTATTCTCTGTGTCAGGCTCGACCTGGGCCGCGGTCGTGGTGGCCTCCGCGGCGGCTCCTGTCAGCTCCGGGGTGTTGGGAGTGGCATCGAGCATCGCCCGGTAACGAGCGACAAGCGCGACGGTACGGTCGAACAGTTGGGGTCCGGAATAACCTCCCGTCTCTTTCAAGGTCTCTTGCTCCGCAGCTGGTAGGGTGAATCCCTTGGGGAGAGCATCAGGACGACGGTTGGTGGTGTTACCGACGATTACACCGTCCACACCAGAACTCCAGACAGCCTGGCAGATGCCAGAGACCTGCTCGTCTGCATCCTCGTCGGGGCTAACCTTCACCATGACATAGGGCTTGGTGGTGCGGTCAATGCTCTTGGCAGCTCCGACAACGGCCTTCAGGATGGCCGTCAGGGGAGCAGTCGCCTGGAGGTCACGCAGACCGGGGGTGTTGGGACTCGAGACGTTCACAACCAGGATGTCAGCGTACTTGGCGACGCGGTCCACGCAATACACGTAGTCACGCTTGATGGCTTCGATGTCGTTATCAGGGGTGACCTTGTTCTTAGCCACCTGCACAGCAAGAAGCTTGCCGGGTCGCAGACTGCCTGGAGGCACGCCGGCCTCGCCATTGAGCACACGCTTCTCAGCCAGCTCATGTTCCCCAAATCCATTAGCGTAGGCGAAATCCTGGACACGCTGCTCAAGCACGGCAGCCATGTGGTCGGCACCCTTGGAGTTGAGGCCGTAGCGGTTGATCATGCCGTTCTGGGAGACGACACGGAACACGCGAGGACGGGGATTACCATCCTGCGGCAGAGGGGTCGTTCCACCGACCTCGACAATTGCAGGCCCGATTTCGAACAGCGGATCCGGGATGTCAGCGTGCTTGTCGAGTCCGCCAGAGATACCAATTGGGTTGGAAAGGGTATATCCGAAGACCTAGCGAAAGCGAGCCAAATCAGCAAGATGTCATTCATAGACCCTCCTCCTCACCCCATCTAGGTAAAAGAGAAGCCCAGCCTTACCTCCGTCACCAACGACCCATCTCCATCTGGATCGCCCCGTTCTCTGGGATTAAGACCGTACTTGTAGAGCGTCTTCAAGATATCCACGCCGAAGTGATGCGCATCCTCCGCATCGGGGAACAAGGCCCTCACCAACGGAACCATACCGTACCGATGCACGCTGGCCCGAGTATCCGTGGCGTACACATACCCGACGAGCGCACCCAGCGCCAACGTCGTCCCAATGACCGTCCTCTTGAGCCCACGACCGGCCTTCTTGGGTGCCTCCTTTGCCACCGTCTCCGCAGTCTCCGCAGCCTTGGCTGCGTTCTCCTTCACAGTCGCTTCGGCGGCCTCGGCCGCAGCCTCCGTGGCCTTCTCGCCCGACGAGGCAAATCGCATATGACCCGTGAGTTGCGTGGGGAATGACGGGGAGCGGCGATAGAGCATCGAGGAGGGAACGGGGGACGCGGCGCACTGGAGGCGCAGAGAGGGTTGGAGTGCGCGGGCTCGCGAGGCCCTCCAGACTGCGTTGGCGGCCATTGTGCGTTGGTTCCGGGGGAACGGTGTAAGTACGGCGGTGATCTGTTTCAAGTGTTGCGTTCTTCACCGGGAAGAAGTCGGTTTTAGGTGAAAAAGGTTGATGACCTATGCTGGAATTGTGGTGGGCAGGGTGTTAGTTGTATGGGTTCAAGTGGCGTGTTCGATGCTGGTAGGTAAGAGCTTTCTATGCCGTAATCATGCTATACTGAGGAGGGGTAGAAAGGAGAATTGCAGGCAAGGGAGGAGCAGGAGGTTCAGGAAATAGATGACTTTGAGATGTGTATGGTAGATGGAGAAACTTCCAGCGAGGGCTGGGACAGTTATAACAAGTATGGGGACGCAATGAACCAAGTGCTTCAATTCTGCAATTGTGACGAAGTGTCTCTCCCGCAGCGTATAAGAGCGTCTGGGAGAGCCCATGCCTTTGCATATGGCCTTCGCTGAAGGTTCCGGTTCTTTCTGCCATTCCCCGCGAAAACGGAGTGGAACCGCGCGGGTTGGAGATGACTGCATGAGGGGGGGTGAAGAACGACAAAACTGACTTACCACACCCGCCTAATGTCTGAGTTGCGTGCAATTGGGAGCAACCCTTGAGCAGTCTTGATGAGAAAGTGAAGCGAGCCGAGATTCAGCAGCAATCGTAGGCTTGAGCGGTAGAGAAAAGAGCCCCGACTCGGGAGAGAGGGAATACAGCCGGCTTTGCGACAGCCGAAGCCAAGCCGACAACGGACGGATTTTGAGGCGGTGGGCGAAGTTCAAGCCGGCAGAATTATGCGGGCTCGGATGCGGAGGGACAGGCGGGGAGGCGGTGTGTAGTATTATCACGAGGATTGATAGTCATTGACATTGAACGGATTAGCGATCAGCACGTCGGGATTCATGTTCAATTGACTAGAAATAGATATTTACGGCATAATACAAGGTGTGGTTGTCCAATCGGCCAGCATTTTCCAACTAAGAACATAAATAGATACTAGATGTCTAGCGTTGGGGAATGCAGGTGAGTGCGGATTTAAGCACAAGATAAGAAACCCAATTGAGCTGAAGTGAATTTTCGCTATGTTTCAAAACTCCAAGATCACGCGTACTGCCTCGGAACGCCTGTGATTTTGCTGCCATGACTTCGTCGCTGTCTCAGCCGTTCAGGGTGCATGCGTCAGCTTCGTACATGCTGGGAACACCTGACGTGGCGGATGAGAGCAATGCTTGGTGAAGAAACCAAAGAAAAGACTTGTATTATACGGATGAGAGAGTATGTAAACAAATGCAATCACGCCCAATAATGGAAGAAGCAGGGCATGATCGACACGGATACCACTGTCCCACGTGAATAGGAATGGCGGCAGAGAAGAGCGATGCGCTGGCTGGTTCACTCGTCGCTCATTTCGTCGTCATCTGCATCGTGAGGAGTTGGCTCCCGCTCAGCGCTTGCGTCGCGGTGAGCAGATGCATCGAACTCGTCCTCATCCTTGGTGTCTTCCGGCTCGGGTTCTTCCGGGGCGGGAGGCATACTTTTCGAATACTTCGGGTCAATAGCAAGTCTGTGTTGAGCCCGCTTGTATGCCTCTGCCTCGTCTGGATCGCGGATAACAACTTGCATCTGATCAACTTGGTCTTCTTTCGTCTTGGGGCGCGTGGGCGCGAGACCCGCCTGCGCAATGGTACGGGCTCTCTCGGGCTTCAAGCGAGTCTTTCCAAGAATGGGATAGTAGTAGGCGGCCATCTGTCTCGCAGACAAGCTATCGCGCTGGCCTCCGCGCACCTCAGAAGGGTCGAAAAGCGTCACGGCTATATCACGCTGCTTCTGACTATCACCGAGAGTTTGAGCGCTGGTAGCATATGTACGAGCACGATCGTAACGGTGAAATTTGGTACCGTCAGGCCCGTCATGAGTGTACAGCTCTTCACTATTACGGTCCGGGTTGGTCAACTGCAGACTTGCAGAAACGCTCTTAGCCATCTCTTTCTTCTCGGGCAAGAACAAATCGTAGTCCCAGGGAATGGGACCGGGGTCAGGATACAAATCAGGATTTGACTTGTGCAGGGCGGACTTGGTCGCGTGCTCCTCGCATATGCGCTCCTCCGGTGCAGACGGATGTAGAATTGCCACATCCATGCGCTTGTCTCTCTTGTTTGATATCTCCTGTATAGGTGTTTTATCGAACTTAAATTGAACAAAGCCTCCTGGATCAGGGAATCCTTGTAGATCAGGAAGGAGAGGGAAGAACCCGACCGGCTTCAATTTAGGGTTATCAGGATGCACTGGATGAGCCCACGCATCGAGTTCGAGCTTCGTCGCGGTGTGACCCTTGATGCTGCTCGCCGTATCTTCGCCAACATGCTTGCTATTGGGGTACGCGATGTCGAACCCTTTCTGAAGGTACTTCTTGATGTAGATAGGGTCGTCCTGTGACCGGCCTTTGTCGAGCGAACGCGACTTTGTTCGCACTGTCGTGACCTTGGGGCTATCTGGCGCACGAAGCCCGGCAGAAATGTATTGTGTGCGACGGAGGAAACTGACGTTGGTGTTTTTCGGGGCAGGGTTCTTCAACTGTTCCGGTGTCATGAGAAGTGCGAGATCGGCGGGGTCAAGGGGTTCAGGGTTCTCGGGAGCCATGATCGCTGTAAGTTGACTGCTGTCAGCAATTGCTCCAAAGACTCTATGCGCACAGGATCAACAAACGCACCACTCTCATCGCCCAGATGCAGGCCGGGAATGCCGACCAAGTCGAGGGGCATACCACCCTCGGCGTCAACATCGATGTTAGGCTCCTCGCGACGAGCCAGATTGGCCGTGAAACCCGGGGTCAGAAATCTCTGGAGGCCCTCATGAGGTATCTCCATGAACTTCGGAGGCATATCCGGCGGAGGTAGGTCATTGCGATAGCGAAGTGATGCGATGTACTCTTGGTGAAAGCCCCCCGAGGAGCTACTGTCCTTTGATTTCGACATTGTGCCTTGTGAGCTTCGAGAAACTCTGGTTTCCGGTTATTATAGGTTGTTGCTAAGCTTGGATAGAGATAATTGATCTCTAAAGTCGGAGCGTGTCAATTGACAGGCGCTCTCATCATTGGTGGTCGCATATTTGACTTACCTAGGTGGTCGGGGTTTTAAGCCCTCCAAGAATTTGCAAGCTTGGTGCACAGTTTTGCGGTTCCGGTCACGTCCGTATAGCTGAGGACAATTGCGAACAAGTATGTATCTAAGGTATCATATAAAAGGAAGTTTTGAGGACATGCGTGCACTACAGGCCAACACTAGAGGATTCAGGACAAACTCACCTGTCTGAGTTGGAGACATTCTGCACTACGTGACCGCCTACTGCTCGTGATACGCAAGTTACGCACACGCCTCGGAAAGTGGTTTCTCCGCAAGCGAATGGTCAATCTATATCAGTCTACGGGGTACTACAGGTTCGATTGTGCGAGATTGAAAGCGAAAATGGTATGATAACCAGACCGAGAAATTCTTTCTGAAATGATTCAAGAATTGGAAATAATACATATCAATCAAGGATATAATAAGCGACTATAATTTGTATCATAGGTAATCCGATACCCACCAACACCGACCATTATTCAATGAAGCAAAATGCCAAAAGGCCATCAAGACATCATGCGAGAATCAGTAAGACCACATGCACTTGTACGCCATCAACCTATGTCCCAAGCGATCATATTCCAGCTGCCCAATCCAGCTATCATTGGTTCCACTCAGTTTTCCAAAGACGCTTGCGCCCTTCCAGACAACGACCTGCGGGTCGAGATCTCGGGGAGGAGTGCCGATCATGATCTCCTTGGCAAATCCTGGTCGAAGGTTTTGGAGACGCTCTTCGAGATATGAGTGAAAGCCATTGATCAAGCTTCCGCCTCCCACGACCATAATACCGCCGAGGAAATCTCGCATCTTACGTTCGTCGGAACGAGCCGCATGCGCAATAGAAGTTAAAATTGCACTGTCCAGCGGAAAGTTTGGTAAAATGTCATCGCGTTCCTCAACAGTGGGCGGACGGTTAGACAATGCGCTCTGGCCCTGGCCAGCAGGCACAGGCGTAGCTGCGCCGGGAAGTGGTGTACCTAGCGTCTCCGGTGCCGGCGAACCGGCAACAGACGATCGGGGCGTAGCATCCAGCTCCTGTACACGGCTAAGAGCATTGATCTGTTGGGATCGACTCGGTGTAGCCTGCACCTCCAACGAATTTGATTGAGCGTCACCATTTACCTGGCCGTGGTTGATAGGAGGGGCAATAGCAGTCAGAATCTCGGACTGAGCGGCCGATGTTGGGTCGTTGGGCTGTCCGTCGTAAATATCAACTGAGCGAGCAATGAGTTTTCTCCTGCCCTTGAGCTTCTCCTCGTGATTGAATATGGATGGCTGGAAGTAGCCCATGGGCGCAAGATGAATTTCATCGTATGCCTTGAATGTGTATTTCCGAGTGTCTTGGCCGGCGACTCGAAGGTGGAAATCGTAGACCTGCACGGATACACTTGCCTCGTTCATCGTACAAACATTCTTCTTCAGCTCTTCGGCCAACAAGAAGTCATATCTGTGCCAAAGGTTGATCTCCGCATAAGGGAAATGGTCGTAAAGCATCATCTTGACAAATGTCTCCGTTACATCGAGACCACCGTACTTCAGGTTCACTCGCGAGTTTTCGATGCACATGCCCTCTTCCACGCAACAGATCGAAGTTTTTTGAGCACCAATGTCAACCACACAGGCAGATGTGAACCCTGCGCCAAACGTGGCTGCTAAGCTCTCCTGAATGAAGCAGACGCGAGCAAAGGCGAATTCTCGCATGAGTAGTTCCAGAACCTGGGTGACGTATGACTTCTCGTACAAGTCTGGGATGACAAAGACACATGAGTACTGAGGCCAGTCCTTCTTGCTCGTGAGTCCTAGTTGCGATTTGATTGCATCCTCGAGAATGAGTGAAATGTCCAAAAATAAGAGCCTCTTGTTGTTGTAGTCTGTCTCGTTGCACCAGCCATGCTTTATTGGCCAGTAAAGTTTATACCGGGGCTTGGACGCATCGGGTATTCTTAAAGCTGCTTGTCCCACAATGTACTCAGGTGCAGGATCTGAGAGCTCGGTCCATTCAACACGCATAGGATCATTGTGCTCTGAAATGGTTTCCGGTACTGTCCTCCGATTGTAGTTGATAACCATCTCTTTTGAGTTTGGCAATGTTCTACGCTTGTTTTGTCGCATATGGGCCTTAAGTTCTGCCGACATTGTCGTGTACTGCGAAGCGAACTATTGCCGAGCGCAATGGTCAGCAAGATAATCATCCATTAGAGGAAAGCGGGAGATAAACCTCAGGACCGAACATCTTTTCGGGTTCCATATCCGATCCATCGTCCATCTTTAGCCGCTTTGGACATGGCTCTTCGTGGTCTTCAGCTTCATTGGATGGCGATTTTCGCGCAATCACCATGGGTATGGTCTTTGGCAAGGCATCGCTAGCCAGTCCGATACGTAGGTTCTGGCTTCCGACGTGGACCACGATCACCTTAGAGCCCGCCGTCTCGGCAGTCGTCTCCTCGGCGTCCTCCATATTGGTATCACCGTCGCCTTCTACCTCAGCTTCTGGTAATCCTAGGTCATTCGCCTTGGCCATAGCCAGCGCACGGTCCCGGTCTTTAGCTGTCTTCGCCATTCGATTCCGCGCCTCCTCGTTCTGCAGCCGAAATGCAAGGTACTGATCATCGCGCTTGAGATAATCACTATGGATGATAATAGTCAGCCAGGCTGCAATTTGAAGTAGTATTGGAATAGGCGATAGCGTACGTATAGTAGTTTTTCTGGTTGATGGGAGGTATTTGCGGCCAGCTTGACAGCTCCATATTGTTGTCGGTTCTCTCAAGACCTGTTCTCAATCAATCAGATGGCAGTTGAGTCGAATAACACTGGAAAACATACCCTCATCCCGAAGGAGAGCCTTGCCCGACTTCTTACCAACCATATTGAAAGGCTGGTTGTGCAATCGGCGATGCGACGTAGGTTAAATGACGGGAAATGTGTCTTGAGATGGTGGAATTGGGATTATCGTGGTTACGAGAAACCCATTCGTATGTTTTCAACTTCCCACTCTAATGGAGGGAGATCAGGTTGCGACGTAGAGAGTGGGCAGGGAAGGCAGGGAAGGGAGGATGTGAGGGGATTGAGCGATGAATGACCGACCCAGCGATAAACTGGCAAGGAAATCCGGAGAACGATACTAACAATCCCATATGTTAGTTACTTAATGAGCTCGGGCCAGCCCGATCGGCAGGAGACCGCAAGCCAATGACGGTCACCACCATTTAGTCAGCTTTTGGTCCTCACTCGTCGAGCTGTTGCGGTAGGTTTGGTCATATCTGTTATTTCTAGAAAAATATATCGTCCACTTCTGCCGGATTTGTCCTTGCAGCAACAAACTTACTTCTTGGTCGGCGCAGTTGTTTGGATTGGACGACTGGATCGTCGTGTTTGTGTCCGCCCGCATCTCCGCCACCGCTCCAACGCCCTGATCCCGCCGCAAAGACAAGAGACAGACAGACAAGACAACCTCCGTCTCACACCTTGCACTCCCCCCCCTCCGAACTCAAGATCAGCCTATCTAAATTTCGCCGCGATGGGAGGTTCGCTTTCACGTCTCTGGTCCTTCGTCTGGGCAAAGAAAGAGATCCGCATCCTAATCCTTGGGCTCGTATGTTCTTTAGACGTCACGCTACTCTTAGTAGCTATTCCCACCTCCGCGGCTAACGGTTTCGCTCACTTAGGACAATGCTGGAAAAACAACTCTCCTTTACCGACTGAAGGTGCGCTCAAGATCTATCTTGAGATCCCTAGCGCGGGGACTGACGGGACTTTCTTAGATTGGTGAAGTGGTCACGACGATACCCACAATCGGATTCAACGTTGAATCAGTGACGTATGGAAATTTGAACTTCAATGTTTGGGTGAGTACAACAATCTCTGGCGACTGCGACTTTTCTTGTTCCAAAGCGTCATGGCAATAAGAGTTCCTTTCGGCTGATCCCCTTGCCTCTTACAGGATCTCGGAGGTCAAACATCAATCCGTCCATACTGGCGGTGCTACTATGCCAACACCGCTGCGGTCATATTCGTCATCGACTCCACAGATATTGAACGACTCGGCACGGCTGCGGATGAGCTGGCCGCGATGCTCAATGAGGAGGAGCTTCGTGATGCGGCCCTGTTGGTGTTTGCCAATAAGCAGGACCAGCCGGGTGCCAAGGGCGCCGGTGAGATCTCTGAGGCTTTGAAGTTGGGCGAACTGCGGGACAGAAATTGGAGCATTGTCGCATGCTCTGCTATTGACGGCAAAGGCCTGAATGAGGGCATGGACTGGCTGGTTGTAAGTGAAGTTGCTGGTTCTTATCTTCTTCCGGATTTACTAACCGTCCTCGCCCCTAGCAAACACTCCAGTCGGAGAACGCATAAGCCCGATGCTGCGAGTCAGTCATGTCATAGATTTGCTTTTGATACACCTTCGAAACTCGGATGGAAAACCACCAAGAAACGTGGACGCGCCAGCTTTGTTGAGGAGCTTCTTTCGTCGCCTGTGCGCCTTTTTAACATTGTTCTCGTTCGAGGCAGGGCTGTCGTTTATACATTATACCTTTTTGATTCCGAAATGTGTTATACGTTGCATAATACCTTAATTCATTCTACCATGACCGCGTTGGCTTGGTTGTAAGGAAATAGAGCTCCTGAGTGAGATGTTTGAGCTAGCGCAGTCGAATTTAGGACCAGCCAATGTTAGTCTGTCTGCTATTGTGCACAGTTATAGACTGACACCAGTCCTATGTTTTGTGATTCCATTTTGTAGAGTGTTCCTTCGGCGAAACTGGATATCCAGGTCTTGAAAACAAGCCAGATCACTATCACTATTTGTACCTTTTCAAGGCTTATGCCCCATGCCCTTGAACTTGTAGGCACAGGCCAATTTCTGAGAGCAGTCCCTATTATATTATATACGGATCCCTTCTCAGCGCACCTCCACACTGTTGGAATCTACATAGGTATCTTCTTATCTTAGCTCCTATCAGTGACGATGATTGTCACAGCGATACATAGATAACCCACCTCTACCATACAATCTCAATCAGATTAGCTGACCAAGTCCGAAAATTCGAAACAAACAGTCTCTAAATAGCGTATAAGAACTCTGATATCCTGACTACAGCTCGAGCGCCGCATATACCATATCTTCCATTATCCGATAAGCTCCTCTCTTCCCCGCACTAAGCATCAAAACCTCCAATCTATATATTCGAGATACCCCGCAACAACCCATCGATAATTATTCACCAATTTCAAGAAAAGATACTTTACAACATAAAGCGCTACAGATCCAATACGATGAGCATCCCGTCAAGCCAAACAGCAGCCCTCATTCCCCCAACCGGGGCCTCCCCTACCGCGCGCCTCCAAATCCGACACGATCACCCCGTGCCATCGCCAACGGAGGGACAGATTCTTGTGAAGCTGGAATACTCGGGGGTTTGCCACTCAGATGTGCACAGTGTGCGCGGGGAGACGCCCATGTTAACCGACGTGGCGGGCCATGAAGGCGTGGGGAAGGTGGTCAAAGGTAAGTATTTGACTTCCTTTCAATGCCATCAGCTTCTAGACAGTCAAATCAGTTCGCTGACTGGGCATGCGGCATAGTGGGTAGTGGGCTTGACGAGCAAGTCTGGTTAGGAAGGAGAGTAGGGATACGGTTCGCACATCGGCCCTTCAGTATATCTAGGATTGTGATGAGAGCTAACGACGAACGCACGGCGTCTACAGCTGGCTGTACAGTACCTGCTTGAAATGCGAGATATGCGCCATCAATAACACGGCGTGTCCATACCAAAAGAACGCGGGAGCGGTAGGTTTTCCACTATGGTGTCTTGCTGGAGACGATGTGTCTGGAGCTGATGCCACGTCCAAGAATATTCCGGGGACTTTTCAGCGTGAGAAACCGACGAACCCCAATGCAGTCAGACGCGCGTGGTCTAGCTGACCGGATCGATACGAGGAAAGAATACATTGTCAGTCCTGCAAATCATGTCACCATAATCCCTCCGAACCTGGAGCCAGACGTCGCTGCGCCCCTTCTATGTGGTATGTCTATCTCTCTTGCCTTTGTTCTTCTGCAATATGCGTCACTGACGATCCTTTTATAACCTGTCAGCTGGGATTGCCATGTACTCTTCGATAATGAAGACGAAGACTCGACCGGGCGACTGGATCGTGATCCCCGGGGCAGGCGGCGGATTAGGCCATATGTGAGCTCTATCACCGTGCTATACCCGGACTACAGGCAGCATTTGCTGAACCTTCGCCACAATAGGGGCATTCAAATCGCCGTCAAAAAGGGCCTGAAAGTCATCGCGATCGATAGGTAAATACCTCTGTACCATGCACAAGCCCTTCCTCGCTCAAATGAAGATGACTACACCAACGAAACCCGCTGACATGAAGGCCCCTGCCTCCTGATATTTCCAGCGGCGAAAAGAAAAAACAGCTCTGCCTCTCCCTCGGAGCCACCAGTTTCCTCGACTACAAGACTGACGACATCGAGCACAGCGTCAAGGCCTTGACGTCAGGCCTAGGCGCGCACGCCGTGATCTGCACCGCCAACAGCGAGCAGGCGTACGCCCAAAGTATGAGCCTGCTTCGTAGGCTGGGGGTCTTGGTGTGCGTGGGTATTCCGAACGCGCCGTTTCGACTCCCGGCGACCCCATTTGATATGATTGTTAAAGGTAAGGGAAGGGAGGTTTCGGGAATATTTGTGGAGAAAGCTAGGCAGCGACTGATATTCAAAACGTTTGTTAGGGCTCACGATTGTCGGCAACTCGGCTGGCACGGCGAAGGAAATGGATGAATTGATGGAGCTGGCTGTAGCGGGAGATGTGAAGGCGCATATTGAGACATATGAGTTGGATGACATTGATGATGTCCTGGCTCGGCTGGGACGCTCGGAAATCGATGGGAGAGCTGTTATGCGGATTCCTTGAGAGGGTTGCGGCGTACTTTCGGTGGTAATTGTTGTCTTTCACAATATCTCTAGCTTGTTATGCTGATTTGGGGCTTGGGCATGGAATGTAAAACCATTGTCTTGATCGCTTGGTGGTGATGGTAGTGGTGTTACTGTTACCTGGGTGGTCGAGCAGGAACGAAGTGACTTGCTTCGAAGGTAGGTACCTAGTAGCTTCGAGCCATGTTGACAAATTACTCATGAACGCGGGCATGCTTCCCCTAAGCTGGATTTACTGCGAGATGCGCGTGGAATTCGAGGTTTCTAGTAGCGCAATATTCGAAACTACGAAGATAGCAAGTGCCGTATTTGTTCAGGCTCCTGGAGAGGCTTATGTCGGCTCGTAAAGAGTGGCTTGCTGAACGGTGTAGGAACCTCGAATGGAGCAACTTAGCGGAGGGAATAATAAATCTGATCATATATATCGTAGCTAATAGGCCATTGACAACGCATAAGAGATATCATCATTGTTGATCCTAGGCCTCACATTAAACCGTCACCAAACCTAAGAAACGAGAACATGGATCTTGTACCACGACATTACCGAGCCATAGCAGACCTGAGTATAGCTTCAAAGTCGCGAGCATCGTCCTTTTGCAACCTTATGTGCATATGGGTGAGAAGCCGAATTAGGGACGAGATGGTCGATGTCTGCTGTATTGACGAGGTGTGGGCCTGCTTCATCCAGGCTTGTAATTCCAACGTTGCGCATTGCAGTCTCGAGCTCATCCTTCATTACTGCAGATAATGAGATCAGCGTCCAGGTCACATATCCAGCGGAGCAGCAAGCGATACTTACTATCAATCAAATGCTCAACACCTTCCTGGCCATAATTGACGGCGAAAAGCATGCTCCGCCCCATTCCCACGGCGGTTGCTCCCAGACAGATTGCCTTGAGGATATCCGTTCCGCGACGAATACCACTGTCAACGTAAACTTCCATCTTGTCGAAGATCTCCGGACACCGCTTGTGGAGTTCGAGCAGAGTGATGATGGACGGTGGGCTGGTGTCTAGATTCCGGCCTCCGTGATTGCTCAGAAGAATCCCATCAAGGCCAGCCTCCATGGCGAGGATAGCATCATCGGCAGACATTACGCCTTTCAGGCACACAGGCAGGTGAGTATGCTGCCGCACCCATGTCAAGTCCTCCCATGTCAGACCTGGATCAATGAAACCGGCCATGACACGGCCGAGACCGCCGCCCTTCTTGTCATTCTTCGCTTTGGAAGGTGCCATGGGAACGGTCAGATCCTCGTCCGCCTTGACACGCTCATCCGCCTCCCTTTTACCGGGCCAGGCCGCGTCGACGGTCACAAAGATCCCCTTGACGTTCGGATTGGCAGAGCATTGATGGAGAAGCGAAGCTGACTTCTCCCGGTCGCGGTTAACGTATAGTTGGAAGAAAAGGGGCGCTGACGGCGCAGCCTCTTGAATCTCCTCGAGAGTATACGATGAGTTATTAGACACCTACAGTAGCTCTCGTTAGAAAGCAGCCACAAGATGGCAAGGATGACCTGACTTACTCCCTGAAAGACCTCTTTGCTCTCGCAAGCCCTCGCGATGGCAAGCTCTCCGTCTGGGTGAATGAGCTTGGCCATGGCCGCCGGACTAACGAATAATGGGAGGCTCGTCTCAAGCCCCAGGAACTTGGTTCTCGTGTTCACAGACCGCACATTCCTTAGTACTCGTGGCCGAAGCCAGATGCGATCAAAGCACGATTTGTTGGCGTTTCGTGTTATCAGATCCGTCGAGGCGCTGGAATAGAACGCCCAGGTTTTCTTGCTGGCTGTTGAAGATGCCACCACCTCGAAATCATGGGAGTTGATCAAGGTGTGCAATGGTGGCTTTTCGTTTTGGAGAACCATCTGCGGGCTGGCAGTGGGTGGTGGCTTCAACCATTCATCGTTGATCGTGGACTCATCCAGGACACCCATATGCCTCTCTGCTGGCAGCTTCGTCTTGATTAAACTTGAGGCATGCGCCTCTGAATATGCTTTGGTAGCATCACGACCCGCGTGCTTCAGGATAACTGTAGAGTTGGAACGGTCATTTACGGGAGCCCTCAAAACATTCCGGCAATTCTGGACTCACTTACCTGTTGGGCCGCCTGGGTGCTCTTCTAAGAAATCTGTCATGTCCCATACTTGGTTGTCAACAACAATCCAGCAGTTATCGGGTGAACTGTGCTGAGAGATCTGCTCTGTAGACAAGAGTTTCTTGACCGCCATTTTCTCCTCACCGTCAAGCAAGACCAGACAGAAAGCCACAAACTGATATGCTGGATAGCCGGGCGCCAATGATCAGGGAGAAGAGTGTGGTGGTTGTAACTACCACTGTGTTGCATTCCAATATTTCTGCAACTCAAGTTTTCTGAGGATAAACGAAGGGTGAACATCCAGGGAAGGGACCCCATCAGTAGTAATAAATCCCCAGATCGGTAGATCCGCATGGTTCGGGGTAACATCAATGCGGAGTACCCTTAGCCGCATGGGAAACCGCCTAGCAAAAGCCGAGAAAGAATGATCAGCCACGGTCGTCAATCTGTTCCTACCGTCTGCACTATCGACCAGGTTTAACATTAAGTTAGAATGACCATGATTAATCGTGCCTCTTAGACATTGAGGAGGTAGCTATCGTGAGGAGTGACGATGTCGGCACTGTCCTCGTAGTGTGCATTTCTTATCTGTTGTGGAGTGCTACGTATAGATCCAGGGACGACCAACAAGCACGGAGCATGGCCGAGGGAGGGCTGCTCCGGCATGCGGAGATCGTTCCGCTTTTCGGTGGAAACCTCAGGCTACAAACTACGTCAGCATCCATGGCTTTCTCATGATTTGACGGCCCTAGTGACCAGGTATGGGTTCTCCTTGAACAGTACTAATGTTTCCAAGAAGATATTTTCTTCTTCAGGGTCTGTTGTTTGGTCGAATTTACTAGGTTAAGGCGTAGGTCGACAGATGGCTTTGAGTTCCTAGCTATGACGAGACTTGACCCTTTGCCCTGGACAGGGATTGAGCCATGGCGTCCCCTGGCCATTTCAAACATGACGTATTGAATGATAAGTTAGTGTGATACATGTATTAGGTAAAGTTGAAACAGTGCGTCAAGGCAGGGTGCTCTCGTAGGAGCTACATACTACATAGTAGTATGATATGCCACGTGACTGACCAGACGATTGGCTCTAGCCTGAGGCACCTACGCTTTACCCGGTTTCTCGTCTACCTAGAGGTGCTTACCGGTCAAATAAGTCAGGCACAAAAAGTCCCTGATACCGCAAATTGAACCGCCGAGTCACTGCTGGCCATATCAGAGCATCTGTGGCTGTAACAAAGAGCAGTGTTCTGGATTTATCGATGCATGATCTTGGTGTAGGCAATCTGTTCAGATTATCTGGGATCAGTAAAAATCTTTGGAGCCTCGGAGCAATAAGAGCTAGCACCGCTGCCGCTATAGATTGCTGGCGACCACGTCTCTGTCAGCCACACCGAAATAATTATAGCAAATCAGGTATGTCCCAGTCCTGACTCGGGATGATAGCCTTGCTGCATAAATGCGGTCGAGGTCTGACTCATTCCCGGTCTGTCCCAGGACCTTAAAGATGGAGTCGTAAGACTGACTCAAAATGCAGCAGCATCTGGTGGATTTACCACAAATTTGCATACTATCTCCAGCTCTTGTGCATTGAAGAGAAGAGATATTGCATACAACAACAGATTCTCGACTTCAGCAAACATGGGCGACTCAAGCAAACCAATCCGATATGTGGATGTCGGTTATCTAATTGCGAATATGCAAAAGATGTCCCTGTATATTGTGCACTCGCTGATGGCCACTTTAGATCGGAATCAACCTCAGTGACCCTGTCTTCATGGGTAATTACCATGGGAAGCAAGTTCACGACAATGACATGGATGACATTGTTCAGCGAGCTCAAGATGTGGGTTGCGAGAAATTCATGGTGACAGGCTCCGACTTGGAGGAGTCGCGGCGGGCTTTAGAGATTGCACAGAAGTATCGTACGTTCGTCCCAAGATACTCTCATATGTACGCAACCTAACGGCCTCTTCAGCGGGGTTCTGCTATGCTACGGTTGGGGTTCACCCTTGCCAGGCGAAACTTTTTGATGAATATCCTGGCGGACCTGCAAAAATGCTAGAGGAGCTTAGAACGCTAGTGCTAGAGGCCAAAGCATCGGGGCAAGCTGTTGCGTTTGGCGAATTTGGTCTAGATTATGATCGACTTTTCTTAAGCGCAAAGGAGCCCCAGCTGAAATATTTCGAAGCGCAGTTGGATTTGGCGGTGGAGGTTCAGCTGCCTCTTTTTCTTCATTCCAGAGCAGCCAGCGAAGATTTCGAACGTCTTCTGGCGCCTCGTCTTGAAAAGCTTCCGAAGAAAGGCCTCGTGCACAGTTTTACTGGAACACTTGACGAGATGAACCGAATGGTTGCCTTAGGTCTCGATGTTGGTGTTAATGGCTGTAGTCTGAAAACGGAGGAGAACCTGGAAGTGGTCAAGGCCCTACCACTTGAACGGCTTCAGATTGAGACCGATGGTCCTTGGGTATGTGTGTTACCTTGGATTTCTCAGCCCTTTGATTGACATTTACTGTTCAGTGTGAAATCCGTCCCTCTCATGCATCTGCAAAGTACCTCGAAGGAGCCCCTCCACTTCCCAAGGCTGTGAAGAAGGAGAAATGGCAGAAGGGGCTTATGGTAAAGGGTCGCAACGAGCCCGCAGCAATTGCCCACGTTGCCCATGTCATCGCCAAGGTAAAGGGCATTACTGTCGAGGAAGTCTGTGAAGCGTAAGTCCATTTTCTTTCTATCACCCTCTTCTCGCTTTCCAGTGTGACATGGAATACTGATCAAATATTAATTAAATGAGCAGCGCATGGAACAACTCAACCAGGATGTTTGGGCTTGGTGTTGATACGCCATGAATTCTGTTCAAGATACCTTACCAGGCCGTTGCCCGACTCGGGAGAAAACACCGTTCCGCAAACCATCAGTACTAGACCCATAGAAATAGATGAGACGAGGCAGTTTGCGCGAAAATATTATCAATGAAACCTACATGACTTGTGTTGATAAGAGTACCGTCCCTGATTCTTTGTTGCCTCATTATGAAACCCTGGATCGGTGGTGTTCGGACCACTACCACTGCGAACCACGGTCCTCGTTTGATTCAACACCAGTCAGAGCTGTCTGACGGGATACTAGATCAGCTCAGTGGGTGTCTAATTAGCTGACTATTGCCGAACTTCTCTTGCGGTGGCATGATAGATAAATATGAGGCATGTCACTTTCCCATACAGTTTTGTGCCCGGAGGAACAGGCAACTTGGGAGTGAGGCCAACATACTTTAATTTTTGCCCCTCAGACCTCAACTAGTTCATGTACGTACATTCACTGCACAGCACTTGGTGTTTTGCCACATGTGCCTTGCCTTATGGAAGGTTGCTTGGTATGACTTGCGTCGGCTTACTTTCTGATGAGATTTTGGTTTTTCCTGGCTCACCGCCCTGTACTGTACCTGTAGTCGCACCACCACCCTTACTCTTGTCTCTTTCCTTGTTTACCTTTCGTCGTGAATGTAGTCTTCTTCTTCTCCAACTCTCCCAAGAACAACAACCTCGAGACTTCAGACCTAGCCTTCTGACCTGCCTAAACTCGGTCCCCCATATCGGTCACTATGTCTTCCCTTTCTAAAATCATGTTGGTTTGAAGCTTGTGGGTTAGACCCTTCGAGTCTATCACCAACCTCTCTCTTCGCAGATCACGCGCCGTCGCTGTCTAATCAGATCTTGCATGAGAATACTTCTTTCGTGGTGCATTGGATCCGTCTATCTCTCTCTCTCTCTCTCTCTCTCAACCCCAGCTCTTCGTTGGCATTGAATCAATTCATAGTGCCTCCTGAGCTCTCTTATCCATTCGTTTTTCAGGACCTCGAGCCAGACAGCGGCAGGGCACCGGCATTCTATCACAATGACGTCTCCGTTAACTGCTCAAAGCTCCAACAGTTCTCTCCAGAGTGTTTATGGTGGGTCGTTTGTCTTCTTTGTGGGAACATCGGTCATGTTCGCACTCCTATCGGCATTGTTCAAGTTGCACTAACCTTCACAGAATCAGTGCGTCGAAGGGAATCCTCGATGGGAAATGAGTTCATGCCGTCAGAGTACCCTGAGAATTTTGGAGAGATTGTTAAAGGTGTCTATCGATCTGCTTTCCCCCAACCGTGGAGCTTCTCTGCGCTCAAAAAGCTTGGCCTTCGGACTATAGTGTATGTGGGCCACTCGTGTATCTGATCCCTGCTCACCACCCCTCAGCACTTTGGTAGACGAGCCTTATACACCAGAGCACATGAGCTTTCTCAAGGAAATTGGGATCGTGCACATTCGTATCCTTGTCGAACCCAACAAGGATCCTGCAGTCAAGTCTCCAGACTACGTTATCTGTCAGGTGTTGGAAGTCTTGCTCAACAAGGCCAATCACCCTGTCCTTGTCCACTGCAACAAGGGAAAAGTAAGGCTTACTTGGTGTTTTGTACGAGCTTGGCTAACCGGCATCGGTGCAGCATCGTACCGGCTGTGTGGTCGCCTGCTTCCGCAAGATTCAAGGTTGGCGCATCGAAGATGTGCTTGCTGAGTATCAGACATATTCGTTCCCTAAGTCAAGGCCGCTGGATCAGAAATTCATCATGGCATTCGATGCCTCCCAGCTCTCTAGCCTGGCACAAGTCTCTGGCGTGCAAATGTGGCAGTCTGCCAGTCAGCCGAAGGCATTATCCGAAGAGAATGCCAAGGATCAGGCCTCATCCTCGGGTCGGCTTCTGCCCTCTCTAGGCAAAATATACGTGACTTGATAATCCTACGCCGATGGAACCCAAGCCATTCTTTCTTATCATCTGTGGTATGTCTGCCACTGCGAGTAGTCGGTGGTCTAACAACGGAAGATTCTCAGCTAGGTCAATGCCGTTGCTGTCTTGGCCATGAAGCTGGCTGATGAATCACACCACCTATCTCTTGTCGCCCCTCGTTCTGCATCAAAGTCTACTCTTTTGATTAAACACTGGCCATCAATGAAAGGCTTGTGTATCCAGAGCGAGAGCTGCCCAAACTCCGCAGCGCTCCGCGATGTCTAGGAGCTCCATCTATTTGACTGCTTCTGGAAGGATTGGATGCACGATATACCCAGTCATCATTTAGTTGCCCATGTGATTTCGATATTGTGGATGGGTGAATGGCAGGGATGTGTGTCAAAAATTCTTGTCAGAGATCAAGAGAAGCGAATCGCAGAAAGACAATAGACCTGGAAAAAGACTAGTTGTAGGTCATAGTACACTGATGTAGACAGTAATCCACATTGATGGACAATTGCGAGCTAATATATCTAAGCCACTCGTTCTGAGTACCTCTTCAATAGTTATTTCTGTGTCTTTGGTTGTTTTATTGGTCTGTTGACAAACATATACCATACCATACCATACCATGAGCGATTCCCAAGGATGTGCAAACTCAGTAGCTGAGATCATAGAATCTCATACATCATGTCATCGCCTTCTTCTAGATCTTCAATGTCGGATATGAGTGCTGGAAATTCTGGACAAGGCAGTTGACTCGCGCTGTCTAGTTCTAGTAAACCCATTGCTGTTGTTTGACTATCATGTATTGGGCCCCATAAGCTCTCATTGACAGAACGTGTATAGTTCTCATCAACCGATAAGAGAGGATTCGTCTGGGATGTGCAATCAAGCTCGAAATGATCCTCAGTGCCCAAGTAGTACTCAGAACTCCTGTCCATCTCTTCGGTAGTAGCGTGGTTGAACCAGTTCGGTATCTCTTCCATTGGATCAGTCATTAGGAGGGATTCATAAGCTTGTGATTCGTCCAGAATTGTAGGCTCAAACCCGTCCATTCGGCTCAGCTTTTGTGAGGCTTCTGCTTTGTAAAGTTGCTTTTGAGCAAGAGCCCAATATGCCGCGTGAAGAATGTCCCCCGTATCTACTGCTGTCAATGAGAATTCGTCCGGTATGTACGCAGCCTTCACACTGTGGACAATCTGTTGCAAAGAATGGTTCATGGGCAGCTTCAACATGGATGTCAGGGACTTGACGAGCGATGCGATAAGCAGCGAACGCTGGCTCATTGCCTGCCACATAGTCAGTAAGCTTAAGTCTATAAATACCTCAGGAAAGCAGATTACTTCATTGTATCCAAGGCTAAAGACCGACGGCGCCATTCTTGGAAGACTTTGCAGCTGTTCAGTCTCTGGTTCCGGCTCTGTTTGTCCTTGCTCAGGACTGTTGCTAACGAATAAGTAGCTCATGCCTGCGCGGAGCAGATGATGTAGTGCTTGGTGGTTGGCGTTGGAGCTTCTGACTGCTGGCTCTGTGGGAGGGCTCGAGAGGATGGTGCTATTCGGGCTGTTATCCATATCTGCAAGCTCTTCTGTGAAATCTCTGGTATTGGAGAGCTCGGGAATGTCCCTTTCGTCGAGCTGTGAGGACTGGAAGGTAAACTCTAGCCCCAGGTCTTCGAATTCAGGATCAGGTGCTTTCCATCCCATTTCCCCGTAACTCGCCATGATCAGCGCGGGAGGATATAGCTGCATTTGGGGGTATGTGGAAATAAAATCTAGGTTTATACTGATCGTAGAAATCCTAATAGACTCAATGTATGGCGGAGGGATGAGCTTCCCTGGTGCCTGCAAAGCCTTTGGAATTCTGCGGCTCATTGTTGGCAAGAGAGCAGGCTGTGTGAGCGACCTTCCGATTCCGAAGGCTAATTGAAAGCTCGGAGGGGGTTTCTGATCGAGATATTCGCAGCTTTTGTACATGATAACCAAGCCTAACTCTTTCCAGAGCTGAGAGCGAAAGTTGTGTTAGCAACGTATTAGATTCACCTTGCGAGGAGTATGTTACTGCGAATACCTTTGCATTGCAGAGCATCTCCCCCACAACTGGCACAAAAGTGGAGACGGTGACATTGGGTACGTTATGAGCATTGATGAATAAATTCAGTTTGATCTCTGGTGCTTCAGCAACCCAGACCCTTCCCATGGTCATCAGCTGTATGAGAGGCATGTCGCGTGCGGCACTTTGGGGTCTCCTGTGGGACTGTATGAGTACGGAGACATCCATTGTGAGAGTCAAGTTTGAGTCCGAGGAATGGAATCGGGCTCTGCCTAGGTCTATTGCTGCTTCCATATTGGTTTGTCTGATGTGAAATGAATTAGTGATTGAATATCGCTTTGGTTTAAGCTTATACATAGTTGATGGTTTGACGAGGATACTAGTAGTAGATGCATGGTGAAATCAAGCAAACACTGGCAAAATATGTTAGTGTCTCAGTACAGCAACACCCGACTGTCAAGAAGTGTATATTTATTGCCTGCGAAGCCACGAGGTGACACGTTCTGTACTCTGTAATTGCGTCTTATTCCAGATAAACATTGAAAGATAATCCATAGCTTTGTTCCTGTGCTACGAGTTACATCATAGACTTGGCTGCCGAGGCACCAATACGATAAGTGAATCGAGACTATACACTGGCAGCTAAAGGTGAGAAATCCTTTTGTACCACGTGAGCACCGCTCAAGCAAGCATTCTCATTTCTTGCAAACTCTAGATGTTACAGATTACTACGCAAGATTGGATGAAGTCGGCCAATAATCTTTTTACACAACTAGATAGTCCCTCAATGCCCAGCTACGTAGCTTGTTGACAATCATTTTTATTTTTAGAGCTGCTTATCGATAAGAGCATCACGTGCCTGGGCTTTGATTATCTGGCCCCTAGACATCCTCCGCATCGAGGAATCTCGAATTCAGGAGTCCAACAATCAGCGATGCCCAGGGATGAAGGTGAAGATCATTTCCTGGCGGACAAAGATAGCCCCAATGGGCTGGATTCCCAGCCCCTTCTTTCACCCGTCGAGGACCACGAAACACCAAACCATGCGAATCCCGCCAGCGCGACCCGCAGCAGCGGACAGCCGCATCACTCCTCTATATCCCAGCCGGTCCCAGAAGGACAACGACGCACCCCTCGTACCATGAACCGCGTTCGCTTCGACCTGGAGGAGGAAACGGACGAAGAGCGTCGCTCGGAACATCACACCCGCGACTCAGACGATATCTCATGGCTCGAAGAAGAGGACTACGGCCACGGCGACGGCCAGCGGCGCCAGATGGTCCCTTTGTTGACGGATATCGAGGCCCCCAGTGTCACGCTCGCAACGTCCGATGAATTCTTCCCGGAAGAACACCTGGAAAGTGCTCGCCCAAGGAGCGGGATGCGCATGGCTTTCATGAATATGGCCAACAGTATCATTGGAGCAGGCATAATAGGACAACCTTACGCACTTCGCCAGGCAGGTTTGGTGATGGGGCTGGTGCTCCTCGTCGGACTGACAGTCGCAGTAGACTGGACGATTCGACTTATAGTGGTCAACTCCAAGTTGAGCGGGGCGGACTCGTTCCAGGCAACCATGCAGCATTGCTTTGGCAGAAGCGGACTTATCGCCATCTCCGTTGCGCAGTGGGCTTTCGCTTTTGGTGGCATGGTCGCGTTCTGCATCATTGTCGGAGATACGATACCTCACGTCTTAGGAGCCTTGTTTCCTTCGCTAAGAGATATGTCATTCTTGTGGCTCTTGACTGACAGACGGGCCATCATCGTGCTTCTGGTCCTAGGGATCTCATACCCGCTGTCTTTGTACAGGGACATTGCCAAGGTTCGACATAAAATGCTTTTGCAGCACTCGGAGACTCACAAGTTCATAGTTAGCGAAAGCGTCTGCATTAGCCTTGATCAGCATGGTCATCATCGTGGTTGCTGTCATCACCCAGGGCTTCAGAGTGCCCTCCGAGTCGCGCGGCGATGTGAAAAGTCTGCTGTTTGTCAATTCAGGCTTTTTTCAGGCTGTTGGGGTGATATCATTCGGTACGATCGCGTTCCAGATTCAAGTTGTATCACTGTACTAACGGTCCACAGCATTTGTTTGCCGTAGGTCATGTCACCCAGGCCACATTACACTGTTACTAAAAGCTTGGAAGACCATAACAGCCTCCTTATCTATGGCTCATTAAAAAAGCCGACACTAGACCGCTTCGCGAAAGTGACACATTACTCTACAGCAGTCTCGCTTCTGACCTGCCTAGCCATGGGTGTTTCCGGGTTTCTATTCTTTGGCTCGCAGACACAAGGCAATGTACTCAACAATTTCCCATCAGACAACATTCTGATCAATATAGCACGACTGTAAGGTCTTCACGCCTCAATATATTGAGGTATCTTTGGGCTGACTTTTGCTAGATGCTTCGGCTTGAACATGCTCACAACTCTTCCATTGGAGGCATTCGTATGTCGATCGGTCATGACGACCTATTACTTCCCCGATGAACCCTTCAACATGAATCGGCACTTAATCTTTACCTCTGCGCTTGTTGTTACTGCGGTTGCTATGGCTCTGATCACTTGTGACTTGGGGGCAGTCTTCGAGTTGATCGGTGCAACGAGCGCAGCAGCACTGGCCTATATTTTCCCTCCCTTATGCTACATCAAGCTGAGCAATGCCTCTCGGAAAGCTAAGATACCAGCTTATCTATGCATTGTTTTCGGGGTAGTCGTGATGGCAGTTAGTCTGCTGCAAGCTGTTGCGAAAATGATAAGTAGTACGTTCACTGCTCACCCGCCTCACAACATGCATCCTGCTAACTAGCTTCGCCATATTTGTAGACGAAGGTGGTGCAGGTACCTGCGCTTCCTAGGCAAGGTACTATGAGGGGAACTAGATCTTGCAACCTTGTTTTTTCTTCACTGATGTCGTATAACTGATAGACTTTATTCAATCCTCATTCACAAATTATGTACATAGAGAAGTGTATGATCAACGTGAATCATTCTGTCCAGGGCTCTGAGAAGGAGCTCCATGGACTCAAGTCAAGCAAACTCTCTTCTGGGAGGGACACACAGATATCCAGATTTTGTGTAGGGACAATATGGTCTTTCAGTATACTATCATCTTTCACATACTGATTTTCTCCTAGAAACAGTCTCTGATTCATGATCAAGATCAGTGGAGGCAGCGAGAGGGACCAAGGAGGCAGCTTGCTACATGGTCTGGGTTCTAGAGGTGAATGTCAATTTGCTAGCCTGTATCTGTGATGTTGTGCGCGTTTGCATGGTAACGCAATTGACAGTTTCCGCTCCCTATTTCTACTCCCTGCCTTCTGACCCCACCACTGTCCTCTTCATCATCTCTTTTCGCATGTGTTCCAATTTCACCCTTCTCGATACTACTTCATCATTCAAACTACTTCTAAGAGGAGGGACTGGCTCTGTTTCCTGAACTCGGTAGAGTTGAATGTATGAAGTGCAGGTCTCATGCTTTCCCTTTTCCCTTTCCACCTCTTCACTTCTACTTCGTCAACAACTGCTGCACGTTGCTTTAGCTGGTTCAAGTGTGTCGATTACCTGGACTTGTTCTCAGATATATCCTTTTGTCCACTGTCGCTACCTTGCTTCTATTTTCCTGACACCTAGCACCCTCACAGTATCTCTTTGTCTCTCTCTGAAGCCCATCTGGGGATCTTAACCCGTCATAAACCATGGATCAGAATGCCGCTGAACGCCTGAAGAGGCTCCAAATGGTAGGTTGTGTGTTTCTAAGGACTTCTACCTCTATCTTTTGTTTAACTGTCTGCAGCTACTAACGTAGCTCACCTCCTTCTAGGATGACCTCGGCACGGCCAGACGAGAAATCATTTCAACCAAAGATGGCCCACGACGAGTGCTCAATGTGAGAATGGAAACCATAGAAGCAAGCAGAGAGTCCAACCAGCCTGGAACCGAAGCCCAGCTCATGGCGCAGAAGAACAAGGCCCAGCTCGCGGATTGGTCGAGTAAGTGCATACTCCAGTGCTTCTCGCCCGGTCTGTATTTCTGGTTCTCTCTGATTCGATTTCACAGATATCCACAAGACAATAGGTGATACTGGAGACCTTGAGAATCTTGACAGTCTGCTTGATGGCCAGAGTCATCGTCTTGGGCTTGCCACTTTGTTGCATTCGAGGCCACATGACTTTGCTCCAATCAGGGGAGGCATGAGTCGTGGGCGTGGTGGTGGCGTAGCAGGGACTCGAGGTCGTCAGAGGAAGCCAAGCGTATCGAAGTAAGTCAGCTCACCAAAACCCATATTACCATCGGAAGCTGATGCACGAAATAGAGTTCTCGGTCAAGGAGGTGTCTCGAAATCCGGCAATCATGCTTCTAAAATAGATCAAAAGCAGACTCGTGAGGTTTACTCCTATCCAAACCCGTCTTCATTGCTCATTTACCTTCGCTAGGTGCTCGAAAGCCGATCCCTAAGCCACTAACCAAAGTTCGAAGACCCATGTAAGCTACCTTTTTTTTTTGCCTCAAAAGCCATCTGACTCCTGTCTCCAGGGGTGACTATTCCACGAAAATCAGCGCCCCTGAAGAATTTATGGCTGCTGTTCAGGGTCTAGTCAACGCGAAGACTGCTCGCATAAACTCCACTGTTGCACTGGAAATGTCTAACGGTAGTAGTCCGAATCCCAGCCAATTGCCTCCTGCGAAGGAAATACCAAGCCAAGTCTTATCTCGCCTCACGCAACCTGCTCTTGCAGTAGATCATGGCCCAAGCAAACGGTCTCCTACCGTGACTAGAGCCCTGGGTCAATTACCTCCCGGAAAGTCGCTTACTCCTCAAGCTCAAGAGCCTCGAGCTCCTGCTCAAAGGCCCCCGTCTACGGCATATAACACGTTGAGTCAACAACCTCTCAAAATGCCATCATTTCCGGAACCTGACAGAGCGAGGGATTCAAGCAAAAGGACACCTTCTTCCACAATCACCACAACTCAAGTCAGCCCACAGAAAGTGGTTTCGGCTTCTGACGCCATGAAAAACCCAAGACAGACACAGTCGACTGCGACGCTTAAGGCGAACCAGACACCACCCAAGGGCACTGTGCCTCCTGTCACAGCGACAATGAAAAATGTTCCTGCTGCTTCCAATTTGAGCAAGGAACACATAGTGAGGTCTAACAACACGTCTGTGCAATTGCAGGCTACTGCACAAACTCGCCCGACTCTGAATCCGCAGTTGTCCAAACCCTCAACTGCGCCATTACAGCGGGATGAGGGGCCTCTGCCTAATAAGCTAGCAGTCAAGGCTCATGGCAAGCCTCCATGTCAACCGGGTAACAAAGCCAATCGGGTTCCAGAAAAGCAAGGCACTGCAATGGAGACAATTTCAGTAAACAAGGTGGTCGTCAAATTGCCTCCTAGCGAGCCAACTTTCAAACCGAACGCAGATGTCCCAGTCACGCCCCAGAAGACCAAACCACTCCAGAACCTTGTAGCTGAAGGAAACGAGAAAAAAGCATCTCCGGCGGTGGCTTGTGGCGAGCTTCTTGATCTTGATGGTTCTCCTTCACCCGAGGAGGATTTGGCTGAACAGGATGGTGCTGCTACAGCTGTAATGAGCCCTTCCTGTCAAGATCTAGAGGGCTTGATATTTCGGCAGGGCATTACACGGTCTCATGCCCAAACAGACTCAACCTCTACTGAGGCCTCAACAACACCGAGCAAGTCTCACGATACCACACGAGCTCTTTTAGATCAAGTTATGTTCACTACCGAAAATATGACCCCCGAGGAGAAGCAGGCGGTTGACAGCAAACTCGAAGAGCTTCTGAGAGATCTGGACACTTTCTCTCTGTCCCAAGCAGGGCGCCGATATTCCAACCCGATGTTCGAGAGAGGAAGAGAAGAGCTCAGGTCCGAGCCCAAACCCGAGCCCAAGCCCGATTACCACAATTGTCATACATGTCAGGCGAACCATGAAGCTCATGCTCATATCCCACTTGAGAAGGTCTTGGTGCTCGCAGCTGATGTGACGTTTAATGCAGCCTTGGGTGTGGAAGATCCCTTGACACCCCTTGCACATAAGTCACAGACCCACCGTCCTGTTCTCCAGACGCGCCTTAAGGGCACTGCGCCGCCATTTGAACCAAACAAGCTTTACGCCCCAGTAAGCAGCACAGCTGAACCAGTAACCACTGTGCAGGAGCTTCAGGAGTCTTGTATCTCTAAGGCTGTCCATTTGTACGGCGAGCATCTACTCCCCGGGAGGTCTGGTAATCGGCCTGGCAACGGTAAGTTCTTATTCCTTATTCTTCGAGTCTCGGGCAGTATTGCTTATGTTCGCACTTGCTCCAGCTTCCGTCTTGGAGGATGTGAAGATTCCAGCATTTGAAGGGCGATTCGGTCCAATAACTCCGGCTTCTACTCCCGTCAAACCGAGTTTGACATCTCCACTTCCTTCGCAGACGAACGCGATCTCAGCCTCCCCTGCACTACAGAAATCTATGCACGCCCCCAGAATATCAGAGAACAGGTCCCTAGCATCTCGGACTCCCTTGAGAGGACTGGATGGCTCCAGGTATGCGACGCCTGCCCTCGACAAGCCTCTACGCTGAGCTTCTCGCAACCACACCATCACTACATAAGGTCTGTACCGTTAGCCGATTGACACTCACCTCATGCGTGCATAAAGTGGCGCTGAGGTCTATCCGCATGATCTCCTTGTCTTTCTTAACTCCCCCCCCCCCCCAACAAAGCTTTTGATGGTGAACACGCAAGCTACATTTGTTTCGATGCTGCCACATCTTACATCAGTCTCTTATTTGTCTATTTTCTAGTGATGTGCAAAGCCTTTATGGAAGGGCTAGAAAGGTTATTCTGTTTGTAAATCCAAAGCAAACTGGCCAGTGAGCAGATTTCATCAAACAAACCAGTCATTTCATTCCTGTGACCATTCCCATCCCCTGTAACGCCAATATTCATAAAGTTTGCCTAGTCCGAGTAATAATCGCGTGTCATTAAAGAATTTGTCCTCTATCTATAGAGTACATAGAAAAGGAACCACTGCTACTGCTACGGCTGGTGTTGTTGCTGTGGCGGTTGCTGCGGTTGCTGCTGCTGCTGGGGTGGAACTTGAGGCGTTCCGCTTTGATTCACCCGCGGTCTTTTCGGATCCATGACCCCAGCTCCCGGAGCAGACCCGCTGCCGCCCGAGACCTGAGCATTCGTCATATCCGACAAGGGCGGGCGTTTCCCGTTGACATTCTGAGCCACCGGCCCGCTGCCGCCGGGGAGTGGACGGTTCGGCGGCGCTGCGGCCCCAATGTTCCGAGGATCGAGGTTCGGACGGGTCAGGGGTCGATAGGACGACGTCGACGGGCCTCGATTCATCATGGGGCTGCCGACGTTATTGCTCCCGGGCGCCCCAATCTTCCGGTGCATGTCCTGCGACGGGTTGATGAAGTCCCGCGCCGCCGCCACGGGGTTGCCACCGGCCGCGGGCGAGGCGTTGTTGCCCCCTGGTAGCATGGGTTTGGAAATAGGCTTGCTAGTGCTGTGGTCGAAGCCGGCGGTCTTGCGGATGGACGGACTCTCCGCGTGCGGGTCGAAGGCCGGCGCCGCGGCGGATATCCCGCCGTGCGGGTTGTCGCGGAGAAGATCGACGGCGCGCGCGGAGAAGAACGAGGCGGATGGGGTCCCCGGCGGAAGGGATTCGGGGATACCTGTCGTTGTCGTCGACGGGGCGCCAGGTTCGCGTTTGATGGAGACGGACATTGTGCTGTTGTTACCGCCTGTGGTGCCGGATGCTGTTGCTGGTGCCGGTGCCGGTGCTGGTGATGTTGCTGTGGGCACGGATGAAGGGGGGATCATTCTTCCATTCTGGAAGTTTGGTCGGGGCCCTGTAGGGGGCACGGGCCTCTGCTGATCGCCAGTTGCGGGGGGATTGGGGCGCCCGTTGAACGGCTGCGGAGCAGGGTACTGTCTGGGGGCTGGAGGCTTCGATGGCGTTACCATCGCCGAGTTCGGTCTGACGGGTCCCCGGTAGTTGTTATTGTTGTTGTTGTTGTTGTTGTTGTTGTTTTGAAAAGGTCGCTGATGAGTGTTGAGTGGCGTTGGTGGTTGCTGCGCTCGCTGTGATTCTGGTCCTAGCACAACCTCGTCTGGGTTGCCGGTCTCGGCGACGCCGAAATCAGCTTCGTCAAAGAGATCACCTAGCGCGCGATAATGTCAGTGATCGGCTTTTGGGTAGGTGATTGAGCGTGATGGCTGCGTACTTCCAAACTCGCCATCGCCGTCAAAGGCCATTGAATCATCAAAGTTGGGCCGCTTTGCGATCGCCGCTGGACGCGGCGGTAGATCATCGTCTTCTGGTGAAGGTTTGGGGTGCACAGGTTCTTTCTTGATAGGCACAAAGTCTGGATGACGATGTAGCTCATCAACATCCCATCTGGCCTGAAGTCGAAGAAGAATGTCAGCAGAGGCGAGGTTTGCTTCGTGAGGGGCCATCGCATACCGGCGCAGCTTTCACTTTGGTGACCTTTGAAACATAATCCTTGTCGTAGATACAGTTGCCCAGGACATTACCGAAGTTCCGCAGCGCACGCTTGAGCGCATCTGTGGTGCCTTCTTTCTTTGCCTTTTCGAAGGCAGCTGCCTTGCCCTTGCAATTCTCGATGTGGCCGTACCCAATGTCCTGATAATCGCTCCTGGTATTAGAACCCGTTCTTTGACTGATACATTGCCATTTCCAAGGGCATACCTCATGATAAGTGCCATCCTTCAAGGTGACTCTCACTATCACCGAGAGACCCAGGCTGATTTTACCGGTGTTTTGACTCTCTTCGACCTATTGATCGGAGCGGATTAGTAATTGACCTGAGACAACACCTGTGGCCAGGAGAAAATTCTGAAGAGCGGCATACAAAGTCGATCTGAATGTTCTGAATCGAGCTCGACCATCCGTTGAACCCGAAGACCTCGTTCGCAAGATTGATACATTTGTCAGCCGACAGATAATGTACGCGCTGTCCCGCAGCACCAGGCCTCGACGAGATATATTCGGGTCCCAGCTTCTTGTCGAGACGGGCTTGCAGGGTCGCGATCTCCTGCGCGGTGTATTCGCTGATACGTCGTTGTGGTTCTTCGAATGGGTTGGCGGAGAGACTCCCGCTGGAATTGGGCATGGTGATGGTCGCTGGGCCGCCCCGGTGCTGGTCGCCAACACTAGAGACGCGCGGTCAGTGTTGGCTTCGCTGCGGCTTGACAGGTATAAGAACACTTACGCGGGCATGGCAAAGTTAAGTTCTGATAAGCACGTTACTGAGGTACTTCATCGAGCAACAGTCATCTGTTAAGCCTGTAATGACTGATGGAAAGGTTCAAATGATGCTGTTTGCCCCGACGTGTCGAGGCGCGACGGAGGGCGACACGGCTTTATCGCGATGTCACGTGATGATAATCGCAAGGCAGATAACAATGGAAGGTGTCAATTAATGCCAACAATCATATGCTATCAATTACTGATTGACAGTGGGCAAATGTTACTGAACAGAGAAGGTTCAACAGCTTGCAGCGTGGTCGAATTGAATCAACGTAGCCGCTTGTTCGGTTTGGTATCGAAGGAGAAGAAATGTCGATTAATTATAGAGGCAGGCAGCATTAGGCAGCCTTCCGCTTTGCCATTCTAACACTCCGATGCAGCCAGATTACTATCACTTTGCCGTCATTTGATTCCACATGCCTCTCCTCTCTTCAACGTATGTTTCTATCAGAGTATTTAGGTAGCGAGAGAAGATAAATCAGAATGAAATTCATCAAATCACTGAATCACAAGACTTGCGCTCGGGATAAGCCCCAGATCCTTCAGGGATTCGCCAAAGAACTCCGCATTGAAAACTTTGCGAGGGAAGTTCTGAACGAAGCTCTGCACTTCGACTCCATCCTCCTGCTTGAGAGCTGCGGCCACTTCAAACAGAGTGCTTGTCACTGGAACCGTCTTCATGATATTGCCTTTGGGCGTTTGGAACCGCAGACGAGTTTCCGTGTAGGCTGATGCAGGCTTTGAGGCTACCGGGCCAGATGTCGTGGCTGCTGGGGCCGGGGCCGGTTGCGCAGGAGGCGCTACGCCAGCTCGCTCGGCTTTCTCTCGCTCGGCCCGGAGGCGGCGCTCTTGCTTGTCCGCCTCAATCCTGGCCTTGACCCGCTGTTTAGCTTCGATCTCTGCCAGTTTGTCCTTCTTCTTTTGTTCTGCCTCCTTCAGCCTCTGTTTCCTCTCCAGCTCCTCCTTGACGTCTTGTGAATCCTTGTTAGCCTTCCGCCGGATTTCCTGGGGCCTGGTTAGTTTGAATCATAAGTCTGGCAAGGACAGTAGTCCGCGTACCTCGTTCCTCTTCTGGTCAACCTTATCCTGCTCTGACTGCACCGCTCGCTTGGCGGCTAGCCTCTCTCTGAGCTCCTGAAGTCTAGCTTGCCGTTGCTCGTCAGTCAGTGGCGCAAGCTCCTCCGTTGACTCCGAGAAGTCAGTATGTTGAGATTTCGAGGCGTGAAATTCAGCTTGGGCGTGGCTTCGGAATTTCTTTCCACACTCGTTGCAGACTAGACTGCGAGCCTCTTCACCCGGCGCGAGTGCAGGACCTTCAGCCTCCTCGTCTTCCTTGATCTCGTCGAGCGATTTGTCTTGATTTTTTTCGAGCCATTCTAGAGCACCCTGCACTGCAGTAGTGAAAAATGAAGCACGTCAGCAGTCGGCGGCAGCAGAGGGCCAGATGTGGAAAAATCGTACGTCCGGTGCCTTTGGCGACAGCAAGCTGTGCTCGTTCCTTGTCAAAGCCCATCTCAATGAGCTGGTCTAGGTCGGAGGCCATGGTCGCACGGGGTGGGTGCGATTATTGCTGATCGAAGCGATAAATTCGAATGTAGCGAGAGGGAGACCCAAAGGCGGGGTAATGGAGGCGGGGGTTTAGGCTGGGCAGAGCGACAGGCAGTTGGAAATGTATCACGAGGGTTAATCCCACCCAATACAGCGAGAAGGAGAAGCAACGAAATGCAAGGTTTCGGTTCAAAAGGTGGATGAGGTGGATGAGGGGAGGTCAACACTGAGGGTGCGGGTGACGTACCGACAAGCTCGAGAGCGGAGCGGAGGAACAATCAATCAAATGCGGGATGACCCGCCAGCTAAGCTCGAAAGTTGAGCCAGTCCCGGCTTCGTTCCTAGGCCCACGGTCTGGGCTCCGTCAGTCGATAGTCTTTGGCTATAGATGGTTCGAACCTCAAAGGAACACCCATATTGCTTGTCAAGGAGCCAGCAAGTCTTGGTGATTTTTGGCCTTTCTCCTTGTGGTACAACTGCAGTCTACGCAACCTGCGTGAGAATTCTACTTCTATAGATCTGATGAGCGTATCCGCTCGGCCAAAAGAGTGTCAAGACGCTGATCTGACCGATCGTCTGCTCTAAAGGATCCTCGGATTCCTGTCAAGATCACTCTCGCCTGCGAAGAGAGCAAGAAAAGCCGCAATGACTTATCATTACAGTCGATGAGAGAGTACTATTGAGTAGTAGATCTTCTGCGAAGTTGACTACTCAATGAACCACTTATGTGCATGTTCTGCGAACATAGGATAAAGATGTCCCAAGGTTGGTCATTCGAAGCAGGTCGAATCCCGTTCGAAGTCCCATCCAGTTAGAACACGCTGTTGACACCAGAGTATTGTGGCTTATTTCATCAGACCTGGATCCTGGACCGGTACTCCGAGACAGTTGGGCGGACTCTTTTCTCAAATCAGAGCCTTCGGCTTCTTTGGCTTTGTCGATGTCTCCTCGACCACGTTTGACTGCTGGGCCGAGCGCAAGAGTCGTAGTCCTGCCTACCAGCTGCGCCTTAGCCGAGTACACGTTGTCGCCGGTAGTACTAGGTACTCTGTAGATCGTCTCATGATATCTAGCGGTGAGTCGCCCCAAACCAATAGTCATGCTTCATAACAGGCCCGAAAAGAATCGGTGTGTGTAGCTGATTGTCATCAGAAGACCACTCACCTCTAACGGGGCCGTTCCTCGTTACCTTGGGCTGTAAGGTTCGAGAGCCGATGCCGTATTAAGGTGAGACCGCGCATTCCAGAGATGCTCATGCCTGAAGGATCAGGGCGTGGTGAACCCGTCGCGTGCGATCGGCTGGACTATATTGTCCTTTGCGGGGTGGTGGAAGATCAACAATGCATGCAAGATATTGGCCTTTCTCGACTGACAGGACGAGATATGAGAGTGGGCAATTGGGAACCAAGCTAGAACTCAGTATCAGGTGTAGGTCAATTAGTAGGGAGTATGTAGTATTTTTAGACGACGTCAAGCAGTGGATCCCGAATCTATGGATCCAGACAGGCGTGGCTGATAAATGATGGAGCCGGTAGCTGTCCAAAATGTCCGATTGCAACAGGCCATGAGCATTGCGGTGCTTGAGTATGTGACTTGACTCAGTATGTACCGTGGCTGAACACTGTAAAGTACAGCGATTAGTTTGTCTGCCTAGAATGCAGGTACTGGCCACGAATAATGCCTGAAACACGATGTCAAACGCCTTGATGACATCACCTGACCTGGACCTCCGTGGCCATGCTGAGTCAGCCCCTCCGGCCCAACCAGCAGCTGCGATGCCGAGTCCAGCACATTCATCATTACTACTAACTTACTTGGACTATTCCAGCCTCTCCTCACTCTTCCCCGATTTCAATTGCGCCTAAACATATATTCGCCCCCCCGTCCTTGAGTTGGCTTGACCTTCGCCTTGTGACTACCTTGTTCAGATATTTATCTTCTTAATATTCTCTTTGTCAGGTATTTACACGTTCTCTCCCGCCAGTTCTACGCACTCCGTTGGCTAAGTTACTCCAACCTTGTGCTGATTCTCTTTGTCACTCTAGCGCTCTCCCTCCTGTAGACAGGAAGACTCTCCCGCCGCCCTGTTCAGCCGTTCCTTGGTACCTACACCACTCCTTATCCGCGCAACCCCCTTCTCCCGCTCGAACGACTTCTACGCTGCGTATTCGCTATGTCTATCATTCTCGATCCCCCGGAGTTGGGCTTTCAGCGTGAGCAATATTCTCTTTCTCCTGGTCGAGCTTCTATACCAGCCATGGGCCGCCCCGCTCACTAGTTCCAGGTCCTTTCAACCGTGAAGTGTGTCAGATGTTGCATCTGAAGAACGAGAGTGCGGAGCCTGTCGTCTTCAAGGTATGTATCCAAGCCGAATCCGAATAAATAATGACGAGCAAACTAACATGCTCCCGTATACTAGGTCAAAACCACCGCCCCTAAGCAGTACGTGGCCAGTCCCTCCTCAACACCCCTGAGTAACCGATACGTTTGAATCACAACTGACTGAGAGCCAGCTACTGCGTTCGTCCCAACTCGGGTCGGATAGATCCTGGCAAACATGTCGATGTCCAAGGTCGGTCTCACTGGGCTCCCGTTTAAGACCCCTTTACTCGGCTTGATCCCTGACAATTTCGATAGTTCTGTTGCAGGCCATGAAGGAGGAGCCTGCGGGAGATGCCAAGTGCAAGGACAAGTTTCTCGTTCAGACAGTCGCGGTCACCCGTGATATGGAGTTCGCCAATGTTACCTCGATTGTTGGTTTTCCGCCCTCCCCGCCCGGAGGTCCCCCAATCATAGTACAGAGCATCACCTAATCGGCGCAATAGTTTGAGAAAGCCCCCAAGACAGCACTCCAGGAGCGCAAAATTCGTGTGAACTGGCTGGCCGCCGAGGATGCCCCGGTTGAGGAACAAGGAGTCGAGGCGACAGGCGTAAGTTGTCATTTTAGCCCCTTGCTTTCCTCATTCTTCACTTCGTTGACTAATTACACATTGCGCAGAATGTGCCGGATGAAGAGCCTCCTGCCTATACTTCGCCGCCGAACCCCAACTTTCAGACTCCTGCTGCTGTGCTTACGAAGAGCGCGAACGACACGTCACCCATCCCACCGCCAGATTTCAGCGACAAGCCCAAGCGGGAAGTCTCCACCCCGCAGATCATCGAAAGCTCGGCCACGTCTTCAAAGTCACCCGTAGCAAGTGCGAGTGACGACTTGAGAGCCCAATTGTCCGAGGCCAATTCGCAAATCTCAGCGCTGAAGGAGAAGCTGGCAGACCAGGGTTTGAGACAGCGAAAGATCGGAACCGACGCGGAGAAGCTGCCCGCGCCATTGGCGCAACAGCAGCCACAGTCCGTGGAGGCTGGTGTTCCCGTGCAGATCGTGGCGGGTCTATGCCTGCTAAGCTTCTTGATCGCCTACTTCTTCTTCTGACCGTCTTGAACGTTTTCTCTCCTCTTTGTGTCCACTCTTTTTGAATTTCCTTTCCTGTGACCCCCTTTACCCATCATGTTTCTTTACAGACCAACTGTATTCCCTTCTGCCAATTCCCTTGCTTTGCGTTAACAACAACAGCAGTGGTACGGTGCTACTATTTATTCTTTGTGATAGCCCGTTTATTCTTCTTCATGGTCGTCCTCATTCGGCCCGGTCTCCCCATGCCGTTTTCTTCTACTTGAGCAAGCACACTTGTTTCTTTTCATTGTCTTGTTACTTCTTCACATTTGATGATCCGATGTAAATGGAGGCAGAGTTCTTGTTTCAGCCAGACATGAAAACTTGAGATTCTATCGTCCAAGGTCGCGGCGACATTAAGCTATGATTGCGACATCTGGCCACTGATAACACAATCCACATCGGCACCTTCTGGTATTAGATGTCCCATGCGCCATCAAGTCGCGAGCCTTCCCGGCTTTAAGTTTTGAGTCCGTGGTCTTCGACTCTCCTCAACCACATTTTTTTCTTCTTCTTTTCTCGTTGTCTTTTGCCCTCCACCTTGTTCGATGAGCGAGAGCTTTTTCTTTTCTAGACGGAATTCATGCGTTCCTGAATCAGGCAGTGAAACCCCACTGAACTAATTACGATGATGCCACACCACGAATGTTCATAAATCCATGCCGGGGGTCCCACCCTTTTGTTCCTTTCATGCTGCTTCCCATATTGTTCCAATAGCTGCTAGTTCCATGATAATGAATCTCTCTCTGAAGCTATGGGTTACTTTCTAATCTATGCGTTTTCTTTTTTGGCGATAGTCATGATACAGATACTTGTTGCAACCCAGGAGATCTCATCTTATTCATGAACATGACTCGGGGACCCGCACACGAAGTCTGTGGAGAAAGAAAACCAGAGCTGAAGACCAAACGGGGGAATTCTTGTCATGTCTAATGGTAGGTAGGTATACATAGGGGGGTTAGGTACACTTCAGAAGGGCAAGGCGGCGGGGGGGGGGGGGGGGTTCATCACTCAATCCACAAAAGGCGGCGTATGTATACAATGACATGACGAGGGTGGGTTAGATAGGGAGAGCCGAGAAAATCAGTTCTGGATCTCGCTTTCCTTCCATCCATCGCCGGATTCCTGCGGACCAGCCGCCGAGGAAGCCGAGATGCCCTCTCCACCCCGCCCATTGCCACCTCCGCCACCGACGAGACGCCCCCCCTGCGCTCGCTTGACGCGACACCACATGCCCACGTTCTTATCCAAGATGAACGTCCAGATCACCCACACCCAGCTGTGGTGGCAGGGCAGGGGCTCGTAGAACTCCCTGGCGATGCGGTGGAGTTCGTGCAGTCGGGTCCACGGGATCGCGGGGAAGTCGTGGTGCTCGTTGTGCAGGCCGACGTTGTAGGTGAAGAAATTGAGGGGCCCGTAGTAGGAGTATGTCTCCGGCGGCGGGAGCGAGTCCAGCGGATGCGGCGCCGGGGACTTCTGCTCCTCCTTCGGGTTCTGGAGCGCCTGGAGGGACTCGGTGCCGTGCGAGACCTGGGAGAAGAAGTAGTGCTCCGCGATGAAGTGGCCGGCGCAGGGGTGGAGGGAGCCGGCGAGGAACGAGCTCATGAGCAGGTAGAGGACGGGTTGGATGGAGCCGCCGCAGATCTGGACAAGGGCGTAGTCGAAGGAGAGCTGGACGGCGAGGTTGAGGAGGTGGATGGAGGTGAAGGGCGGGCTGTAGATGAACATGGGCCGGACGGCGTAGAAGAAGATCTGGAAGGTGCAGAAGAATGCCTTGCCCAGGAGCGAATCCAGGAAGAAGGCTTCCACGGCGGTGGGAAGATCGGTGTCCAGACCAGTCACGCCGAGGGACTTGTGATGCGTGAGGTGGTAAGGCTGTGGGAACACGATGCAGTTTCAGGTTAGCAATTCCTGTATATGGTCACGTCGCCACACGCCCGTCACGAGCGTGCGGGGGACGTTGGGGTTCGATGTAGCCACATACCCTGAAGGCAGCACTGTATGGCAAGCCAATTGGAAGATTGGCGAAGATCGCCAGTAGTCTGTTTGCCATGGCGGACCGGAAGGCGAGATTGTGTGAGATCTCATGGATGGCGAGGAAGAGGTTCTGGTTGGAAGTGGCCCCAATCACGTATGCCGTTGCGAAGAATGTCCAGGACAGCATGGAGGTATTGCGGAGAAGATAGGCGCAGAGGATTTGAAGAGAAACGACTCCCAGAACGACATATTTGGTCAATGGCTCCGGTCCACAGAGCTTGGTAACCTAAATGCAGAAACGAGAGCTGTTAGCATTGACAGTCCGGCAGGGATATTGGAATGGGCACGACGCACCTCTGGATGGGCTTTGATGATAGCCAATCGCCTCGATCGGTGGGGCTCTTCCGTATAGGTCCAGAAAAAACGATCCTCGACAGCCGATTTCTCTGGAGGCGCGATCCTCCCGGAGGGCTGAGCATCCTGTGCCGTGACCTGGGGATCCTGGCTCTTGGCCGCGGAGACGCGGAGATGCGGCGAAGTTCCAGCCGTGGCCGCTTCGACAACAGAGGAGGACATAGTGAACAGATCGGCAATTGGGGAGGGGACAGAGGAAAAGAGAGGTTGATCTAATGGCTACTGGGCGCCATGAATGGAAAAAGAAGGAGGGAGACAAAGAAGTAAGGAGGGTGCAAGGTGGAAACAAACGTGATCTGATTAAGCAGGCAGCTGAGAGGACGGTTCGGAGCACTCGCTTTCCACGTGGGGCTACCCGCATCCCGACTTATGGTTTGATCCAGCTCTCTTGTTGTTGTTGTTGTTGTTGTTGTTTACAAGAACATCCATCGCTCAATTGAGGGAATACAGGTCAATGAGGACCCTGAAAAACGCAGGTACAATTCATTCTTTTCCTACAAAACCCTGTTCTGTGTTTTCTATATATGCTATGGGAGCAAACATGTCGCATGCTGTGGCAAAAGTTCATAGACGGAAAAAGAGCCATCTTAGTAGTCGTCTCCGCGACTGATCACCTCCTTTACATTAGGTCGGAGGACGATGGTCTATGAGAAGGTCAGCGCGGATGCAAGGGATACTAGCAACGCTATAGTGAGAACATACATGTTCGTACTGGGCAGTGTAAGAGCCCTTAATATCGCAAAGCGGGGGGTAATCCTGGACAATGCCCGACTGCACCAGGTTGTTCAACTGTGAAGTATGTTAGCACTCGTCCGATATCGAAATGCTGTCGAAATGCTGTCGAAATGCCTACCCCGAGGAGGTACTTGTCTTGGCCCAACCGGTCGAGGTACCGACGACAGAAGGGAAGAGTTCCAAAATTCTTGTTGATAACGTTCAACAGATTCTTGGCAGAAGAAAGACGCAAAGGCACCGGAGCAGCGTTAGGGACCAGAGCGTAGTGAGAGGTTTCCATCTAGGCCGCAGTCGTCAGTAAGCATGTAGATCGACTTGGGGATACGAAGCACTCACATCCTCGTGCACATAACCCTTTCCGGTACTTCCAAAGGTTTCGATGGCGAAGACTTCACCCTCCTCCATCTTGGTCTGATCTCCGCCCTTCACAATGGGAACGCTCTTCCCACCGTGGATGATGTGTTGGTCAATGTTGTGACCGTTGAGGTTTCGAATACATTTAACGGGGTGCATAGTTCCGTTGATTTCGCATTCGTAACTCTCCATGACTTCCTGAATAGCGGCACCGATGTCACTCATGCGAACGTCAATACCGGCTTCCTATTAACCCAGAAGTCATTAGTTCAATGTGTGGGGGAAACCATCCGGGGCACTGAAGTCATACCCGAATACCAGTGTTGGTGGCGTCCTTGACAGCCGCCAGAAGAGGGTCATAGACAGGATCAAAGGCAACGGTGAAGGCGCTGTCGACAATCCGTCCGTTGATGTGAGCTCCGAAATCGACCTTCATGACGTCGCTCTCCTGCAACACCATCTTGTTGCCCGCGTTGGGTGTATAGTGGGCGGCACAGTGGTTCAGACTCAGACCACAAGGGAAACCCATACCACCCTTGATGTTGTCACCCTCCTCCAGGCCCTGGTGGCCAGTCAGAGCCCGAACAGCGTCCTCGATGCCCTCGGCGATTTCCGTCAGAGTCTGGCCGGGCTTGATGTTCTTCTGCGCATACTGACGGACCTGGCGGTGCACTTCAGCACCCTGGCGGTACTCCTGGAGGAAGTCATTGTTCATGCGGTCGAGGTAGCGCTTCTCCTCGTTGGTGGTGCGGTAGGAGTTTTCATTCTGATACTCGACAATCTCTCCTTCGGGGAACTGGTTGTTCGGGAACAAAGTCGAGATCGGAACGCGCGGCGGAGAGCTCTGGACCTTGGCGCCACCCTTCTTCTTCTTCTTGGACTTGCGCTTCTTCTTTTTCTTGGCGGCTGCAGTTAGAAAGTTTGCCTTCTTAGTATGGAAAGTCTTGAGATTTAGGTTGTCCGGGGATAAGCGGGGAGGGCGTACCTCCATTAGCTGCGCCTTCAGCGCCAGCGTTGTTATCCTCGACTTCATCGTCGTCGGAATCATCCTCCGCCTCTCCGGTTCCAACCTGACCAGCGGCGGGAGCGTCGACCTTCGCATCGCCGCTCTGACCGTTGACTAGTGGCGCGGGGAAATCTTATCAGTCACATGTCGGGACGAGGAGACATGGATCGGGAAAAAAGTGGGAATCGTCACTTACGGTCGAGCTTCTGCAGCTTTTCACTAGCCTGGGCAGCCATGTTGAAAAAGCTGGAAAGAAACCGGGTGTGGTATGACTTGGGAAAGAGAGAGTAGGAAAAAGAGAGGGGAAATTGAACTTCGGCGGCGGAGGCGACGGGGAAAAGACGGTCGGTGCCAAGACTTTACTCAGATTCACGGATGATTTGACAGCAAACTCGGCGATGCACCAACTGGCGAACGATCTACGTACTACTGCTCCAGAGTACTGTTTGTAGTCATCTGGTCAGGGCAGCCAATTCGCCCCGTGTATATGCATGACAACTGGAAGGTGAGGATTGATGTTGCTATGTATAGAACCGATCTCATATCTCCGACCTGAGGCTTGAAAATTTGTTGGATAACTATAGCAGATCCATTCAGCAAGGCATCAACACTATAGTAAATAGGGTCAACAGAGCCCAGCCCAAGGTAAGTGCTCGAAGCATGAACTTCGGTCGCATCAATTGGCAAGACACCCAAGTTCTAATCTACAAAGAATATCTTAGAGCACTTCAACCACGGCTCATGACCAGCGTCGCAAGTCATCCGGAGGTCCACCTCGCTGTGAAATGTCAAGGGCCCAGCTCTCAAAGGCTAGGTACGGAAGAAGAAGCCATGACAGTATCAGCCAGTAGACACTTGGCCAAGGATCTGGAGTAACCCAACATCCATGCAGCAACTAGGGTCAGTAAGTCCAGATGCAGAGACGAGCGGCCCTTGTGTTTCCTGGAATCCAGCCCTACCACACATAAACCGGGGGATATACTGCAGTTACCTAAGATTTAGTCCTGGACTAGCTTCGATCAGATAAGCCACCCGATGACGCTCGCTCCCCGAAGAACGGGGCGGATTTTCGTCCCCTCAACAACAACCTCCACCCCGAACACATCGTATAACTGTCCTCGCTCTCCCTCGCTCTCCAATTGTCCTTGAGTGATTGGCTTCGTTGAACTCGCAACTCATACATCGTTACATGCAACGACCATTATCTGCGGGGAAATGTCACACCCTCATCTGAGGACCGCATCCTCCATCATCACCCCCATCATCCACCGTCAATGCCGCTGTAACCCGCGACCCCGAACAGCATCAGCTGCGACATTCACTCACATCTACACATCGCACCCGCGTGCACGCTTCTTCCTCCGGCCTCCAAGACATGTACCATCACCACAAACCTCCTCTTTCTCCACAACCACCCACCATCACGCCTCCGCCCGCGAACCAACCTACTACGAGGTCCTCGACATACCAATAACCGCCTCCCAAGGCGAGATTAAGAAGTACGTTTCCTCAAAACCAACCCCCCCAAAAAAAAGTCTAACCACCACCCCCTCAAAAACAAAAGACAATTCTACACTCTCTCCATGCGCCACCACCCGGACCGCAACCGCGACGACCCGACCGCCTCCTCGCGCTTCGCCCGCATCTCATCCGCCTACAACGTGCTCAGCCAGCCCAACAAGCGCGCCGCCTACGACCGCGACCACGGCATCTACGCCCAGTACCAGAGCACGCGGTCCACCGCCACGGCGGGCCAACATCCCATGGGCAGCTACAGCAGCCACAGCAGCCACGGCGCCGGGGCCAACCTCCACACCAAGGGCGCCTCGTACGCCGGGTCCCGCCCCGCCAGTGGGTTGAGCAATCGCCGCGGGCAGTTCCGAGGCCCACCGCCCAGTTTCTACGCGCATGGGGGCTATGGGCGCACGGGAAGGACGGCCCCGGGCCCCGGGGCCGGGTCTGGTGGTGGTGGTGGTGATGCTGCGGGCCAGTCATCCTCCACTGCCGCCAATGATGAGGATCCCACTGCGTTTATTCACAGGAATACCGTTCATCATTTCAATGCTAGGGGTCACTATAAGACTCAATCGGCGGAAGATATTCGGCGGAAAGAGCGGAGGCAGAAGGCGATGGAAGCTGCCTTGAAGGAACAGTACATTGGGAGCCCCTGGGGAGCCGCCATGCGATTCGCTGCGGTTTGTGGGATCTTGGTCGGGGCGGCAACAGTGGCCGGCTGGTTTCAATGGCCACGTGAGAAAGCAAGTAAACAGAAAGATCAATTGAGGTGATAAGGTGTGTTTGTATAGGGTGATCACGTCTATGGGTGCATGAATGTATTGTCGTCAAATGTCTCGGGTAGAAAGATACACATCACACAGGAGTTCGGTGGTTACCTTGGTTGGCATTGGATCCAGGCGACAGACTTGATCGATTGATATCATGCAGCATGTACATATAATGAACAAAGGGAAATGTAGACTTGATATACACTTATCGTCGGTAGATACGATACATGATTAATAACTAGACATCCATAAGAACCCACGCCCACTCACAAAACCAATCCTGCGCGAACCAATAGCCCATCCAAAGACCATAAGAAAGCAATCAAGTTTCTACTCTTAAAGGCTTCCAAGAATCAATGTATCCGGCTAAGTCAGACGCTAGAATCTGCGTGCGGACAGATGCTAACTAGGGTAGCTCATCTAAGCCTCAAAGGTGAAGCTGGCGCCAACCTTGTGGGCAGCCTGGTTAAGGTTCTGGGTATCGAAAGAAGCACCAAGGCCAAGGGTGACACCAGGGCGGAGGAGAACGTTGTAGGCGAGAGCGGCAACACCACGGTCGTTGATCTTGGCCTATGATCACAGTCGAACAGGTTAAACCTTATCACGTTTGACATGCGCATATCAGGAACATACCTTGGCGAAGGAAGAGGGGTCAAGGCGGTACTTGCTGGCGACCTCGAGGCCAACGGAGTTGCCGGTCTTGGAGTCCCAGGTGGCCTTGGCACCAGCCTCAACCTGCTCGTTGACGCGGTGGTAGTAGCTGGCAGAGAAGACGGTCAGGTTGTTGCCAGCGGTGATGGCAGCAGAGTACTGGGGCACGCTGTAGCCGACGGCAGCGGAGTACTTGGTGATGGCGGCCTTCTGGACGTCGTAGCCACCCTCAGCACCGACGAGGAAGCCCTCGTGGCCGAGAACAGCGTCGAAGTTGGCGGAGGGACCGTTGAGGAGGTCAAAGAAAGCACGGGCGTGGAGGTTGGGCTGCTTGAAGTGGAGGTTGAGCTTAGCGCCCTTGGACTGCTTAGCGGGCTGGTACTGGGTGAGGATCTCAGCCTTGAGGCCCTTGGCGATGTTGTTGTCGAGCTCGAGCTTGGTGTCGAGGGCGTTGGCAGTGGTCCACGCCTGGGTGAGGGTGAGGCCTGAACGAGGACGGAACATTAGCACTACCGCATGCTCGGTAATCATTGACATAAGATGGACGAAGATGTGCTTAGACGGGACATAGCCACACGCAAACATTAACGTGAGCCTGTTGTCGGGCACTCTTGAAGGTGGAGGGTCGGGAGGTTTGCGCAAGGGATGTTCGCGTAGTTTTCTGCGCGATTTGGGGCCTTTACCGGTGGGCTTGTCGACGTACTTGGCCTCGAGCTATTGGCACAATTGAGGTTTAGCATCCAAGCATCGTGCTTCGGGATGGGTTGGTTCAACTTACGGAGCCAGCAATGGGACCCTCGTGGGCAGACTTGCCCTTCACGTTGAAGGTGACGCCATTGGGGGCCTTGGACTTGACCTCGAGGCTGGCTAAGCAGGGTGTCAGCAAATTTGCGCACTTGAGATCATCAAAGGCGACCTCGAAAGAGCGCGAAGATCAGCGGGGGACTCACCGGCGCTGGCGTGGTAGAAGTCCTTGTTAAGGAGCTATTGCGCTGTTCATTAGCACGAAAATCCCTTCTAGGAGATGCTGTCGTCCGAGGTCTTTGAGAATCGGAACGACTGAAAAGAAAAGCGTACATCGTTGGCCGCCTTGGCGATGTCAGAGAAAGCAGCAGGAGCAGACATTGTGAATGGAGGTGGGTGGAGGAATAGAAGGTCTTGTTATGGGAGGTGTGTGGACGGGGAAAGGATGAGGTGACGAGGGGGAGAAGAAGGGAAAGGGAAACGATGGGGAAACAAGGCAGGAAGAGGTCGTTGAATCGTCAAAGCAGACAAACAATGGGGAAGCCACGGGAGAAACACCACTCCCTGATTGGTGGATGCTTGGGCACCGGTAAAAGCCGCTAAGTCCCGTGATGTCGATGCCTGGGGCCGTGCTTCTGCTTCTGCAAGCTGAGCTGGCGGAGTTGTCATGGCCATTCTTGCCTCGGCCTTCCCTGCAGTGAAAATAGCTCTCATAGCCAGTTCTTCCTCTCAAGGAGTCTGCATCTAATGGTTGAACAGTACAATCTGACCATGAAATCTTCAAGTGCACTCCATCAAGCTTCCAGTCCTTACACTCTATCCAAAAAGTAGATACATTGGGGATTTTAACGCTACAGCTCCAGTCCATTCTTACAAAAAAACGGTTTGTTCGAGAAGATAAGCAAAGCAATTCCTACTTTTGCGTCCCAATGCCTGACTCCAGGATAAAATCACTCCATGCATGCTTCTATACCCAAAAACTTTGAGAACCCACACACATTACATAGGATCGCATAAATTCGTTTAAACAGCGTTGTCGTACTTGGCATTGTGAGTGGAAATGGCTCTGGGATATTCAGTCAGTAAACAAGGCTTGACATCCAACTCCTACAGCTTATGCTTACCTTCCACTGGGGTCGGTCTGCTTGGACCATGTGGGGACCCAACGCTCGACGGTGCCCGCGCAAGTGGGGGGGAAGTGCTCATCGAACATCAAGCGGTACCAGTACCTAGTTTTCCAAAGTCAGCTCACACGTCCTTATCACTGATAGAATAAAAGGGCAAAAGGCTTTAACATACGCTTCCTTGGTGTCGGGAACGTCGGTTCCCCACTCGGGCTTGGGGTTCTGCATCATCTCATCAGTGATCTGCTTCTCGGCCTGATCCTTAAGGCCATCAATCCAGCTGTAGCCGACACCATCGCTGAACTGCTCCTTCTGGCGCCACAAAATGTTGTCAGGCAGGTAAGGCTTGACATCAGGCTCATCGGTGGTATCGAAAGCCTTGCGCAGAATGTACTTCTCAATGCGCTCCTTGGTGATCATCTTCTCGGCGGGGTCGACACCCATGCAAGTCTCAAGGAATTCCTTGTCGAGGAAAGGAACACGGGCCTCCAGACCCCAGGCAGAGGTAGACTTGTTCGCTCTCAAGCAGTCAGCCAAGTGCAAGTTCTTGACACGACGGACAGTCTCCTTGTGGAATTCCTCCTTGTTGGGAGCGGCGTGGAAGTACAGGTATCCACCGAAGATCTCATCACTGCCCTCGCCACTGAGAACCATCTTGACGCCCATAGCCTTGATCTTGCGGCTCAGGAGGTACATAGGGGTAGAGGCACGAATGGTGGTGACATCATAGGTCTCGAGGTGGTAGATGACATCGGAAAGCGCGTTGAGACCGTCCTCAACAGTGAAGGTAAAGGCGTGGTGCTTGGTTCCGAGGAACTTGGCAACCTCGAGGGCAGCCTGGGTGTCAGGAGCACCGGGCAGACCGATGGAGAAAGAGTGCAGCTGTTGGAAGGTGGTGACGGTGGAGAGATCGTTCTCGTCATCGATACCAACCAAGTCGGACGAAACTCCCTGCGCCTGAGCAGTGCGGGCGGCGTCCTGCATGCGCAAGGTCTCGCGCTGAGCAATGGAGGCAACCAAGCTGGAATCAAGACCACCGGACAGAAGGACACCGTAAGGGACCTCAGCCATGAGACGCTTGCGGACAGACTTCTCCAAAGACTTGCGAATGACCTTATAGTCGATAGGGGTAGTGGGGACGTTGGCGGCATCCCACCACTTGGGCTGGAAGTAGCGGGTGAACTCGCCGGTCTTGGAGTCGAAGACATGGCCCGGGGGGAAAGCCTGGATCTTGTCGCAGACGGGGTGCAGGGACTTCAGCTCCGAAGCGAAGTACACAGCACCGGGAGTCTCGGACGACCAGCCGATGTAGAAGCTGGTCACGCCAATGGGGTCACGTGCAGCGATGACCCTGTCTTGCTTCTTGTCATAGAGCACAAACGAGAACATGCCGTCGAGGTGCTTGGGGGCGTCCAGGCCATATTCCATGTACTGGGAAGAATTGATCAGCTCCTGATCTGACATGGAGCAAGTCTTCCGGATTTCGTCACACCTACCAATGGGATAACAACTTCACAGTCAGAGTGTGTCTTGAACTCGTAGTCGGCATGGAGGTTCTTTCTCAGGATGCGGTGGTTGTAAATCTCGCCGTTGACAGCCAGGGCGAGAGAGCCATCATGGTTCACAAGGGGCTGAGCGCCGGAGTCTTGAAGAGTGGTTCCTTGTTAGGTGGTCCGGAGAACGGGTGGGCGATGAAGAACATACCGACACCGACGATACACAGGCGTTCGTGCGTGAGGACTATATTTCACTTAGTGTTTGCAACGAGGGACGACGCGGGTGTGCTCAACTCACTGGTGTTGTCGGAGATCCAGCTTCCGCCTATTCTTGGGTCAGAAAATGCCACTGCTGTCGGTCACACTTGAAAGCACTATGACTCACTCCAATCGGGACCGCGGTGGCGCAAGCTAGAAGCGGCAATCAGCGAAAGACGAACATCACGCAGGCGCGAAGAGAGAAAGGTAAAAGGTAATTGACTTACACCTTGGCCATGCGCAAGGCCGTAGGCTTGAAGGCCTGCACATCGGGGTGACTGTGTGGAAATGATCAGTGGTTGAGTCAACCCAAGCGATGTCGCGGGTCAAGAAAAATGGAGGACAAGGAATGTGGCATGGCCATGGATCGGCAGGAAGACGTACTGGTGACACGCGAAGATACCACACATGCTGGCGATAATCAATTGAGAAAGCACTCAAAGATTCAGGCAGCGAAAAGTCCAGGAGCAATTGACCAAACGTTGAAAGGAACCGTCTGGGGGAGAAAGAGGAAGCAGGTGAATTTAAAATATGCGAACGAGTAACCCGTTCCCGGCGGGGCGGAATCGAGGGGCGATTTCGGCCACAAGTAATTGGACTGACTCACCCGATAAGATAACCGTGGCCCGTCTCGGACGTCGGACCTTGCTCCCCGGTTTTCATTGGTTTAATTGGTCTTCGTGACGTCTGGAAGGTGACTACGGCTCGTCATGGACACTACTATAGTAGGTAGGTAGATTCTAAAGGTGCATGTGAAAGTCCATCCAGGCAAAGACAGGAATGCAGCTCAGCTTTTGTATACCTGTCCCGGATGAGCGGACGGGTTGACAACGTGCCAATGCGCCAACGTTCAATCTCTGTTCTGCCTGTTGCGATCTAGAAGGTGTGCCAAGAAGGAACGGAGAACACCAACCCGGCCAGTGCGGTGCGACCTCCGATGCCCTCGGTCAGGTTTTCTTTCTCTCTCAATGGAGCCATGCATGGCCACCACGATGTTGTTAATTTTGAGACACCATGCTTCTCGCTAAGGAAAAACTAAACAGACTGGTCAATATGGGGAATACATAAAATGAATCAGCCGACACATTGAAAGGGAAACAACATGCAAAACGTTTCGAGGACATAAGACGCCGTGTAGTCGTTGATCGGAAGAGTTTCAGGACCCAAATCTCAATCACCATTCTGTTGCCCGAATCCTTCGGTGGAATATTGTCACTTCGCGTGTGAGAAAGAGACGATACAGTCCGCGGCGATCCGTTCATTTGCCACATATCCAGGAAATCGCCGAAAGCTGCATCGGCGCATGGACCAGAGGGCTGGTTGTCGCGACAACCATAGCCGAGTGTGTGTTTGTGTGTTTGTAGTCTTGAGTGTACGCACCGATAGCATTGTTCACTGTACGCATGAATAACATTCAAAGTGCTGGATTTTCCTTGACCACTTGCTTGACACGTCTCTCATACGCCGGTCGATCCTTCTTAAACAGGTTGTATGCCTCAGCCTGGGCGGGCGACTCAGGGTTCGGGTCGTTTAGTAGGTCTTGAATGCCCAGAAGAATCTGTTTGATGGTGATGGCAGGTTTCCATGCCTCCTCTTCGTTCAATATGGAGAGGCAGACGGTGCCGGAGGGATAGACGTTCGGGTGGAAGAGCGGAGGGACGAATTTGCCTGCGGGTGATATAAGCCATATTAGTCTCTTGGGCGCAATATCGCGAAGTTGACGCAAGACTTTCAAAGTCGCAAGGGAAGACTTTCATCGTCGGCAGGAATGTACTTACATTTGGGAGGTTTTGTCGGATATTCTGTGTAGTAGGCCAGTGATCAGTTATGCCATGTCGCAAAAAGAAAAAGCTCATAACACAGAAGATGAACTCACCATCGGGAAAGGTAACATCAAGTTTGAAGAGCCCACCCTCCCATAAGGTTTGCGCCTTTCCAGGAATACCGCACTCCCATCTCTTGAGGTCAAGCGCACCTTGAGGGTTGCGATGAGGCCGCGCGTAAAATCCGAAAGGGTGGTCTCGACGCCACTGCTTTCTTCATGGGAGGCGCAAAATCAGAGGTTAGCGCACCTAACTGACTATACCATGGCGCATCCATGGTTGGAACGGAAGCCCTCACCTTTCTTCTGTAAGGCGATTTATGCAGAGCGACATGTCGGATATACGCGGTTCACGTAGGTGGGGGAGACGTGGAAGCTGAAAGTTGGGAGGATAGATGACTGACGCTGGCAAGAGACTACCAGGAAGTAGTTAGGCGGAGAGATAAGGAGCTATGGAAGAAAAGAGAGAAGAAAAGAACACAGGTGTGTTATATAAATGGACGGAAAGTGAACGGGTGTAGATTAGGCCTAGTGAATGTGAAAGTGCACAACGGAAGTTCCAGAGCATCCTAGGAAGGTTCCATGCTCACGCTCACTGGGCACTGGGCAGTTCCACCAGTTGTCGCCCGCCGGCTATCAATCCGCCCCACAGCCAATCACTCTCGGGGGCTGCTGCAGGTCATCCTCATCACATGACAGAACCGTCAGGTTACTGGTCGAGCATCGACTACATTTCAAACATGTCTTTGTTGTAGGCAAGACAATGCATGAACCCGTCGCCTTATGAATGAACCTACCATCCCAGATTGACAACCCAAGACTCGCAAGGCATGGATGACAAAGGCATTATCGGAAGGTCTCCTCTGACCATGAGACTGCGGCTATTCAAGCTGGGTCTTGCGTGCGCCATGCCAGTTATTTAAGCAAGAATGTTTTGCTCGCAGCGTGCTCCATCATGCTGTCTGTCACCTCGTTTGGCTCATTCTACTGACCTGACACCGCAGTATATCTAGCCAGGGTACAGTACAAGGGGATCCATCATCAGTCAACCCGTTACCTAGCGACCGGGGGGGGGGGCTATCCTCCTGTACGGGACACCATTGACCCATTTCCCAACCTTTTGACCTCTGTCAACGCATTCAAGATGTGCCATAAGATTCGTTACTACTTTTCTGTGTGTATATGCATCGACGTGTCCCGTGACGTTGATATCAGATGCGATAAAGCCTTGAAAGTAGGGTATGAATGTACCGACCCTAAAGCTACCGGGATCCCAATGAAGGGAATATGTCCCCACTGCCAGGAGTACTACCAGGAGTATCACAAAGTAATGAGTACGCCCAGCGAGCCAGAAGCCCCAGTTCCTGAAAGCCAAAAGGTCGACATTTGCAAATCCGTTGAGGAAAGGCCAGAGTGTCATTCCGGAACTTCAGTCCCTGAAGGTCATGAGGTCAACATCAGCAACGACATTGGGAAACCAACGTATTCCTCCGGTATTCCAGTTCCTGAAGACCGGAAAGTCAGCATCTGCAGAAACACTGAGGAGGAACCAAGGTGTGACTCCGGTATTCCAATTCCTGAAGGTCGGGATGTTGACATCCGCAGAGACGCTGAGGATAAACCAGAGCGTCAACCCGATGACCCCATACTTGCGACTCAGGAGGTCGACAACGGCAGCGACCTTAAGCGACCAAAGTGCCACTTTGGCATTCCAGTCCCTAGACGTCAGGGAGTTAAAGCCAGCAGCGACGTTGAGGAACCAAGGCGTGTCACCGGTATTCCAGCCCCTGTAAGTCAGGAAATGAAAGCCCGCGGCGAGGTAGATAAGAAAGCAAGGTGCCAGTTTGGTCTTCCGGTCCTCAAGAACCAAGAAGCCAAAATATGCAACCAGGTTGAAGAGAAGCCAAAGCGCCAGTCGGGCATCCCCCTCCCTAGGAAACAGGAAGTCAAGACAAGCAACGAAGTTGGTACCAAACCAAGGATTCAGTCTAGCATTCCACTCCCTAGGAAACAAGAGGTCAAAACACGCAACAAGCCTGCTCCGGACTTGCAGAATACTGATAAGTCCCAGTCTCTTGACGAGAGCTTATTCGATAGAATCACTTTCTGACTGGCAGGGTCAGTCTCGATTGTGGTAGACGTGCAACTTGAAAGATTGTAATATATGTTCCTCTGTCACATCATTATTCCCGCTTGAAGAAAGCTAGATAATCACTATGTCCCATCTACATCAACCATCATAATCCCCTTCCTCAAACCTCTGTGTATCGTAGAAACGCGCAGTAATTGCGTTTCCATTAAATATTCGGCCCTCGAGAGCATTAACCGCCTAGAGGCCTCATTAGTAAACTGGACAATAACTGATTATTGACATGTGTATTGCCTCACCCGCAATGCCGAAAGCTGATTGGTGAATTTCACAAACACAGGAACAGGGGGCTTCGTCGACTCTCGTGGGATGTAAACTCGCTCGACACGGCCGTACTGCACGCAAGTCAGATAGGGAAATCGTCAGGGTGTCTCATATAATCACTGACCTTGTCGGAGCATTCTTCACCGATTTCCTGCATGAGACCGCCGCTTTCTCCGTCGCCAGCCAATTCAGCTTCAAGATCCATGCCATCAAGCATGCCCTTGAGAACAATTACTTCACTCATGGGGCCGAATTTGCCTTCTTCTTCGCTCTTCCGCGCACCACCAATGACCTTACCCCGTCCAGCGGGCGTCACAAAGCCACCCCCTTCCGAGTCCGGCCGTTTCTTCTGCTTTTCAACTTTGACCTGCAATGGCTTGACGATTCCGGACCCTGTGGCACCCAGGCCGGAGCCCTTCGTCCAGCCATACTTCGCCATGAGCCGTTCCGCGAAGCCCTTTTGGCCTGGTCTAAGGGAGCGCTGACCAGCGTCTCCCGGCTCATCATCAACCGGTTGCTCCTTCGCGAACACTTCTTCAAGCTCTGCTTCCGAGGCAGGTATGTCCTCGGGGGGAGGTGGTAATGTGTATCGAACCGGAGCGCGGGATATGGTCGCCGAAGCCGGCTGCAAGACATCCAAAGGCCGTGACGGCGGTGGTGGCGGGGGCACTGCTGAGCTCCCAGCCGTCGACATCTGGATCCTTCGCAGATAAGCATCCTCGCCTGTGGGGTCGTCGGGAACATGGGCCGGTGGCTCATCCGGCGGAGGGGGCGGAGGGATTCCTCCCATTGACACATCGTCCTGAGTTTCGATTCGCTCTTCAGGGGGTGGTGATTCCACAGGTGGCCTGGGAGCAGCATCGTTAAGGCCCGGGGGCGGTGCAAAACTGCCGGGTGGCGCGAATTGACCTGGGATCCTGTGGTGAGCAGATGAAACATTCTCGTTATGCCATGAGGATGAACTTACGGTTCCTTGGTCGTGCATAATCATCATCCTCACTGTATGAGTCCCTGCTGGGCGATCTTGCCATGCGATGTGCATAGAGGCGGTCCTTCCACTCTCGGATCTCGGCTATCTGCTCGTCGCTATGCTTGTATTCCTCATAATTGTTTGGCCGAGACGGATCGTAGATATCATCCCAGTTCTGTATGAATTCCTGCACCTCCCGGTTCTTCTTGCGCTTCTTGCGACCTCCGCGCTGCCTCTTCGGCCCAGCATAGAACCCGTTGACATCGTCGTCTTCGGTAGCCGCCCAGTCGGCAAGGGTTGTTTTGACTGATGCAGCGGCTGGCGTGGCAGCGATTGGAGCTTTAGGTAGTGTTGGCTTGGGCTTCGGTTTCTGAGTCGCGAGTTGCGGCCTTTTGGTAGGTTGAAACCGGAGAGAAGCTGAATGCCACCGACATGAATCACCGGGCGGACAAGTGAGCAATCAAATCGATCAAAGAGACGAGGGAGTTCGCTCAAAAGAGAAGGGCATGGGTCTACCGGCACTGAGCTGCTGCTTTTTCGCAGCTGGGTCATCGGGATGGGCCTCGGCCTCGGCGCCCTGTCTGAAAACAACAGGCGCGCGAGAAATCGTCCCGGGGGAGTTATCCGCGGAGGGGTCCAGTAAATTGGCATAGAGTGACAGGCCACCCCCAGGCTTAGGAGGGGCGGGATCGGAGCTCATGACGAATGACGGCTAGGTACATTCAGCGATAATAACGTGTCTGGAAAGGCAAGTCCGATAAGCTTAGATGACACAAATCCCCAACGACTCTGATAGACTTGTCCGAGGTTTGATGATAATGAGAAGCGGCAGTTCCGGCGAAGCGGTGGCCGTTCCATTTCACCGCCTACAACACCGCCCGCTCAAGCCGACAGAAACGCGTGTCCAATAACGTGGCGGGCGGTGAGCGGGAGCCCCAGACCCGAATGAGGAAATCCCCCAGCCCTACTACCTAGTAGTAGGTACTATTGAAGGGAAGTGGAACGGAACAAAGTATCCGGGCCGTACTGGCACTAACTATGTAGGGATTGGGAGATGCCTAACGGTTCAGGTCATGATGCAATTGCCCGGCTGGCATTATTGCCTGCAACTCTGAGTTGTTCCTGACACTGAGGAAAAGACTTCGACGCAAAAGAGCTCGATTGTGCCATTGTGCCATTGTGCCATTGAGACCACCACAGTCACTATACTCATCTGAACAATCATCCAAACCATCCCTGACAGCCAAGACCCAAGTGTAACCCTCGTGCAGCACACTACTCGCCATGGCAACATTGGCGCGGTCATTCTCCTCCGATAGTGCGGATATCGCCATCCTAGTGCCCAATAAAACCCATCCTCTAGCGATCACCTATCAGCAGTTGCACAATCAGATCGCAGCGTTCCAGGCCAAGTTAGCCAAGCTGGGGGTCGGCCATGGCGCCGCCGTGTCCCTGGCGCTGACCAACTCGTACGAGTTCATCGTGGCATTCCTGGCCGCCTCGTGGCAGCGGGCGATCGCCGCTCCCCTCAACCCGGCCTATAAGCAGGAGGAGTTCGAATTCTACATCGACGATCTCAGCTCCACCCTCGTCTTGATTCCCCAGGGATCCTACGCGAAGGCAGGTCCCGCCGTTTGCGCGGGGAGAAAGTACAATGCCGCGATCGCCGAGTGCTACTGGAACGGCACAGAGATCGTGCTCGATGTGAAGGAGCATGGCAAGCTGTCTGGCACTGGAGGCGTAGATGTCCAACAAGCTCAACCCGATGATGTCGCTCTCGTCTTGCACACGAGCGGAACCACTGGCAGGCCCAAGGCTGTACGTCTCTCCCCCGCCTTTCCCCTGTGACCAAGTGCATTCTCTGTTATCACCACTAACCTCTCTCAAAACCAGGTCCCGCTCACGCACAAGAACTTGACCACCACAATGCGTAAGTGTCCAGTCCCTTGGCCCCCCATCAGCATTTGCTCTAGGAACCCGGATCTAACCCATCCCCACACAGGCAACATCCAAGCGACATACAACCTCACCCCAGCAGACCGCACGTACCTGGTGATGCCCCTCTTCCACGTCCACGGGCTCCTAGCCGCATTCCTGGCGCCACTGTACGCCGGAGGCTCGGTGATCGTTCCCGCGCGATTCTCAGCCTCGGAGTTCTGGGCCGACTTCATCACCTACAAGGCGAACTGGTACACGGCGGTGCCCACGATCCACCAGATCCTCCTCAAGAGCCCCCTGCCCAACCCCGTGCCGGCGATCCGCTTCATCCGGTCGTGCTCCAGCCCTCTCTCCCCGAAGACCTTCCAAGACCTGGAGAGGGCCTTGAACGCCCCGGTCCTCGAAGCCTACGCCATGACGGAGGCCGCGCACCAGATGACCAGCAACCCGCTCCCGCCCGCGAAGCGCCAGCCCGGGAGCGTGGGTCTCGGCCAGGGGGTGGAGGTGCGGATCCTCGACGCGGACGGCCGGGAGGTGGCCCAGGGCCAGGAGGCGGAGATCTGCGTGCGGGGCGAGAACGTCACCGCGGGGTACCTGAACAACCCGGCCGCCAACAAGTCCTCTTTTACGCAGGACGGCTTCTTCCGCACCGGCGACCAGGGCAAGAAGGACGCGGACGGGTACGTGATCATCACGGGCCGCATCAAGGAGCTGATCAACAAGGGCGGCGAGAAGATCAGCCCCATCGAGCTGGACAATACCCTCCTCCACCACCCCGCGGTGGCGGAGGCCGTGTGCTTCGCCATCCCCGATGAGGCCCACTACGGCGAGGAGATCGGGGCCGCGGTGGTCGTGAAGGCCGGCGCGAGTGCCACGGAGGCCGAGCTCAAGGCCTGGGTGGAGTCGAAGTTGGCCAAGTTCAAGACGCCCAAGAAGGTATGTCGCTTGCTCCCCACTATTTCTTGTTTCTCTGGATTTGGGCAGCGGAGATGAAAGGAGCGCGCTAACGCGCATGGTTTCACAGATTTGGCTTGTTCCGCAAATTCCCAAGACAGCTACGGGGAAGATTCAGCGACGCAAGGTGGCCGAGGCGATGCTGAAGGTCAAGGCCAAGCTGTAGTCTCGTAAGCCTTGGGGGAATGTTTAGAATATAGTTTTGCTCACGCAACATTTGAAAAGGGTCAGGCGGATATTTGCGCTATAGATAGATGTCTTGCTGTTATTGTCATCAACGCCGTCCTAAAGCCACTATCGCTAGTTCTTCTATAACCTGTACGCATCTCATATCCCATCACGCTTCAGAGAACAAAAGCCCCCCCTTGGCCTTGTAGCCCCAGCTTAAGCTTGAATAGAGCACACTCTCGCCGTGCCAAAACCCGCATTCTGATCTTTTCCCAAGCATCTCAAAAACCCCGAAACAACGGACAAAACAAAAACCCAAAAACACCCAAACCCTCAAAACCGAAACCGACACTCCAGCCCCCAAAATCCATACCCCCATCGCAACCAACACACAACCCACCCCAACCCCACCCACTACCCTCTACAAATTCCCTCTCGCAGCCTGATCCCGCTCGAACGCCTCAAACAAACTCCGAAAGTTCCCGGCCCCGAACCCATCGAAGTTCTCGCGCTGGATGATCTCGATGAACACGGTCGGGCGGTCGACGACGTGCTTGGTGAAGATCTGCAGCAGGTAGCCGCCCTCGTCGAAGTCGATCAGGATGTTGTACCGCTGCAGGATGTCGATATCCTCGGCGATGCGGAGGCTGCTCGCCGCGAGCCGCTTCTTCATGGTCGTGTAGTAGTTGGCGGGCACGGTGAGGAAGTTGACGCCGCGCTGGCCGAGGTTCTCGACGGCGGCGATGATGTTGTCCGTGCGGAAGGCGATGTGCTGGCAGCCGGCGCCGTTGTAGTAGTCGACGAATCTGTGGGATTGGTTAGTCGGTGTGGTTGTTCGGTTTGCCCTTTGTCGGGATACGTGCGGTGGGTTTGAAGGGGAAGACTCGGATGATAATGTCGGGAGGGGGTCGGGGATGAGTGAGTCGTTTGGGAAATGAGTGAGGGACCGACACAGAGAGAGGACCAGCTTACTCTTCGATCTGGGATTTCTTGAGCCCCACAGCCGGCTCATTCATGGGCATCTTGATCACCTCGTCCGGCGAGGCAACAACAACCGAACGCATCGCGGAGAACTCGGAGCACATCTCCTTGTCGTCGACGGTCCAGTAGCGGTGGAAGTTCAACGCGTCCTCATAGCTGGCGCAGAGGGGGGCTACAGTCAGCTCACGTGCGTATGGTGCAGGCAGAAGACGAAGACTTACAACTTGACGATGGTATCCAGCCCATCCCACGGTTGGTTGCCCACGCAGTGGTCAATCTCAATGACATCGACCGGCGGCAGGAGGTCGTTCAAGCGGTCCAGGCCCGACACGGCGGTGTACCCGGGAAGAAAGACACCCCGGTAGCCGGAGCGGTTGAGGAGCGTGTGCGCCGTGTCTCCGAAGGTCTTGATCGTGGCCCGGAGAACCTGGCCATCGACCTCGTCGGTCAGGGTCGTGGGCTCCTGGAGCGACACGGCTCCGTTCCGGACGGCGTGCTCCCAGACGCCCGTCACATCCTCGACCTGAAAGGCAATGTCCTTGACCCCGTCCCCGTGTTTGTTCAGGTGTGCCTGGATCTCGTCGAGCAGCCGGCGATCCGCGTCCGAGCCCCGTTGTTCGGCAGCGTTGTCCGCGGCCACGATGGGGGCGGTAAACACGAATCGGGCGGCGCCGTTGGCCACGACGTACGAGCACGAGAGATAGGAGCCCGTCTCGGGGCCGCGGTAGGCGACGATGCTGAAGCCGAAGTGGGCGACGAAGTATGTCGCCGCTTGGCGGGCGTTGCCGACGTACCAACTTACATAGTCGTAGCCGGTATAGTTCGGGTTGACGCTGCGGAGAAGAGCGTTGTTGCCGTTGCCGGCTGCAGGCTGGGCAAGAGACTCATTGGAAGGCATGGCGAACTGTATGGAATGTATTCATTAAGAGATTAGTGTTTTAGGTGTATCTAGGCGATCGGATTAATAGTCCCGTCCAAGACAGATAGCGTTCTTCTGTGCTGTTGTTTCGGTCGTTGTTGCTTCCGTTAGCAACCCACGTTTGCCACTGTCTGTCCGTCCTCATGTCTATATACCTGAACATGATGGCACATGTGCGTGACGTGAGACCGCAAATCCGTAGACCGGTACATACCACACGGATTCGTGTCAGATCCGGTTCATGCAATATCAAAGCGATCTACATTATCAGATTCCGTAAATGGATCTCCGCAAGGGCGGTAGACCCTGCACTTTATACTAGACCCTTGTAATGGTTCGACTGGTCCGAAATGTGATAACAACGTCACCGTTCCACCAGACTTACTACTCGTGACTAACTCAGGGCATCAGCTGTAAACTCCTCCCTCTTTTGTGTTGACGTCAAATATCCTTTCTTTGCATCACACGACCCGGGACCCCCAAAGTAAAGGGTAAACGTCAAATCTTCACCAAGCTCAAGTCCCAGCGGGCTTCGATTTAATGACACAACAACAACAACAACGTCGATCATTGTACATGCAATGACGAGTCGGTGACCCAGGGTAGTATTGCATCGGAGTATATGTGCCAAGTCTAGACTTTGCATGTTTTGTCGAATGAGAAAAAGGCACACTGAAAGCCCGCATCGACCGTTTCATCATCCATGCATTTCAGTCTTGGCGACTGGGTGGCTCGCAGCCGAGCAAGAGCTAGAGCATTCGAGCGCAAGTCACATTCAGGAAACCCGCGATTCAGCGACAATTGTCACGGCAGAGCGAGTGCCGCGTGTACAGGGTCTTCCTAAAACGGAGAAAGGCGTCGCGGTTAATGCATGCAAATGCGGATAGCCCCCTCGACTATGCATGGCAATGGATTGAAGGCGTGCAAGGGGTCTTGGGGATGGAAGCACTTCAACAGTCATCTCGGAGGGAAACCTGACAATGATCGTGGGAGGCGCAGAATAAGGTGGCCTGGCTACCAGGTAAGTGTTGCGGAGAAGCGCGACTCGATTATGTCGATTCAAACCTAAACCTTATCAGCTGTCATGCACAGAAGGTTTCAGTGGTATACTACAATGAATCGGAAAGAACCATTCAACATATTGTCACGGGAATACACGATGTCATTGCATTCGTAAACTATGGGACAGAGATCTACAAGGCCAAGCGAGCAGCAGACTTGAACTGAAGTATGGCGAAGGATATCAGCACGTGCGCAAAGAAAAGACAGGTAGGTGGTCACCATACCGGAATGATTTGAGCCTTGCCTAGGTCCCATACATCAGACTTGGTGTAAATATCATTCTTCACCAACTCCTCGACCTCCTCCTTGCTCTCGGCGACGTAAATCATAACACTGCCCTTGAAGGAGACGGAGTCGTCTGGTTTCGGGTGTTGGTCGAGCATGGCTCCTATCCGCATTCCATTGATTTAGCCGATGCTATTGTTTGGGCTATTGTTTGGGAGGATGATTTGCTTGGGACATACCGCCCAGGACAACCTTGCCGGACTCAACAAGAGGTGTGACATTTGCAAGATGTTGTCTGATTCATGTTCAGCTCTACGCCCGCGGCATACGGTTGAAGGAGTCAATCTTACGCGCGCACTTCCAGTCTTCTGGCCAAGGCGTCGGGCTTGTCCGGGAGGATGCAAAGAAACTCGTTCTTGGCCGACATTGTGCTGGACAGTTGAGTCGAGATAGTATAGCAAGAGAGGGAGAACGAAGAAGCAGAGGAGTAGCGGCTTTCAAGTTGTTAGAGAAAGTACGGTTAGAAGAAACAGATGACGATGGCCGAGGGGAAAGCGAAAGCGGAGGGCGGGGAGGTTTAGGTAGTTAAGTGGGTGTGGTGGGCGGGGAGACGGAGCTCAGGGCGCAAGTCTTAACCGGTTTTAGTGTCACTGTGATTTAGTCTTGCGCCCCCCCCCCCCCAATGTCTCACAGCTGTCTTAAAGCTGTGATCACCTTTGAAGCGGGGCTCATGCTTATCGAATGATAAGTTACCCTCAGGGTTTAGTCAAGTTACATGGCATCATAGCAGATTATTATTGCTCGAACTACTCTACCCTGTACGACATATGTACATGGACATGGAGATCAGAGACTGTGCCTAGCCTGGTTCCTCTGTGCGCCTCCTACTTGATGACACTCAACCGCTCTAATCCATCAATGGAGACAGAGCGTAGAGTGCAATGCGCATCGGCATACACAATCAAACATGCCTGGTGCGCAGAGAGCACCAGCCGCTGGGCGAGAAGATGCTCGTCACTGGCATCTTACCCGTAAGAAAGAACATAGCAAGCCATAATCAGAGCTCAGTCAACCGGCGCTCTATGGGTGTTCTCCAATATACCTAAACACTGTCCCTGTAGCGCCAACAAAGCCAGACATAATCCTGGATCGCGAACACAAAAAAAGAAAGAAACATAGAAAGAAGAATTACCGGAGTTGTAGTGTCCGTAGCATGCATTCAGGCAAATAGAACAGATGCAAAGGGAAGATAAAAAAAGAAAAGAACACAAGGGTTGAAATAAAAAAGACGTAATAGGCGAGCCTCCACATAGATGACCATCATAACAGCTCAGATGTACACAGGGAAAAGGGGGTATTTCGAGTTTTGGTAACAAGGAATGAAGATGGTCGCTTCACTCAAACTGCATGAAAGATAGGATCAACCCGTAAATGCAGCTAATAGGCTTTGCGGCCCCCAAGGTTACCACCCTTCTCTTCAGTATCGATATGCCAGACGACATAGTTGGGTAGTCCGTAGACGCTGTATCCAGCACGCTTTGCCATGCGGGCGAATCCTTCGGTTTCGGCCTGGTTCTCGAAGGCGTAAGCAGGGAAGTTGATACCAGACCGATGAACGTCAGCCTTAACGAGGATGTTGACTCCGCCAATGCCGTCCAGCTCGACTTCCTCATCCTTGTTGTTCCGCCAGTCACCCATGCCAACGAGGTATTGTCGGCCAGTATCATACTCCTTGTAACCCTCGGCCAAAACAGTATCCGGATCAAGCGTCTCGCGAAGGCGACGTCCCTTGTCGGATTCGATCCACGAGTTGTAGTCAACTGCGAGAGTCAGCAAATAGAGTCAATATGTTGATTTGTCGATATGGTACATACAGCGACCTTCAATATCGCGGCCATCCCTGTAGCGGTGGAACCAGATGTCTGCGATAATGGTTAGTACGAAACTTATAAGGTACATGTCTGAAAGTGTTTACATACTGGGCACGAGAATGTCTCTGTCGTGAGCGACAAAGTCCTCAATGATACTGGGGGGGCTGTCAGAAATGTCGACATCGCGCCAATAAACCCATGAGTGGTCAGGCTTGAGAGCAGAGTAGAGTAGGTAGTTCCGAGCTCTGCCGATAGCCTTGCGGCGCGGTCCCTGAGCAGCAAATGAATGCCTGTCTTCGACATTCATCTGGAAATCGCTATGGAAATCCTTCTCCACGATTGTAGCACTGCGGAAAGCGATCTTCTCGTCCGTCTGAGACTGAATACGAGCCAATTCTGCGGTAAGAACAGCCATGGTGTCATCCTTGCTATCGCCAACGAGGAATGCCAGATCGATGAGATCGTGGGGGTACGTCAACTTGTAGAGAAGGTCGAAGTAGTTGATCAGATGAGCCGAGGCATCTCTCAGTGGCGTCAGGATGAGTACTCGCTCAGCGTTCGCGACGGCCTGTTGGGTCGACTTTATGGGGTTGAGATCGACATGATTGATGTTGGATGAGTTTACTTCGTAGGCATCGTGGTGGTTAAAGACCACAGGGGTCTGAAGATGTGCGTTCCATTCGACCATTTCATTGATGGACATATCCATTGGCGATTTCGGAGGGCCGTAGCAATAGAAACTACATGCAATCGTCGGCTTTAACTCTTTCCGTGTCTCCAACTCACGATAGGGGATCGTTGTAACGCGGCCTGCGCGATCGATGAGAGAGGGGACTCACCTTTGCATTTCTGAAGCCGACCTGCTGATACCACGCCAAAGAAGGACCATCAAGCCAGTCACGGCCAGTGATACTAGGAATCTAGTTCTCGTGACCATGAACAGGACAGCCCGCCATGGGGGCAGCCTGGCTTTGGCCGACTTCCACGTTACACCACCCTTGGGGAGCAACATGTTTGTAAAGGAGAAAAGGTCGCTGAAGTTGAACGCGAGCCAAGCCGTGATTTGCCTCGCTTCACTGATTTGGAAATCGCCGACGCTCACAACAGGCGACGATTTCTTCTGAATTATCTGTCGCTAAGACACAAATCCAAGGAGGCCGTTGAATCGCTCTCCGATCGACGAGATGACAGGCGAACGAAGGGAAGAGAGAGACTTTCCGGGACAAGGAAGAGAAAACTTGACGTAAGCCCCGATCAAAAATCAACTTCCAAGCCAGGTACAAGCCCGATGGGGTTGACGTGGACAGGTCAGAGTTGATGATGCGATACGGAGAAGGGAAGGGGGGGGGGGGGAACCTGCGATCGCCCGGGGAAGGAAAAGGGTAGTAAGGGAACTCGACTCAAGGGCTGGCTGCGGTAGAGCGCGGAACCGAAACCGAGCAATGGGAAATCGAAGTTGAAACGAACGTAGGCGTGAGCCGGACAGAAGATAGATTCGAACAAAAACAAAAGCCCTGCTAATCCTCGACAATTTAATGCCAGTGTCGCAAGCCCAAGAGGAAATTCGGGAACGGTCGTCGAAAGGGAAGATGGTCCAGTTTGACAGCGAGGGATTAGAGGAAGATTCGACCCGCCCGATGGTCCAGCCAGAGTCCAGTTGGCCGCTACCGGATTGGTCCGTTGCTTTTAATAGGGTACCTGACTAACGACATCTTACTCATCAGCATAACCATGAATAATTCGCCCCAACCCAATTCCACCCGTGATGTGACCCTCTCTCATGCCTCTGCTCCGGTCTCTAGAATTCTACTTTGTCAGGGGCTTTCAAAAAAGATTTGCTCCTCTGCTGCCAGTCACTGCTCATTCTATGATACCCCCTCGTGAGTGACCTCCGCCAGACATTTCTCATTGGGTTTCTCCCATATTGGTTTCACTCATAACCGATCTGAAACATATCCAAAACTAATGGGCGAAACCACATCCATGATAAGGAGTCGCAAAAGAGATCTGAATTACCGAAAATGATCATATATGTATATAAATGCTTCCAAACTCAGTAAATCACAAGATGGTTCCCAAATAGATTTCGTTCACGCCAGAAATGAAGCCCACAAATGATACCCCGTATAGCCTCTCTCGATACAGACAATATAAACAATGGAGGAACTTAGTACAAACTCCATGAGAAATCCCATGCTCATGCTCCCCGGACGACCTTTTCTTTTGATGTACACCACAATTCTCGAAATCAGCTGACACCAGGCCAAACGAAGACCCGTTCAAGTGGATCCCGTACTCGACAAAGCAATAAATAAATCAATATGCAGGACAGCTCTGATGTTGCAAGTGTAAGTCGATGAGGAACGCTCCCGCTATGCTAGAAAGAAACACAGTTGAAATGGGTGGTGACAGATTTGCGACTGCAGTATGTACCAGTCTCTATATGCAATTTAAAATTTGACCGTTGAGTGCGGCGCTCGCAGCTATTCATTGACTCGGCGCGCTCAGGTTGATCAGGGCGACGGGTTGAGCGATGGGCGTCGTGATGCCGGTACCGAGTAAGATGCCTGAGTGAACATCGGTGATGAGGGGCCTGTGACGGGGGGAGTGTTACTCGGGTAAGAGTGGCCAAATGACTGCGTGGCTGCAGCGGGAATGTGCTCCAACCGAGACTCGGAACCATTGACAGCAATCTCATCACAGAATACCCTCAAACCAGGGAGCATGTTTCGTGGCTTGAGCTCTGTTGGATTTGGCATCGGCTGAGCGGCCATGTGCTCGCTCTTAGAGGTGCGGAACATGTGCTCATATGTCTTCAGCTGAAACTCAAGCGTCTGATTGCGCTCCTCCAACATCTGATTCTCTTGCTTCAGGGTCTTGACTTGTTGCTGAAGGCTCTGATTCTGTTGCTGTAGGCTGGACACTGTTTGCTGCAACTGCATGCAACGGAACTGGGTCTGCAGCTTTTTCGTAACGTGACGCGGCATCTCATTTTCCTGGTGAATCATATGAATAATGATCACAAGCATGAAGTCGATGAGAAATATAGCGGCCTGCACGATATGCTCTTTCGATTCAGGGAGACTCTTGGATGGATTCCAACCTGCTCGCTCAAGGAAGAAATCGTGGAGGCGGCTGTCGAGTTCGCGGTGCAACTGGCTGAGGTTCTTGCGGCGGTTACCCTCAGCAATTCTGTGCTTCTCTCTCTGCTCGTCCGAGTCCGCCGTAATCATGTTTCCCTTACGCTTACGGCCACACAGTTGCTGCAATGGTGGCTTGCGGTTGATGTGCTTAGGCATGATCAGGCTCACGATTTCATTGAGAGAGAGCTCCTGGTGCCACTCAAGAACTTTCTGCGATGGCAAAGGCTCCGGCCAAGAGCTATCAGCGGAGGTCGCCGGGGATGGAGGTGCCACCATGTGCTCCGCCGTTGGCCAAGGTGATCTGACAGGGAAGGTTTCGTGTGATGTAGGTGGACTAGGAGCAAAAATGTTGGAATTGAAGGGGTTGAAAGGCCCCCGGGGTAAGGGCTCCACCCGTGGTAGTGGTGGTAGACGGCGGTCGTCGCTCATGTCTGCGGTACTGGAGGCACTAGAGATGGTGCGCATGTCGCTGTGCAGCCGAGAGCTGTCAGCTCTGCGTTTGGAGGCAAGGGCACAGGAAGGGGACTCACGATGGAGAGCGTCGGGAGATGTCGTCAGACATTCAGTCGAAGGTTTTCGCTGAGGAGTGAGACAAAGGAGGGCGTCTCTTGCAGTTGAAGATGCTGTATGTCTGAGGCGGATGCGTCTAGACTGGGGAATGTCTCTGATATGTACGTCTGCACCTTCGCGGGATGTCTGAGAGTAATTTCAACGACGAGGGGCAAACACAGATGGCATATATATAGTTTCGAGACTGCCTTTCAAGGGGAATAGATGAGTGACTAAAGATGGAGTGGCGAATGGATTGTAATGCTAGAAAACAATATTGTGATCAAGGGGAAGGGTTGCTATGGACAGCTGAGAAACACTGAAAATATTCAATTGGAACCACGAGGTATGGAAGATATAATCGAGGAACACTGGGCTTTCCAGGGATACGGGAGGCTTCCGCTGCATGATTTATATTGCAGGTAGTGAACGAGGAGACAGGAGGGGGAATTGATGAATCCAATGAAGGAGGTGGGGGGGGGGAGAAGAGCGAGCGCGGAAAGACGCCATTGTGGTGGCGCTCAGACGTACAGTTGAGCTGGCAATGAACTGCATCAGATGGAGAGGAAGAAGGAGATCCGAAGGATAGGCAAGATGGGAGGGTCCATCTCTGTGTGGGAGTGTGTGTGGGAGCGTGTATGTGTGTATGTGTAAAAAGTGAAGATGAGTAGCACTGCAAGCTGTAGTTGAGAGGAAGGATGTATCAACAACTCCATCCCAGAGTAGTACTGTACTTCATTGGTACCGGCACCACCGCCGCCAGGCCGGGCCCCCTCAAGCCTCCATAACCAGTGGTTACAGGGCTTGTACTTTTCCTAGTCTGAGTTAAATGGATTAGCTCGATCTGCGACTTCCTCAAGAAGGAAACGGGGCTACCGTCGATTACTTACAGCTTCCCTCCCGGGCGTTGTTTGATGTTATTTTTACTCCTGGGGAAATATTCCTTTTTTTCCTACTTCTATTTTTCAAATTTTGCTTTTTTCTTCATCGTTTTTATTTTGCTTTTTTTATTTTGGTGTTTTTCTTCTTTTCTATTTTTCTCTTCGATTTTCCCAAAGCAAAGAGTTGCTTTTGACCTCTCGCAACTATACACAAGATCCCCCCAATTTGGTGCAGGTCTTACACGGTATACTAGATCATCACAATGGCCACGGTGTATATTCTTGGTTGGCATTGTCATGGTGGTTGAGTTCGTGCATCCAGACTCTCCCCGACGTCCTTCGGGCCAGGAACAATGAAACCTATCTGACCTTATGGCTCCATTTGGTCCCATTCGGGATCTCCTGCTCATTCTTCATCGTCCTCTTCTCCATGAGGACACGCGGGGAAGCACCAAGAAGATTCCGGCAAAGTTCGACAGCTCGAGCTAGTGACTTTTTTGGATCATTCGGGTCCCCGGGCTGGGTCCTCTGGGCCCTCTGGGCCCTCTGGGTCCTCTTTGGGGCAGATATCTCTATCACAAATTGGCACAGACGCGAGGCAGCACCGGATCGACGAATCAACGTGCCATGATCCCGATGCCCAAGAGAGTCGAATGAGGATCGAAGACCCTTGATTTGTCACCACTACAGCGGTTTTCGATCTACACGGGGCGAAGAGGTATCGACTCCCCTTGCATTACAGCCATCAATAGTTTGCTCGGGCCAATGGCCATGGTCCATTCGGGGAGTGTTGCGACGCCTCGACCCAGACGGCGGTGCATCCGTGAACTGATAGTGTCCAGGTGGGAAACGTTCCTATTGTTCGTACAAGCGCAATTTAGTGGCTGTATGGAGGTAAGAACCGAGTCTCTGACGCTTATCTATCCTGTCGGTGCCCGAGCAGACAGCCTTTGCGGGGTACAGTGAGAAGCACAGGTCTCTCTGAGGGCCATACCTATAAGGAACGATCAGCCATTATTGCAGGGGGGGGCACTCAGCCAAGGTACCAACGACGAAACGCAGATCGGATCAGACATCCGGAACTCTTGGCTGGATGGCTTATCGTCTCCTTGATACCTCATCCCATGTACCGTATTCGAGTGCTCCAGATCCTATATACAGTATAGGAACAGGTGCAGTACTGCGCTGAGATGCGACCCTGAGAAGGCGAGGACTCCAGAGTCCCACAGTCTGATTATTGCTCACGACAATAAGATCATTGTATCGAGAGTACAAAAGTACCAATAAAGGGACCAAAGCCCTGGAATCAGTATGTACTATACATAAACATCCGACGCGCAGACGAGTGGAGGCATCCCCAAAGCAGATCATCACTTCGGCAGGAGGAGATCAGTACTTGATAGCACGAAGCAAGGACTCTCGAGGGAAGATGCAAAAAGTACGTGAGACAGGTTCTGCGAGGAGGCCATGGATTTAGCGTCATGCCAGGGAAGTCCCGAAGCGATGACGCCCACCACGATGTCATTTCTCTGCTTTGGTCTATGTTTCCAACCTGAGAGATAGCAGGGTCAAAAGTCGCAACCGTTGATTATCGATTGAGGCTAGAACAAGGCCGTTGTCGCTGCTGTTGATGCCTTGCGTTGCTCCGAGTCTGTCGTCGTCGTCGTTGTTGTTGTTGTAGTATATTTTTGCGAAGAATAACAATAACAATGGGTACTATGATTGAGCTCCAGGCCCAGCGCCTTGAACAGTCATCTACTGTACTACCGAATTGGGAAACGCAGCAGGTGGACTTGGGACAGGACCAGTGAGTTTGGTTTGATGTGGAAGGCCGAATGGGCCCGACTCAAGGGGGTCCAAACTCAACCTACAGTACTGAGTACTATGTACTCTGTATGTACGTACAGTACTATGTATGTCCTGTACTAGGTAATAATGTAGCCCGCGGGACAGCATTGGATCGTCGACAGCCGAGGAAGGGCCCATCCGACTGGGTCTCTGGCTGATCCCAGCGACCGGGATGTGACTGGCGGGCTGTCAGGCGTGGCTTCTGGACTTAATCGCCCGCCACTGTTTGTTTATACTTTGTATGATGGGAATATTTGGAATCTAATATCTATTCAAAAAGTCAATCCAGAGCACTAAACCCACAGCAACAACCAGAACCAGAACCACAACAATCACGAGCCTCCAAAAGCAATGTTCATGACTCTGCTGTCAAGAGGGAGCAATATTCCACATTCCATGTAATGATTCCAGAACCATCCAAAAACGGGAGAAAACCCCAGCATCCGAATCGAAATAAGCACCGTACAGTACCTACCTACAGTAACCTACCTACAGATAATTGTAGGTAGGGGGTAAAATGGGACCTCAAACGTAGGGGGACCACCCGATCAGATCTGTCATATTTTGAGAGTCCCCGGATCTGAGATTTGCACCTCCTGAGATGAAGAAACTAATGGGTCTTCCGGCGCCCTAACTCTTCCCTAGGTATGGTAGCCCCACGTTGTTGAGGCGACTGACTGGAGGAGGAGACGATCGTTATACTCGTCACTATTATCGTTCCACCGTCATCGTCTTTACTACTAGCTACTCTACTGTACATGAATAGTAGGCTATTGATGGTCATCCATGGACGGAGCATGGCTGAATGTGTTCGTGTTCATATCACGGGTTGCCTGTCTCCTCCCACATGGTCTTTTCCCTTCCCGTCCCGTCATACGCCCTCCGTCCGTCCCCCCAGAGGGCCGGGAAGTGAGGAGCAGCCGCTATGCCAAAACAGGCGATCCTCCCTACGGCCTAGTCTAGAGCTTTGCTTTGCTTTGCTTCCTCATGGCGCTGAACGTTATCCCAAGATACTATCCCTCGGTTCCGCAGACAAGGAATTGCCAGCGCGCTTGCTAGACACTCGTCGTCGGCTACCACCGTTTGAAAGTTCCAAGTCCAAGTATCAACTATCAAGCCTGAAATATATTAATTTGCCCCCTCTCCCGGAGGAACCCGACTGAACGAGCGCTATGGAGGCTAGAAAGTACGCATTCTCCATAACATGATGAGTTGGCAATACATATATCCACTTGCGGAAAGGGATCATGAAACGCTGAACGCGATCCTCGAGAGACCCTAGCCCCTGTTTGATCAGAGATACCTTGCACGCTGTGGATGCCAGGCACGAACTCATTTGTGGTCTAGGTACAGAGTTTCCTCCCGTCCAAATGATTGCATGCAGACTTCCATACATGGCTTGGATATTTGATGGCGCTCAGGGGCCCCATGGATGAACCTTCAGCCAGGAATATTGTCCGGGGGGTGCTGCTGGTGCTAGCAAGTCCTTCTCTACCTAACCGTCTGTGTCGACAAGATTCTCGCTTATTCTCCGATATATCGTGGTCTCGAATCATAGATCCCTACCAATCTATTGATTCTTGCCAGGGATTCCCGGCAGCGAGACCCAAGAATCACGACCAAACGAATCCCGGGGAGGGGGGCTGAATTGAACCTTAATGCGGCTCCTTGATGAGATCTACCAGAGGACACGGACACAGTGCTGCCTCCATTGAGTAATGAAGACCATCATTTGACTTTGCCTGTCAGACGAAAGACAGCCACTCTGACATGATAGTCCTCTGAATTAACGTGGGTGGCAGCCGATCCTATCATTGGGCCCAAGGAGGAGAACGAGAGAAGGGGAAAAGAAGGTTAGGTTCGATTTGACTGCGGATTTGCGCTACACAGCATTTCCTTTTCCTTTTCCTTTTCCTTTTCCTTTTAGCGGGTCCTCAAGAGGACGCCAGCCTTAATCAACTGCGTAGACTAACTAGTAAGTTAGTAAGTTACTCATAACTCATACCTCATAACTAATTTACTAAACCGATTACTTCTTTGGTCAAATGGAAATTGAACTCCCAAGAATTGGCTTGATACTGGTCACAAAGGCTACACAAGCGTAAAGTTCAACCAAAGAGACTTGCCATCATCTAAGGAAGGTTGTCTAACTTATCGGGTAGTCTGCCCTAAGATAACGGTCTCCTGGAGGGGGCAAAAAAAAAAAAAAAAGCCAAAAACCAAAAACAAATCAAAACACACCAGCCACCACTAATCATCTCAGCTAGTCTGGGCGTGATGTATCACAAACCAAAAGCACCACTTCACCACTTCTCCTCCCCTCTCCTCCCCGCTGAGACCCCCCTCCCCTTCCCATCCCCTCTTCGTCCGCCATCAATGCGTTGTCCGAACCGGAAATCCACTCGAGTCTAGTCTACCTGTCGACTTGCCTACGGCACCATCCCTGGCTCTACCGGCTTCCCCTCAACGGACCCGTTTGGGCCCCACGCCACCCCGGTGGCTTTTTACAGTAGTACTACAGTAGTACGTACGTACGCAACCCTCAATATACTTACATGCCTAGTCTCATGGTCGAACATATAACTTTAATCCCCATCCACACATGAGCCACGTCCGTCATGGTGCGGGTAATGACCAGGGTTGTCCCGGCGTGCTACTATGCAAGATCACCTCATGTATCAGATTTTGGATGCAGTTCGCCACTCCCTCCTTCCACCCTTCATTCAGTCTCCAGCTCATGGGGCTGAGAATGAGATGAGATGAGATGAGCTGGCTGGCTGGCTGGCTGGATGATCTAGCCGGGGCTGGCACGAAGCTCAACTCACATTATCCCCCCCTCCTCCTTCGCAGGTGAGAGGGTGAGGTCCCATTCTCATTCCCCGAAACGGGGCATCACGATCAGATATCCGATGGAAGGCGAGACAAAAGGTCGGGTGATGTGATGTCGCCGCCGCCGGCAAGGCTACGACGACTCGTGCCATGTTTCAGGTTCACTAAGGGAGTAGGTAGGATTCTTCAGTGATTCTATGGTTCCATCGGATCTCGGTAGAACTCTCTCTCGATAGAATGAACCCTCGAATGGCCGGCCCATGGCGATGCACCATCCCCCAATCTCCTGCCGGACTGTGTCCGAATCCGTCTCTGGACACTTTGCCCTTCCGGCAACAACCACCTTGCCTCATCATCTCTACCTTGCCTAATTATTGCACGTCGCTTTGAACCCAGTGCGAAGTGCTCTTCAGTATAACCTAGATGAATCCTTGCCACTCTAAGCTTTGCGGTCCAGGCCCTACCGGGGGAGGGAGGCGAGAGGACAGACCAGCGATGAGCGCTGGCTAAGTGTTGCTCTCCCTACAGTCTCTGACAGACTAAGAAGCTTCAGGCATGCGTCATTGACATTGATGATGCCTTGCATCATCAGCCGTCAGTTCTCCATACAATACAGGGTTACCGTCTATCTATCATATGTGGCCCGAGGACTCTGTAAGCAGACACACAAGAACGACCATCATCAGCACTCCATCTCACGGGATCCACCCTTGACCCATTCCAAATAGCCTTTCTATTATTACCACCGACCCCGTGTCAATCCGTTCAGCAGGCAGAAAAGAATCTTAAATCGAGTACGGAGTAAAATCGTAGGTGATCAAAGAGCCTCCTCCCACCTGATCGAAGCCCGAGGTCGGGCGAGCCCCGAACTAAACCTACTGTACTGTTAGTTAGTTACACTCGTACTCAATCTCTCAACTCGAGGCTCGCACGGATCCTCGACCCTCCCTATCCTTTCTTTTCCCCTTTGCTCTACTTTGCTTCATCTCAAATCTAGGGGATGCAAGACAAAGAAAGTCTATCAGAACTGTGAATCCCCACATAGGCAGCGGGCCGCAGGATTCGAAACATCCTCGCTCTCTTTCTTTTTTAAATTTCCCTTTTCCCCTCGCGACTCCGTATTTAAAGTTAAGACCATTGCCGACAGATTCGCGTTCACATACCAGATTTAGAGAATGGCATGGCATCTACGGTACCGTGCGGTGGGAACTTTCGGCGCAAAGTACAGTAGTACAGTAGTACAGTAGTACATAGTCCATAGTCCATAGTCTAACTACCTAGTACCGTAGTCAGTCTAATTGAATGTGAAGAAAAGGTACTTTGTGTTCAATGCCCGTTCCTATCAATCGAAGGTATCCTCCGAGAATTCCCAGCCAATCAAGCTCAAGCTAATCTTTTGACCCATCCTGCCCTAGGGACGGTAGCTGGCGTGCAGGCATTTGTCCGGTAGGACTTCTCGGGGCTGTATGTCACTGTACAGAGCGGAGTCACGGTGGCTAACGAGTAACACAAGAGGACTCAAGTCTCGGACTACATGCCATGGAGATCTCCGTTCAGTGTGCAGTACTTTTTTTCCTCTTACCCAGCTCTTGATTGTAGCTATGCCACTCTCCCCTCGTCTCCGCATGACTGATCAATCAATCAACAATCTAATGACTTCCATAGGGCAAAGAAAGATCCATGACCGCATCCCGAGCTGCCTGATGGTGGTGTGCTGTCTCGGAATTCGTCGTTTGCTCGGGCATCTTCTGCTGTGCGATGCTTGGGTAATACTCGCAATGTTTTGTGCCGGTGTCTTTGGTTCTATAGCGCCCCTTCGGAGGGGTGATGCGCAGCCCTCTGCGGCTAGGTCTGTATCTAACTCGCAGTCTCGCTGGAAAATCCGAGTGTCCCAGCCAAAAATTGGGGGGTAATGAATTGACCTGAAGCTTAGAAGCCTTGAGCTCCAGCTTTCATTCCCAAAGCTGAAGATTCCATGGCTGCGTGCTCTTTGCGTGCCAAACGACACATAATGCGGCCATCCGCTCTGGTCAAAGTTGGCTCAAATGGCAACAAAGGAAGTCGGCCAGTCCCTCCTCTGCCACCTCAATCCACCATCAACTGAAGCAAACCACCACTGGTTCAATGGGGGCTGCTCTTTGACGGCTTTGATTCGAGACAAAGACAAGCATCGCTCTGTTGTGATTGTTCCCGAAATAGTACGAGCCTTTTCTTTTTTGCGCCCCCATCTACCAAGCAGCCTCAATCAGAACAAACCGTCTGCACAATGGCCAAGTCGAGCTTCTCGGATGTGCGACTGCAGGATAAAAGCTCTCAAGGCGTCAGTATGTCTACACCGTTCTACCTTCACGCTCTGGCAATCTGTTGTCGTTTTCACTCGATCGAACTAGTTGATCTCCTGGCTTACTCTGCTCTGTCTTTGCTTTTTTTTCTTTGTTGACTATTTCTAGTTCGTCGCTGGAATTTCCCTTTCCTTTCAAGATGCCGGTGAAATCAGCTAGTTCGGTCAGCCCGGATGAGCCCCTCAAGCATGAAAAGTCTCGTGATGGCCATTCCGATGACGAGGGCTCAGATGGCGAGGGCTCAGATGGGGAGAGAGAACTTGTCATACTTGAGCTTCCCAAGGTGGATGGTGCCGACTATGGAGACGAGGAGCTCGAAGCCGAACTCACCAAGCTCGGGCGGTCTAAACGTTCGAGCTATGCCATCCGCCGTCCACGGATATTCATTCCGGCCCGGGACCATGAAGTCTTCTCGGTGACGGAACCGCCTCTCGCTGGCACGAGGCTGTTCCATAAGTATCGGGTTGGACGGACAACTTTCCGGATCCTGATCGGCACCGAGCCACCGCCGGGCCCGTCCGACCAGACGAACACGCTGGGATACCAACTGCTCCGGAAAGATATGTTCCTCCTGAGCAGTTCGCTGCCGGCATTGTGCCAGCCGTTCTTCAAGGCGTATGCGGACTGGACCGGCGACGATCTCGAGAGTCATCTCCTGCGTTCCGAAGTCCACTTGCAGTTGGCGACCAACAAGGACGGACTGCCCACGGTCATCAACCTCACTCCGCCGGGCCATCTGCCCGCCTTTACGGTTCGTCAGGGCCCGGGATATGACAAGACCCCCTGGCCGGACCTAAGCATTCCCGCCGGCTTTCCCCGCTATGAACTCGCGGCAGCCACAGTGGTGGAGACGATATTCCCGGACCGGGTATACAAGGTTGAGATCGACGGCACGCCGCTCATCTACAAGAGAGGGAAGTGGCGGAAGTGGCTCACACGCGAGGCTACCATGCTTCGGGAATTGGAGGGGTGTTCCCTTCGTATACCCAAGCTGGCGGGCTTCATCGGGTTGGAGAGCCAGGGTCCAGGAATTCTGATATCGTTCATCCCCCACGAAACCACTCTGTGGGATGTTCGGGACAACATGCAGACGACGGATCTCGCTGTGCGCCACAAGTGGTTTGACCAAATTCAGGGAACTGTCATGGTGCTTCACCAGAGGGGTATGACCTGGGGAGATGTCAAGCCAGACAACGTTCTGATTGACAGCAACCGGGACGCGTGGATCATAGATCTAGAGGGAGGTGCTACAGAGGGCTACGTGCCCCTAGAGCTGACGGGAACAGTAGCAGGTGATCTTGTGGGGTTGAAGGCGATCCGTGAATTCTTGGGCTTGCCGGACTGAAGGATAGATGGCTGGCTATGAATGATCAGAGGCGTGGAGCCCGGTGATGATGTACCTAGTGAACACTTGGTCAGTTTGTTTGTTTTCCTTCAGAATGTGACTACATGTTTTATTTACCTGGGCTTTTCGAATGGCTGGTGCGCACACCAATTTCTCACTCTTTGCTCCTGTTTGTTCCGCTCTTTCTTTTTTCAAATCGCCGGTGCTACGACGGACGGCTCCAGACCACTGACCTGTACTGTTCCATGACTGAGTCAGATCCTATCTGTCTAATGAGTGCCCAACAAGGTCACCAACCTGGTTTGTCTTCTCCCCCGCCCCGTTTGCCCGTTTGTCTCCCCTCCGTGCAGAATGCCGAAAACCAACAAAGCATGAGTCTTTTAGTCAATCCAGCCATCAGCCACACGCTGCGTCATCGATGGTTTGAGAAGGGAAAATAGAAAGATCTAGCCTTTTATCAGACGAGCTCCGGAAGCCTCTTCCACAGCCGGGGTTGCTTTTAAAAAGGGCCTGATATCTGCTGGAGACCACCGTCATATCATCCTACCATTCACTTCTCCCCTCTCCAAATAGCCAATCCTTTCAACTCGACCATTTCCTCCCCCTTGGATCCCAGCTGCTTTTCGAACGTACCCAATCACGGGGCCCACGATTCACCAAAGACGCGGCCCCCCCCCTCCCATTTCACCATGGCCCAGAACAGCGCCCCATCATCAGAGATCCCCGAGGCACGGTGCGGCAAACATCCCCTGCGGTACGAGGAGATCGTGCGCCGTGGTACATGTGTAAATGCCCAAGGCCAGCTGGTCAACTACAACTACGTGGAAACTCATTATGATCCGGAAGGTTTTAACCGTTGTTGTCGTTCTTGTAGACAGAAGGAAAAGAAGGAAAGAGTGTATACTGTTTAGCCGCTATCTGCCTCCCCTTTCCCCTAGAGATAATCCTCTTGCAAGAACTCTAATTAAGACAACGGGAGGGACTAATTGTGTGGGTATAGCCCAACTTCTCCATTATGTCCAAAGAGAAAAAAAAAACAAGACATGTCATGTTCTGGCGCAGCCGCAGTGGAGGTACTGTACATCTACATAGATATCGGCCATCACACCACTCCACTACATTCCACTTTTCCTCCGAGCTGCCTATTGTTCGGATCTTGATTCCGGAACCACTCAATGGACCAGAAAAAGGAACAACATCTAGGAGAAAGAAAAAAGAAAAAAAAAACAACTTTCGTAAGATAAACAGATTCTAATACATAGCCCGCAATCAATTAGGTCTACAATGCAAGTATAAAGTGAAGCACTGCACCCATGACGGAGTACTCCTAGCACAGACACCAATTCACCCCGCGCATCTGACACGTCCTTATTTCCACTAACTACACAGGTCATGGATACGTCTGCAATGCACAATTCTCTGCAAGTTGCATACTGAGCAGACAAAAGGTACTAACCGACCCATCGGATGCGAGAGCCGTGCGCCGTCCCTCCCCCTCCGGGCAGACGATCCACTTGCACGATCTCTCAGATGGCGGGTGCCTAGATAGGTACGAAGGTAGGTGATATGTCATATACTTATCCTCATCCGCTGCGGATCCGAAGATGGTGCGTCGGCGAAGAGACGGGCGCATGAAGGCGTCCAACCATATACAGACGATTCAGAGTAGGGGCTGAGCAGACGCCCAGGCAGATACGAATGCAGCTCAATGCACGCTCGATGATTCCGGTGGAGATTAGGTTTGGCACCACGGTCTTGCGGGCAGCACGAGACTGGGGACTTGGCTTGACTCTTGAGTGTACTGCAGATCAAAACTACTGAAGATAGAAAAAGGGGAATTCGATGGGTTCAAATATGGACGATGAACTAATGGAATACAGAAGCAATGCACTAGCAGGCAACGAAGCAGCGTAAAACAGCAAAGGAACGTCTATAACACACGTCGAGACCGCTCACTGGGGCGAGTGCCCGGCGGCTAAGGCGGAAACCGTCCACAAACCCGTGACCGTGTCTCAATATTAAGCAGGATAAACACAAGGATAAACGGTCATTTCTTCGAAGGCAAGCACTGCTCCGCAAATGTTGCTCAACCCAATATTCAAATTATTATCATAAGAACAGCAGAGTACTGGGAATAACGACCAATTGCTCCTCAAGCAACTTTACACACAACGACCATCATAGGGGTCTAACAAAAGCGGTACACACAAATAAGCACTAGCGGGTGTCCTTTACAGAAGGTACTGGACGAAAGCACCGAAGATGGCAGCGGCACCCATGGCGGGGACGTTGACAATGTTCATGACAGAGGCGCTGTCGCTAGAGGTGGAAGAAGCGGAGCTGGTGCTGCTGGTGGAAGTGGTGGTGCCGGAGGATCCGTCCTTGGTGGTGGGGTGGGAGGTCTGGGTGCACTTGTAGGTACCACGGATGACGTTGTTGCTGTGCATCTTCTCGAAGGTGCTGCAGCTCAGGTTACCGGTGCTCTGGACGTTGAAACCACCCTTGACCTCCTCGAGAGCGGGGAGAGAGACACTGGAAGCAAGTCAGTCTATGCACATGAGTCTGTCCATGTGTAGGTAACTTACGAGTTGAATTCACCGCTGAAGTCAATGGCACCAGTAACAGTCTCAAGGTCGGGGAAAGAGATCTCCTCGAGCTTGTCGTTACGGGCAATCTGGAAACCACCGTTGACGGTCTTGAGGACAGGCATGCTGATGTTGGCAAGGTCGGAGTTATCGTCGAAGACGAGATCACCAGTGCTGGTGAGGTTGGCGGCGCTGAAGTTGGAGAAAGAGTTGCCCCAGAAGCCGAGCTGTCCGCTCAGCTCCTTGAGGGAGGGGATAGAGACAGCGCTGACGTTGCGGAAGGTCATGTTGGTACCACCGGCAAGGTTGGGAAGGATAATCTGGAGAGAGTCCAGGTTACCCGCGAAGTTGATCAGACCAGTGGCGTTGGTCAGGTCGTTGACATTGACGGTCTTCAGGTTGGTGTTCTCGGTGATATCGAAAGTGCCGACGCTCTTGAGGGAGATACCGTCCAAGCTGGTAAGACCGGTGTTGGTGATCTCGACATCGCCAGCCTCGGAGACACCCTTGGTGAAGTCGAGAGACTGGAGCTCAGGGAGGGCGGTCCAGGAGATGGCACCGACGCTGCTCAGGTTGGTCAAGCTGAGGGTGGTCAGGGTGGTCAGACCGTTCAGCTTGAAGGTGTCACCGATCGTGGAAAGGCTGGTGGAGGTGAGCGAGGTAAGGTTGCTGGCGCCATCGCTGGAGAGTCCACCGGTGATCTCGTAGGGACCGTTGATGCTCAGGTCACCAGAGAAGCTCTCGCTGATCTCAACGTCACCGGTGAGCTTCGTGCAAGTGGCGTAGCTGTCGGCATCGCTCTGGCTGGCGATCTTGATGGTGCTGCCGCTGCTACCACAGCCTGGTTTCGTGGTCAGTAAGAATGGCAACAGTCACGTCGGCAACCCAGGAAGGAATTCACTCACTGGCAGCGAGGGCGACCTGGGCCGCAGCGATGGCGGGAATAGCGTATTTGATGATGGCCATTGTTTCGAGTTGAGTTTAGACTGTTCGAATTCAGAACTTGACGTTAGCCTTGAAAGAACCGCGATGGGGAGATTTTAGAAGCCTGTCTTCCAAGACTGGCTGCAAGATTCTGACATGCAGTATCGGGCTCACTCAACAGCCGATGCGGCAGCGAGCAGATCTATTTGAGCGATGCAGGAAGAGAGTGGGACAATGAAAACAAACATGTTAACCTACCAATGACTGGAGAGTGGATTTGTGTGAAGTCTGGGCAAGGCGTGGCCCTTTGTAGTCAAGTTAAGCGTAAGAGCTGGAAAGGGGTGGAAGCGAAACAATAAATAAACGAATGGAAGAAGGGAGCTTCAACGAAGGAGAAGCTTTTTTTCAAGTTGGTTTTAGCGATTGCCTTCGAGGGAAGGAAAGAATCGGTTTGTTTGGGGTGCGGCGGATTAGGCAGGCACTTTCTGATACGGAAGAGAGAGGAGAAGGGAAGAAGAGAAAGGAAGAGAAAGAAGCGAGCGAGTGGGAAGAGGAGAAGAAGGAAGAAAGAAAGAAAGACTGGGATAACAAGAAGGGAAAACCACCAAGAAAGTGGGAAGGAAGACTTTCAGGGAGGACGAGAAAGGAGTCGTGGCCCCGAGGTTTGGTTTGGTTTGGTTTAGTTTAGTTTAGTTTAGTTTAGTTCAGGTGTGGACCTGAGACCGGGGGGAAAGCCAGAGAGGGGAGAGTGAATCTCCTTGCAATATTACCGGACTGTGTATATACACAGCCAGAACAGTACAATACATTGTCATTTACTGAGGACTGGAAGTAATTGTATGGGAGTCTACGGAGTACACTCTACAGACTGTACCTGAATGGATCGGGCTCGGCTGGGCTACTAATCAATTTCCTTCCAGTCCAGTTCCCAGTGGAGACAGCTGGTGAAGTGTCTGTCGAATGTCGATGGTGTGTGCCCATGGTGTGTCCATGGTAACGAAAGTACCGGGAAGGCGGCGGGAAAGAATAATAAACCGGCCACCAGCATGATCCAACCCACAGGAATCCGGTTCTTCTGAATTTTTGACCGGAAATCCGTCTATCCTAGTAGGCCTTCTTAGACTGCTCCATCTTGTAACACTTCACCAATGACTATGCCTGACAACCCTTTCTGATTCGCTCAGCAGCCCCTTTCCCCCCTCCCCTCTCCCCATCATCATACCAAACAAAATGTCTGATTGTCTCTGCTTCCAAGACAAAAGAGTGCTAACTGGTGGTTCATAATTTCATCCAATGATCCAACACCCTCTCTCTTCGCTGCCCTTTTTACACGGCACCTGGCAGGTCGCACCTACTACGGGGTTGAGAACAGAGGTCTCCATTGAGCCCGACGTCATACATCGTCAATTGAATCTAGATTGAATTCTAGAGACAGTACGGAGTATTTACAACGGTACTGCGAGTGACGGGGTAGACTATCTAGACTCTTTCTCTCTCTTGTCATGATCGGATCGCGACCCATACAGCGGAGATTCGACACAGTGAAATGAAAATGCCCCCTTCGATGGAATGCAGCCGGCGATGCGTCGCGGGAAATTGGGCTGGGAGCGAGGTAAAATGACGATGATGCACCAGCGCAGGCAAGGCAAGTCGATACAAAATTAGCATCTCGCCGCCAGGAGGGGCCAGACCTCTTTTTCATTAACATTGTTTAGGAAGCTCCCGCAGGACCTATCTGTTCCACCTAATATGTATTTGACACCCCGTCTGCCCCCCCCCTCCTCTCTCCTCCCTTCTTCACGCAACCATTTTAATCTCAGATTCTATCATTAGCTAACATTGGTCGATTATTGAGTTGTCCAGGACTGCCGGGGCCTGGATGGCACGTTTCCAAGAATGTTAAAGGCTAAGTGTTGTTATTGAGCCGGGTCGTCGCGTAGTGGTCGATCTGAATTTATTGGAATCTGAGGGAGCCCCGCCACTTGCAGACTACGAAAGAGACCGACGCGCGACTCTTGGTTTCTCGCCTGCCGTACATTGGTATGTGCTTAGCAACAATAGCAACAACAGGTTGGGGAATTCCACTGTTCACAGCTCAGGGATCAGCCACCATTGTGCCTCATCTTGACAATATTCTTTTCAGAAACCACGATGACTATTGTTGGGAGCACATAGCTGATCTCAGTCTATGAGATACCATCATCATCATCATCATCATCATCATCATCATCATCATTCATCGCTTTTCCTCTTCGCCTGCAAACTCAATTTGTATGCGTATCTTGGCTTCAGGTACGGGTGGGTACCAGACCTGAGCGAGAGCGGATAAACAGATGCCCTCACCAGGAAACCTAATAATAAACCCACCGAGTGAGAGTGGGTGGCGGGCCAGGAAGCCCATCAAGGGCGGGATTATCACGTGCTGCTATCATTCATACGTAGCACACTGTAACTCTCATACCACTGGTAGTGAGACCCACATCGCCTGGGCAAAGGCTGGAATTGTGAGCATATCTGGTAATACCACTAGATCGTAACGTACATACCGTACAGTCTAGGTACGGTACATTTGTCCGGCTGGATAAGCCTTCCGATGGATGGAAGTGAAGTAACTGCCCAAGTGTGCAGCTAGTCGGAGTAGCAGGATGTCATAGGTCCATCGTCGCCGACCAGTGGCGATGACCTGAAACACTCATGAAATGACTCTATCTACGTGCGCTATCAATGGTGTTCAAGCGACACACTTGCATTATCGTCGATACCGACCCTGTAAGGGAGCTGCTGTTGGATGATGAAGTAGTACCACTTTCTTACTCATAGTAATCATCGCGGGCATTGATGACCCAGCGAGGAGGGGACGAACGCAGGACTAACCGAGCATCTGAAAAATTCCTGGAAATTTGATCGTCATGGTCACTGCCGCTATTGCTTGTTCCTCCTTGATCGGCTTTAGAGTTCTTCAGCTACTTTCAGACCCATCGAAAAAAAAAAAATAAAGGAAAAACTCCACAACTTATCGGTCGCAATAATCAGACCCGACACGGCAATTTAACCACCACCCTTCTTAAAGTGGCGCAATGCGCCCTTGCGATGCAAAGCAGAGAAACAATGGCAGATATGTTAGGCTCACTAGGGATACTATGTAAGTCCGTCGACATGATTGTGAGAGTCCAGCGGGAAATAATATCTAATGTGCATCGAGCCCATGCAAACCTCGGTGGTAAGTTAGAGTTGTTATTGCTCTGCATGGAGGTTCGAGGTGCCTCCGTAATCAAGACGCATCAAGGAAGATAATGTTTACCAGCGAGCACGTTCGCCCTAGCGCCACGACGACGCGGGTGGCTTGCCCCGGCTAACGACTGTACTAGTAAACTAAGCTAATCCTCGACTCAGTGACAGTAGTGTAGTCTAACTTCTCCTTTTAGCTGATAAGAACAAAGGAACTCCGTGACTATACGGAGTAAATGGCAGCAGTTCTCTGATGTCTTGTCAACCACTACATCTAGAAATCAGGCGTGAAATATTGCTGTTCTTCTCCCGGATACAACCACAATCATGACTGATGCGATGTATACAAACACCCGCTCCGGTGTCTCCAGGGTATCGACGCTCAACGTGCGCCACTGGAAGTCATGCTCTTACATCGCACTGCGATAGAGAGCACGCTCTTCTTACGCGAGTGATTTGATCAATTGCGGAGATCCTAAAGCCTACTCAACATTGAGACACATCTGTCTCTTCTCATGGCGGCGGCCGCATCAGAACACATCCTCATACCGCCCGTTGCCCATGATTCATACTTCAATTGTCCTCATTAGCCGAGAAGAGCATTCGCTTTCATCTCTAGTCCCTTGTTAATAGAACATCGGGCGCTTCCGAGTGTTCTAGCTGCCTAATACTTGGTTTTCGGACCCCATTGTAAGTCCTGACCTCGGGACCTCCCTTCATCAAACAGCGACCAACGCGGCCGTTCTGGCCCCTAACCTGAACATTGAACATACTCGGTATCAGAAGCATACCATACCAATGCAGTCTGCCCCGTTCGGCCACACAAACAAACGTACTGTAAGCCGATGCTCGCATCTCTAGAGATGCATACTATCATCTCCTACATCCTACCTCCGACAAAGAGTCAGTTGACCTTCTCAGAGTTATACAAACGACTAAGTGAACGACCCACTTTGCTTTTTTTTTTCCCCTTCTTCTTCTCGCAACTTGTACTATGACCATGGTCCGCTCAATCGATGACGCAAGCCCACGCTATCGGTATCGATCGTAATGGTTAGATTCCTTACCAATGGGTTCATGGTATTTAGCCCCCCTTATTGGCGGTCCAAATGTAAACCTGCCCCCTTCGATTGAAGGTGATCCGCCACAGGAACCAATTCCCTGGGCAGATATGCGCCACCAGTTTTGCCTTCAACCCTCCTCCGTGAATGGGATGCAAAGAAAGAATCAGCAAAGAAAAAAAGTAAATGTGTTTTTTTCATGTGAACCACTATCCAGTGCCATAGAAATGCTTGAGACATGGCCAATCGGGCCCTTTCCAGCGATTGGGCAACGGAGTCTTCCGTCCTCCGATTCAGGTTCCACACTGGAAGAACTCCCATGGAGCTGACCATATATATTGTGTGGTCCACTGCTGTCGACGGAGAAGTGCAATCTATTCAGCATTTGTCTATGCTTCTAAATGTTCCATCCTGGGTTAGAGCGGCGAGAGGACTATGTATCGTGCTCGAGAGTAGGAGCGGTCGTAAAGGAGGCGGCCATAATGAAAAGGGGTAATCGGCATAGAAGTTGGAAGGGCTAGGTCCGGCCGTGTGGTGTGAGCTGAAATTGGTGCAATGTGGACAGAACCCCATTGATCACATAGCAATGGACATTATCTTGCGACCGTGGAATGTGTGAACCAGGTTGAATGTCTAGATCCGGAGACAGAATCGAGCTCCAGTAGTTGAGTACGCACGGGGAATATCTTGTGGAATCGACTAGGTAGCCAGCCTTTGTTGTAGCGATTACTGCAAGTCGACAGGTTGACTGGGGGCTGATAGACAGCATGGCAGCAGAAAAGAATTGAATGACTCAGAGAACCAGGCCGTTTACGGTAAAATGCGGGGAATATGGGAACATCGCAGTTCTCTCCGCGAGTGATGATTCTCGATGGCGGGCATGTATGTCGGAGATGTTTCTCGACCCGGCGGCCGAGCTTGTCGGCGTCCGCCTGTACCTCGCGACGTCACTCCGCCAAGAGTAACCACTGCAAAGAGTGGCTGACGGCGTCAGAGGATGTGCATTCACGCTTCAACCTCATACAAGCATTATTTATGATATACACTGCATGAGGCTATGATGGCGTTACGGCGTTCAGCTCGTCTGAGCGCACTGCCCACCAGCAAAGTCCCAGTACTGCAACCAACCACCACCACTGCACCAGCCAGGAACAGCAGCAGCAGCAGCAGCAAAGCGTCACCGAGCAACAAGGTCTCTAAACCACGAAAACCATCAGCTAGGGGCAAGAAAGTCCTACATGCAACGCCCCCAGAGCAAAATGCCCCTTCAAGCTCGACCCCAGCCAAGCCCACACCCTCATCCGCCACAGCGACCTCCGACTCGGAAAACATATCAGCAGCGCCTGCTAACATCTGGGACCCCGTGCCTGGCAATAATGATCACAGCGCGAGCACTAGACCTCGTCACACCACCACCACCCCTCCTCCCCTCGACCGACCTGTCGAACCGCACCGAACCAACGCAACGCTCCTGACCCCGCACGGCTCCTCAATCGTCGCCTACCCTCCCGGAACAGAGAATGAATCGCCCAGCAAGACCGGCCGACCACGACCGACCGCCACGACGGGGACGCTCCTCGAGAAAGCGATAGCGCATCTGATCGCGACGGACCCTCGCCTCGACCCGATCATCAAGGCCCACCCGTGCCCGCTGTTCACCGCGGAGGGGCTGGCGGAAGAGATCGACCCCTTCCGCAGCCTGGTCCAGAGTATCATCGGACAGCAGGTGTCGGGCGCCGCGGCCAAGTCGATCCGCGATAAGTTCGTGGCATTGTTCAACACCGGAAAAAATGGGACGTATGCGCGGGACAGGTTTCCGACGCCGGAGGACATCATCAAGATGGATATCGAGACGCTGCGGACCGCGGGCCTCTCCCAGCGGAAGGCCGAGTATATTTTGGGCCTGTCGCAGAAGTTCGCGGACGGGGAGCTGAGCGCGCGGATGCTGCTGAACGCCACGGACGAGGAGCTGGTCCAGAAGCTCACGGCCGTGAGGGGCTTGGGCCTCTGGTCCGTGGAGATGTTTGCTTGCTTTGCCTTGAAGCGCATAGACGTCTTCTCGACCGGTGATCTGGGCGTGCAGTACGTCATCGATCTTTCTCGTTGCCTCGCCGTCGATCTAGTCCGCTAATAGTTTCTTTCTAGGAGAGGATGCGCCGTGTTTACAGGCAAGGATGTAAGTAAGTTGAAGGGGAAAGGTGGAGGTAAGTTCAAATACATGGCTGAAAAAGATATGTTGGAATTGGCCGCCAAGTACGCTCCGTACAGGTACGTGTTGGACATGCTATGTGCTGTGGGCGCTCCTCCTCGCTTACACTTGTCATAGGAGCCTCTTCATGTGGTACATGTGGCGAGTGACGGATGTAAATCTCGCCGTGATGAGCTCATAGCTCTGGGAAGAGTAAGTGATGATAGAAAGGCCCTTGGGCTGCTTAGTCCACCGATGGGTGCATGTGAGACTATAGATCTGTACATAGCCAACGCTATGGGCTAGCTAGCTCCCTAGATGTGACAGAATATCTTGGATAGCAAGGCGAGCATGGCCCGAAGAACCCATGCATTTGGTGTAGAATCCCGAGTTGTCCATTGGATGACGTATACCATTTCGTTATCTAGAGGACTGACAATCAAGGCATGGAGTGTCGTAAGAACGGCTACGGTCATTGCAAGATGCAAACTGGATTGAAGCATAGCAAAAGACGAAGACAGATGGATTTGTACAGTGTCAGTACACGTGGCTGAGCGACATATCATAGGTTCGATGAAGCGTTAGCTGGGTGCCAGTGGTGGGTAGCATCTCAGCTGAACCGGACAAGATAAACTCTTTTTCTCATTTCTATCCCGACCGTCCACGATTCCTGACGACGACAGTCTAATTCCGGTAACAAAAGGGCTCGAATTACTGAATCAATTTACCGGCGGACGACGAGGGTGTCGAGGTCTTCACGCTCCTTCTTCTCCTTCTCGATCTCGCGGATGATGGGGCTCAGGTACTCAACATCCTGTGGCCATCGTTAGTATATGTGTTCGAATGGTTGGGAATGGGTCTGGAAAGAGCGATATAGCCAGTCCGCGCATCGTTCTCGAAGCTCCGTCCAGGTGACAAATCCGGCTCACGGGATTGGCCGAGACCTTTTGCGGAGAACTGAACGGCTTATACTCGGAGGCATGGGATCAGATTCGACTCACCTCCTCGGGCTTGGTCTGCTCAGCAGGGGGGAGAAGGGTGTGAGAGACGGAGCACTGTTTCCGAGCTTCGTTAGTTTGTTGCTTCTTTGTGATATCGGGTCTTCGGTAGGGCGAACCTGGAATGCTCTGCGGATACGGAAGATGCGGTCGTAGGCCTCCTTGGGAGGGAGACGCTTGAGAGCAGTCTGAACAACGTCGCTCTCCTCGGGAATCAGGTCGTCGGCCCTACGCCCGGTCAGTTTATGGTGCCCTTCAAGGAAACGTGAATGATGATTTGCCCAGGGCAGGCAGCGATGCGGGTATGAACAGGGTTCACAGAGAATATCATGAGAATATGATGGTATACCCTCCGGACTCCTTCGCTGTTGTACACCAGACACATCGGATGCCAGTCTGAGCAGATTGAATGGCGAGGAGACCTACTTGAGACCAAGTCTTCTGTAGCCGGCGGCGTCGGTGTACCACTGAGCGAGTGGCGTCATCCAGCGCTTGAGCCATGGGCGCTTGACGATGAAGTTGGTGACGGAAGGAGCGGACATTGTGATAGATCCCAGCAGCGGGCGTGAGAAAGTCCAATTGACAAAGTGGTGTGGCGGGGGAGGGACTGCGAGATGTCAAGGCAAGCTTAGCAGGAGATGACCCGACGTTGGAGATTGTGCAAAACGGAGGTTCGGCGGGTGAACTTTCCCAAAAACATCCGAGTTGGCGCCTGAGGCACTCATAGTTGTCCGATTTTGTCCATAATATGTCTCACGTGATAGGCTCCCCAGGCATCCCTGTCGACACCCTGGTGGGTTTCTGATGCCTCAGGCTTCAACGGCGCTTGGTGCCGGTCTATTGTGGATTCACTCCACCTGACTTAGAGCGTTGCTGCTAACTAACGCAATTCACTTCATCTTGCCCACACGACTCCGTCCTTTTCCGTGTCTTTCAAGTTCCCTGCTCCCACTTGAGTCACTAGCTTCTATGCTCATTGCCCTAGAATCTTCATTGCTCGCTAGGCATGGAGATTATCACTCGCTGAATTTATTTTCGCTTGACAGGTTCTGCCATTCCGACCCCGATAGGAGCGTTGAGTCGATCTCCCAGACCCCGCCCCCGTCTGTGCCCCCGACAGGGTAACCTCGCAACGCATCAAAGCAATCGCTGGTCAGCCTCGGCTTACAGGGGTGTCATCAGCGCTTTCATCAGTTTGAGTATCGCCATTTCGTCGCCCGTGCTCTAAACGACGCCGCTCACCCGCCTTTCACCACGATTTGATAAAGGATCATACTGGGTTCCGGAGCGAGCACCGATATGCTCGGATCCGGGAACCCTCGGTGACATATAAAACGAATCAATAACTGCTTGCGCGCTGGCTGCGAACATGTATTCCGAAGGACATGGCTCGTCGGATGCCGCCAGCGGCTCTCAAGAGCAGCAAGTTCCTGCATCGCCCTCCACGCCCAATACACCGCCTCCCATGCTGACGAACCCGACCTTCCTTGATCGTCTCGAGATGATCTCCACGCGCATACCTGATGTCTGGATTACACCCTTCTGTGGAGCTAGTGCGGGTGTAGCGTCGGGTATTGTGACCTGTCCCTTGGATGTGATCAAGACAAAACTGCAGGCTCAAGGTGGATTCGCACGGCGGCGCGGCAAGGCGGTCGAAACGAAGGAACTGTATCGGGGTATGTTTGGTACTGGAAGGGTAATTTGGCGGGAAGACGGACTTCGAGGCTTATATCAAGGACTGGGTCCCATGCTGCTGGGATACCTTCCAACGTGGGCTGTCTATCTGGCTGTCTACGATCGCTCCCGGGAATATTTCTACGAGACTACTGGTAAGACAAGCCTCTCTTGTTAGTGATGACGCTGCTGACCTTATCCAATAGACAGCTGGTGGCTTTCCAGAGGGTACGCTTCTCTAACAGCTGGCGCCTGCTCTACGCTTGCGACGAACCCAATTTGGGTCATCAAGACGCGACTTATGTCCCAAAGCCTTAAATCCAGTAGTGAGGGGCTTCGGGCCCCGTGGCAGTATAACAGCACTTGGGATGCCGCTCGGAAGATGTACAGGACTGAAGGGATTCGCTCATTCTATTCGGGACTCACGCCGGCGCTACTAGGCTTGACGCATGTTGCCATTCAGTTCCCCCTGTATGAATACTTGAAAATGGCTTTCACCGGCTATGGGATCGGGGAGCATCCTGACAACGGCAGTTCTCACTGGATTGGCATCACTGCTGCTACTTTTCTTAGCAAGGTCTGCGCTAGCACTGTCACCTATCCACACGAAGTGCTTCGGACGAGACTGCAGACTCAGCAGCGGACGTCTCCAGCATCCTCACCCGAGGAAATCGCGTTCCGAGGTGGATTGGACCATCCCCCGGATCGTGGTCGCCCTCCAGGAGCGGCTTCCTCGGACGGCATGCCCAATCGGCCGCGATACACGGGAATTATTCGCACTTGCCAGACGATTCTCAGAGAAGAAGGCTGGCGTGCATTTTACTCAGGAATTGGCACGAATTTGTTCCGTGCTGTTCCGGCTGCGATGACTACCATGCTTACCTATGAATACCTCCGGAAGGCCATTTCGCATATACAACATGAAGGAAGGCTGAAGCTGGAAGTGCAAGAGGGCAAAGCCAGTGACTCTTCTGATGCGTTATAAATATTAGATTACTCAATTATTGTTACGGGGACATGCAACGGAGGGATAGTCGTGTTTGCTGCTTGCCGCTAGTCAGCCCATTGATGGTTGAGGAGACTTAAGGCTTTTCTTTATGGCGTGCTTACACGTTACACATTGTTCTATGGATGATACCTCGGCCTTGTATCAATGGTGGTGCCGGGGTAAAATGACGGGCCCTGACATGTGAAGTTTCAATCACGTCCTGTCCTTGTGGTTCGCCGTTTTGTGGTACTGAGCGTCTTTCCTTTCATGAACAGAATAAGTCATCAATGCAATTGTATATAGTCTGTCATTCAACTCTTTCCTCTCTGTCGTATCTTTCTATTGTTTCCAACCCTATACTAGTCAGTGTTCAGTTTTCCCACTATTGCCAGTATGAGCTTCTAGGGTTCAACCTTCAAGGACGTACCTAGCACTACGCAGTACTCAGTGCCATGCTTGAATCGAATATCGTCAACCCCGCCAGCCAATGAAATGACGTTCCCTGTAAGCGGTACAGTCACGTGATACACAAACTAAATATCCCGCCCCGACGTTCAAAAAGGTTTCCCTTCTCTTCCATACTCGCATCCTTGCTCAGGTTACTCTGTTGAGCAAAACTGCCATGATGGAGGCAAATACTTCAACGGAGGTGTCGATCGCGACAAGTTGATCCGGGATGCCTGGCCATTGACCGCACGCCACTCCCTAGAATCGATTCTGGAGTCATGATCATGATGCTATTTCCCCCCAGCCAGCATTCAACAGGCCTTGATGAAGGCCTACTCACCATGATCCGTTCTCCAGAGGTCAAGTCGCAGCGACCGTTCAGCCCTCCCTCATCCTTCAGCACCCTTTTGTCCATTGATATGATGAACATTTTTCAAATGGTAGATCCTGGTAGTCTTCATAAGGCCTGGGATATGACTATTCATACACTGAAAATTCTGACTCATGGATATACTGCTTCTCGATGTCGGGTGGGCTTGGAACTGTTGCTGCGGCTGGTCACTGATCTTTTGTGGGTGGTGAGAGCTGTTCACTGTTGTGGTGGTCAGGTCAGATCCCGGATACACATACACGGGTTCTGTCTACCTAGGCTAGACTCTTCGGCCTGGAAGTTATATATCCTCTGCCACGTAGAGAAACAAGAATGCAAAGTACAGGTTTATTTACAGAACAAGACCAATTCAGGCATACCAGCCAGCTGTAAGCCTGTAGCTCTTCTCTTTCCAAGCAAGACGTAAACATCGGGCAATTGAATCGTACGCGCCCAGATCAACAGTCCTTGCCACCCCGGCTTTCCTCCAAAGCCTGCTGGACCCAAGAGGGTTGAGCGTCCGCCCGTTTGGGACGGGAATTGGTGGTGCTAGTGAGGGGGGCAGAGGACTGTGCTTCGCGACGGGCAGTGTGGATGGAGCTGATGCAGTAAGAGCAGAGGATGACCGCCATGGTGAAGGCGGCTATGGGGGCGTTGAGAGACTGGAGATCGACATGGTCAGATAGGGTTGATGTTGTGGTGATCGTGGTGGTCGATTAGTCATTCTCATGGGAGTTTGGAGACAAGAAGAAATGGGAAAAAAAAAATAGTACAGTACGAGTATAATGAGTAGTACTACACGCCTGTCAACTTACCCCCGATGATCGGCCCAATGTCTTTCCGGCCATGATTTGAGAAAGCTTATAGGAAGGGTGGGTGTTTTGATAGTGAGATAGTTGACTGCATGTTCAGCAGCCACGATTGTTGTTAGTGTGGACAGGCTTTCGGGGGAACAGTAGCCGGGGCCAGGGTTGTTCCGAGGTAGACTGGGAACTGTAGAATTATCAGATGAAGGTCAGGACGATTACTAGTTCGAGCGGTAAGGATCGGGAACCGGGGACGAGGCCTTGAGTGCTGGCACTGCTTGGTAATGCCGCCTGCAGCCCGTTCCCGTTGGCCGAAGTACCCGCCATACCAGATCCAGACTAGAACGAACTGTTCTTCCCGCGGGCACTTGTAGTTAACTTAAGTGTACAGTGTACAGTACTCCGTACTCCGTAGACTACTTACTCAGTACGAGGGCAACCTTGTCGCGGCAACGCGATAAGAAAGGCTCCAACAATACAAATCAGCAGTCACTCACTCACTCAACCTCCCTGTACTGCACTTCCTGTACCTCTCCCCTCTGCCTTAGCTGCAGCAAACGGGGGAGCCAACGTCATTCCGAAGCCCGCGTTTCCTCGTATCTCCGAAGCCGGTCCGCGGAGGCAACGGGGTTTCTGGAAAGGGTCTAGCGCCGGTTAATAAGACGGACGGACTAAAGCTAGTAGTTCAACTTTCCCTCCCTCCATCAAATCAATCGACTATCAATCTTTCATCACACACCTTACCGTCCCCAACTCATCAACCCTTTTTCTCCCACCTCATCAACGACAACCACTTATTCTGCTCAAAAATACCATCATATCTTCCTAAAACTTCACCGCACGATACCCTTTTCTTTTTCTACGACTTCCACACAACCACCACAATGTTCCGCCGTCTCGTAACAGTCGCTCCCCGCGCCGCGGGCGTTCTCTCGCCTCGCATCATCGCCCCCGCCGTCGCCGGCGTGCAGCAGCAGACCCAGACCTCGAGCCTGCGCGCTTCCACCCCCTCGCCTCTCCAGCAGCAGCGCCGGGGCTACCACGAGAAGGTGCTCGACCACTACTCCAACCCCCGCAACGTGGGCTCGATGGCCAAGAGCGTCGACGTCGGCACGGGTCTCGTCGGTGCCCCGGCCTGCGGTGACGTGATGAAGCTCCAGATCCGCGTCGACAAGGACACCAACGTGATCAGCGACGTCAAGTTCAAGACCTTCGGCTGCGGCAGCGCCATCGCCAGCTCCAGCTACCTGACCGAGTTGGTCCGCGGCATGACCCTCGACGAGGCCGCCAAGATCCGCAACACTGATATCGCCAAGGAGCTGTGCTTGCCTCCTGTCAAGTGTATGTTTTTTTCCCCCGCTCTCTTCCCCTTCGCTTTGTATTTTTGGCAGAGTGTCATATCATGGTCATCACGCTTTCCTGTCCAACTAACTCGTCTCCCCTTATCCTCTTTAGTGCACTGCTCCATGCTCGCTGAGGATGCCATCAAGTCCGCCATCTCCGATTACTACACCAAGAACCCCAAGGCTGTCAAGACCAACCTGGCGGGTACTGGTGCCTCGATCCCGGACCTCCATGCTCAGCCCGAGAAGGCGGCCCCTGTCGCCTAAATACGACAAAAAAAAAAAAACCTTGAAGAAAAAAACAATCAATACCTACTTCAACAAAATCAAAACAATTTGAAAAGGCGATACCATGATACGAATTATTTTCCTTGCATCGTTTTTCCCCCTGACCCATTGGAACTGGATGCTGAGCAATACATGATGGAACTCGAGTCATGATCGCCAAGCCAAGCTAATGGTTCTTGTCTCCCGCAGCTTCAAAGCGAGAGACAAAACAAAGGCAACAGCTGTGGGACAAAATGCTCGCTGTTTTTTCTTCTTCTTCCTTCTTCTTGATTGTGGATCTGGGACGGAGTTGTCTGTTTCTTCGCTTCAATACTGTACAGCAATTTTGTGTCTTTTCTCTTTTTTTGTCTCTTTTTCTCTCTCTTTTTTTTGCGAGCTTTTTTCTCCCAGCTAAGCAAGGCAAGATAAGGCAGGCCATTGTGATTAAGTTGACTCAGTGATAACTACAATATATATCAATATTTCCATACCTTGTCCATTTTTCAACTTAGTTATGTGGAATGGAGTGCTGCCTGTTGTTGCAGCGGGATTTATCTGATTCGCCACCATCGACGTAGTGCGGACTGACATCATCATTCATCCATCCATCCATGGTATAGTACATCTGATAAATCGACACCTGAAGATTGAGGATCACCTTGCTTGATGATGAAAGAAGAAATCAACCCATACCTTCTATACTATCTGAGCCACTAAATATACACCTAGCTTTTCTCGAGGACATATTCTATCAAGCCAAAATCAGGGACCAAGATGCACAAGAACCACAAAATAAGGAGAATGGGGTTGAACGCCATGAAAATGCACAAACCGTGCGAAGCTGCAAGACGACCTCTAAAGCATATTACTTCCCACTGAAAGCTCAAGAGCGGGCTCCTCGCGGTGCGAGTTGGACGGATGCAGATAAATCGGGATGGGGTGTAGTAGACTGTACAGAGGAAGTGAACCAAGGTGCTCTATACCAACCCAAAGCGACTCTTCAGTGATAGAAGAACCTCGTAGACAGAAAGCTTCAATTCCACGCGCAGGAAACCGGTCCATGCGCAAAGGAACCGCCAGAAGTTTGAAGGACGGAGAACACCGCCTGTTTCGTGAACAGCTTCCATTTGTTCCTCGAAGACGGTGCGAGTTGCGTAGCGTGCGAGAATAAGGAACGTGCGCATGGGTCCTTGGCGAGTTTGCAGGTTTTCGTCAAGGCTGCGGGCTGAATTTGATATGTTAATTGTATGTAGCCATGCTTAGCAGGACGAACATTGACTTACTCAGATCGTTTGTCTTTAGGATCAGAAGGATGATACGAGGAACTTGGCCCAGCAGTTCGACGAGTTGTTGCAACATGCCTTCGCCGAGTGCACCGGACATGCTCTCCCTCTCCGCTGACGTGCGGGCGGAGGTGATGTCCTTTTTCTTAAGAACCATGTAATCTCGTCCAGTAATGGCGCTGGCGAAGAGAGGGAATTGCTCATCCGTTATACCGGCAACTTTGCGCGCGGACTCCCGCATGCGCATCTCGTCGGCTTCGATCACCGCCAGCCAGAGTTTTGCATAGTTGCGACGCAGGTCTTGGGGAATGTCCCGGTAGAGTCCATGGTCGTAAAGTACGACATCGAAGTTGTGACGACGACCGTTGGGGTTGGGACGGATGGCGATGTTCCCGCCATGTGGATCGCAGTGCAAGGGAGCGTTGTCGCCGAAAATCATCTCGTTGAAAATATGTGCCAATGCAGCGGAAACCTCATCCCGGTCAATGTGATTGGAATCCAGGAACTCAAGGTCATCGGGTCGTCGTCCGGAAAGGAACTCCATAACGAGAATACGCTTCTGAGCCCACATCACTAATAATCGTGTTAGTCCGCCAATCGACTCGGCCACATGTATGCTTAGGTAGATAACACACCTTCCGGAATGACTAGTGGAGCATCTGAATGCTTCTTGAAGTATTCCTTTGTCCGCATAGCATTTTCAGCTTCCATCCGAAAATCCAATTCTTGTGGCAGAGACAGGTCCATCTCTTTCGACAGCCATTCCAAATCGTATTCCGGGAAGAAGCGCTTTAACGTCGAGAAGGTGAATCGAGTCAATGCCAAATCAAGCGGCGCCCACTCTGCCAATGCAGGATGTTGCACCTTGACCGCGACTTTCTGACCGGTTTCCTTGAGCGTAGCAACATGCACCTGGGCGAGGGAAGCGGCCCCAATCGGCTGTGGGTCGAAGGACGAAAAGAGCTCATCGATACGACGACCAGTATCAGCCACGAACATCGCTTCAACGGACTCGATGGACGAAACGGGGCATTTGTCTTGAAGAGGAATGAAGGTTGTCGTCCATTCCAAGGGCAGCAAGTAACCCATACTGCTCAGGTGTTGTCCTAGTTTGATGAAGATCGATCCATTCTGCTCGAGAACACGCAGCGTGCGGTCCGCGCAACGCTTGTGACAGGCCCGGATCGCTTCGTCCCGTTCTCCAGGGGTGGACGTTTCTTGCTTGAGGGTAACACGGTAACTGATTGCGCGACCATGTGTGAGTAAGCCTGCCCTACCCAGCCAGAAGAGAAAGATCGGGTATACTCACTCATTGATACAGATAGCGAGTGCACCGACGACTCGTCCAGTGCGCGCTGCCGCACGGTAGTAGTGCTGAACCTCATCCGAGTATGCTAATACCGCAATGACAATAGCTCCGCCGATCACAACATATTTGAGTACTTTGTTGTGCGATTTCCCAGGCCCAGACTGCCTCGTGTCATTCCGTGCCGAGGTCGCGGAGGTGGATGCATTTCGAGTACAAAACGGGGGTAGTGATAGTGTTTGATCGACGATACGGGGTCGCTGGGTTGCCAAAGGGCGTGTGGTTGCAGAGGAGCGCAGGCGAGAAGTAATAGGAGAAGTCGACAGACGAGTTAAGGGGGAGTTCAGGTGGGCAAGATTGGATCGTATGACCACCGCGGGATCAGAATTGGCAGAAGCCCGCAGCGGGATGCGGAGCGCCGCCCTCATCCCGAACACGAACAATGCCGTCTAGAGAGCGACCACAAGTCGACAGAAACGAAGGCTTGAACGGTGTATTTCATCCGTGCCAGCACCAGAATCCCAGGGAGGGTTTGGTTGGTGAAAGAAGGAGTGCAGAGAAAGAAAAAGAGAGAGATAGAGAGAGAGAAGGACTATGGGGAGAGAAGGGAGGCAAGCGGGCGGGCAGGCAGGCAAGCCGCAGTGACCGCCGCGTCGCAATTTCCTCGCGACCTTTTTTTTTGCCTGGCCGGAATCGCCAATCGCCGCTCTTCCGCTCCCGAAGATCGCCACCAACCGGAGAACTTGGAAGCTTTTACAGTTTTCTCTCTACAATATGCAGTCATATGTGAAGTATGTGAATAGTTCGCCTTTCCTTGGTTCCTTTGTACACCACCATCTCCGTTCTCCCTGATTTGAATATGCATAGCGCCCATGCGAACGGCCGCAATGGATGTCATCAATGGTTATTTACAAAGTATCGGCCATTGCGACGAATCAGTCCCAGGATCCCGGTAGCTTGTAGCTTCCTCAAACAAAATACAATGCCCCAATCACTATGCTAGGCTACCTAAGCTGTCCAGTTTCAAGCGTCCCGATGCAGCTCTGCTGGATGATCGGGCGAAATGGGCCAGAAAGCAGGTCTGCAGGTAGCGAAAACTCAGAAGCAGAGCGCTGAGACTCCTTCCTCAATGCAGCCTAAACATGCCAGAAGGCTTGTCAGGTTCCCTACATCCGAATGACACGATCGGTGCAGCACAAGTAGGGATAGAGGCGTTGAGTCAAGGGGCTTTAGACGTCCAATCCGCCTCAGACTGTGTCGGACGACGGCGCTGCGGAAGAATTGAGCGACGACGCGATAGTGAGCTTGCAGGCCTGGTCTCGTCTTCCGCCAGGAAATCGACGTGAGATAGTCGGTTACCGACGCCTCGCGAAATCCTATTCCTCGAAGCCCCGGGTACGGGATGCGCTCCCGCCGTGAGGCTGGAACTTGGCCCATCTCGACTTCCAGGTCGGAGGGCCAGTGCTGAGTTACCGAGGGCATTTCGCGGATGGCGCTGGCTTTCTCGCCCGTCAAAGTAAGCCTTTGACTGACTGAACCGATTCATCTGTGGAGTGGCCGGGGCTGATTGATTTGCAAGCAGACTCGGTGGTGTGGTTGAATTACTCCGCCGTCGAACGCCTGGCTTGCGCTTTTCTAAGTGATATGATTCACTTTTCTCATTAGATTGTATCAGCTTGCCGGCCATGTCTCTGACCAAAATTGCTGGGTCATGTTCGAGTTCTCGAATTGCGTCTAGGAGACCATATCTGGCAAGAAGGCCACCCTGCTCCTCGCTGGAATCGCAGATACTCGATATAATGCGCAGCATATTGAGCCGTACCGCAGCTTTGTTGTGGCGTAGTTTCTGTCCAATCTTGGTGAATATGTCGGGTCTTGCGAAAGTCGATGCAATCGGCGGGCTTAGCCTGAGAAGCTTCTGGAGTGGCTCGAGGAGATTCTCAAAAGCGTTTGCCTTGGAGACGGTCAAACACCTAACAATAGAGTCTGTGAAGGAAACTCTTTCATAACGGTTATCAAGGAGATGCTCCTCGACCTTAGCAGTTTCTTCTTGAAGCCTATAATTGCGCGGTTAGCCTATGGTAGCCGTTATAGGAATCGAGCACTGACCAGTTGACAATAGCATCCAGAGCAGTAACTTGCCAGTAAGGGTCTGATAGAAGAGATATGTAGAATGCGAGTCCCTTGTTACGCCACAGTTCGCGACGACCGACCTTCCCAGAATGCGCCATGTCACAAAGAATAGGCAAGGCAAACTCCTTCAAAGGCCGCTCTGTTTTCACAATTTTCTGAAGAAGAGGCACAATGCCATTCAAAGCTGCGTCTTCTTGTCGAGACTTGTTCAGGCGACACATGTTGTAGATAGTGTTGAGAATTTGGTTGGAGACTTCCCGGAAGTGTGGGCGTTTGATGGTAGACCGTAACAAGTCTGTAAGAACATCAATTGCATTTGAGTTCTGAAGCGCGTCCAGTGTTGTAGAAAGCATTGACAAGTTCTTAATGAACTTCAGCATAGTGATCTGGTGCGACGGCGTCATCCGTCTTAATTCCTTCAGGACTCCTAGTCCGAGAGTCAGTGATTGATTTGAGTTTAAAGCGGTGTTATCGGCTCCCTTACTATGCAATACTGTTCGCTCTGCCACCATTTCTTTCACATGGTTTTCGGCCTGCGAGAATATGAAGAAAATGTTCGCAATCCGACCCTCGACGATCTCAGCTAATTCGCCATCTTCATCCAGCACGCGACTGAGAACGAGTGATAAGGGATCCAAGACAGAATTGCGTGACAAGATTCTACAAAAGTCATTCTTTGGCGTAGAACCCTGTTTCTCATTAGTCCATGCCTGGTGAATTCAACAGCGCAAGGCAGTACTTACCTGCAATTCAAAGACACTCCAAATTCCGTTGACGCCAATCAGGACTAAGTCACGCTCATCCTCATAGTCATCTTCCAGGAACTCGACTAGAACATTGAGACCACCCGCACTGACGAACATTTGCAGGGTTAGAGTTGAAGTTTGGTACATCTGCTGAACAAATGCTGCTGCTTCAAGACGAATCTCTCTCGGGTATTTCTTGGCGGCGAACTCATTGATGATGGGGATCCCGCCCACGAAGCAAAGATTCTCCTGGATGTCGTAGTCATTGAAGATGATCGCATTAACAATGCGCAACAGGCAAAGTATAATGTCACGCCGACGGCATATGTCCAGTATCTCCAAGATCGGCAGCATTCCATGAGCGCTAATAATGATGTTCTTCGTTTCAGGTAGGTCACAGAACACAGTCAACAATTGTTCGGAAATTTCCCCAAGTACGTCCTCATCCTGAGACGTTTTCAGGGAGCTCACAAGCCCTTCAACCTGGCTCTTAAGACGCGCATACTTGTCGCGTGCGATATTAGCCTCCAAGTCTGTTTCATCAAGACCCTCTTCGAGTTGCGCGAAAGGGTCATCTTCGTCATCCTGATCTCCAAGCCACGAGTTGTTAGACAACTTGGAATTGAGTCTCAAGGTGCTTTGGTTTGAGCTGTTCTCGCTCTCCGGCCTATCTAGAGCAACCTCATCGGCCCCTAAGATGTCAGAGAAATCTTCGTCGCGCTCGTTCTCAGCATATCGCTGAATTTCGAAGTCAGAGCGGGTGCGTTTGACGGATATTCGCTTTCTGAGTTGTGGTTCATGATCTTCAATGCGTTCTGGCGATTCTTGATACCGAACTAGTTCTTTGGATGGCGAGACTGGCGTATCGGTTTCTTCGTCGGCCTCCTACACTCCGGTCAGGACTTGAGGAAAGCTATAAGGCACCACATGCTTACCTGAAAGGCGCTAAGTTTGTGGTCTAGAACATCCTCATTAGCATTGATGAGGTCAGAATAATCCTCGACTGAGTTTTCTTTGAAGAAGGAGGTCGGTCTCTGTGGTTTGAGTGGTGGCACCGGGGTTTTGAGAATTGGCACATTGTGGTGAATCGCGGCTATGGTGGTCTTGGGCTGACTCGGTGTGCTCTCCACTCCTGCTTGTTGGAGAGGAAATGGGCGGATGGTTTGCAGGGGGTCTGCTTCGGCGAACCCGTTCAGGGAGGAATCATCGAAATCCGAAAAGGCATCGTCTGACTTGAGCACTGTTCCATCGAGAGATGCAAACGCTTTCAGCTTCTCAGATGACAACATGCCCCCAAAGTTGTCCTGCGGTCGAAGATGAGGCAGCTGTAATGCGCTTGGGGATATGGCTGTGGCGAAGTCATCATCCCAGTTGTCCTCCTCAGTAGACTCCGGGGATCGATATCGATTAACATGCTTTGAGACCGGACTTGGGAGTGTGTCCGTCGTTGGCGTATACCGAGACGGGCCCAGCTCTGGGCGGAACGATGCAGAGCCCTGTGTGTCGAACCTGAAAGGCTTGCGCAGCGTCCCCATTTCAGGAGAACGAAGAGCTTCGTTCCATTCTTGCACACTCTTCACAGCTTCCTCGTATTCGGTCGACTTCTTGGGAACCACTGAGTCTATTCTGCGAGCATTGACAATCCAGGGGTGCTTAAGAAGTTTTCTTGCCGATACACGAAGATTGGGATCTTTCTGAAAGCACTGCATCAAGAAATCCTTGACAGCCTGCGAAATTCCTCAGCATTGGGCAGACAAAGAGAAGGAGGTGGGAGAAAATACTACTGACCGGCGAGGCTCCTTGTGGAAGAGGTGGGTGGTCATCATTGACAATGCGGAATAAAGCTGGCATTGGCTGAAGATTATAATACGGCGGCTTTCCTTCTAGAAGCTCGATGACAGTGCACCCAAGACTCCAGATATCAGACGAAGTGGTTGCACCAGAGAGCTCTATAACTTCAGGAGCCATCCAGTACGGCGTGCCAACCACGCTGGATTCACTGAGCCCCGTCGTCCGACTGGCGACACCGAAATCTGCAAGCTTGACGAGGCCTTCTTTAGTGGTGAGGATATTGGCTCCTTTGATATCCCTATGGATGACACCTTGTTCATGCAGGTACAAAAGGCCGTGCAGCACTTGTGACATGTACAGGCCAACCAAGTTCTCAGGGAAGCGACCAAAATTCTTCGCAATGGAATGTAAAGAACCGTTCTCACAATACCTGAAATAGTTAGCGATTTGGTTATCTCATATTTAGAACAGATCCAGTACTCAAGTATGATGTTCAGAGTCTCTGCGGATTTCACAAAGCCTTGGTATTTTACGATGTTGGGATGCTGCAGTTGTATGTCAGCGTCATTTCAACTTTGGATGGAGATTGCTGAAGTCGTCGTCATAACATACATCCAAGTTCTTCAAGAGATCGATTTCCAACTGCGACACACGGAGTCAGCGACGACCGTGTGGATGGTGAAGTGGCAATTCATATTACCATGATGACCCGCAATTCGCTCTTCGGTAGATCTGCCAATTTAATTTGCTTGACAGCAACAGTCTCTCCTGTATTCCAATTGAGGGCTCTATACACCGAGCCAAACGCGCCTCTGCCTAGGCAGTCGCCCAATTGCTTTTGTTGCCACGGGTGTTAGTATGCAGTGTCCTAGTAAGACAAGAGGGCTGGCACCATACAAAGTCCTTGAGCTCAGCAACATCTTTCGCCGATGATTTGATCATCCTGCTGTCTTTCCCTTTGTCTTCTCGTTTGGTCGGGCTGGTCCCCAGTCTCGTCAGTCGTGATTTGGCCGGAGTGCCTGGTGTTTTGGACGGTGGAGGTGGCCCCTCACTCGGTTCGGATGATCGAGAGACCATTGTCCAAGGGGATTCAGATCTGGTGTTTTATCACTGCCCTGGGTCCACCGATATCCAACCAGATGTCTCAAACAAAAGCGATCGCTTAAACGACAAATGATTCGAAGAAGGCCGATGCCAGAAAATCGATCGGATTATTCATGTCAGCACAATCTGAGGTCTAGGCGCATTGTAACTGTCAGTAAAGATCACAGAAAGCTGCAGAAGATTGTTTAAGACAAGAACAAGCACTAGTATCGAGACTATATGGCATGATTGTCGTTAACGAGGAAAAAATCAACATACTGGCAGGGTACCTGTTATCGTCCTCACAAGAGCCGCGTCTGTTTAGCGCGTCGCTGAACATTAGAGCCTAGGCTCTTGGATCAAAGGAAAGACTCAAATACCTGCTCTGCTGCAAGATAATCGAGCACGCTAACCAAGCAAAAAGACGGGAAAAAACGAGCACTTCCTGTTGTGCTTGACGGGGCAAACGCAGGGACTCTCAGCGGGTGTTTTGAACTTTCCCTTTCTCCACAGCACCACTTGGCTTGGGCCATGACGCAGCGCCCGGCCGCTGTTGTAATCTCCGATCGACCTTATCAGAACCAAAGCGGAGTCTGGGGGCTGCCTCTAATTTAATGCATTAACAGCTAGACAATAATACACAATTTTTGCACTGCATTCTTTGTCATTCCAGACCATAGTTTCAGTGGTTGACTACACACATGCTTCGATTACTAATTGGGTATGCTCAAGAGGATTTGCTCAAAAGGGTCGAGATAAGCTAGTAAGATGCTAGAGTGGGTATCTTGTAAACACAAATCTGCCATGACTCGTGATGTGTCACAACTATTTTTGTGCTTCTCGAAGAAGACGCAAAACATCAGACGCAAGGTAGAGACTGCCAGCAATGACCAATGGGCCGCCGTTAGCTTCGTGACAGGCCCACTCGATTGCAGCAGAGACATCGCAGCCAAATGTCTGCACTAGACCGGTCTCTGAGATAGACTGCGCACATGAAGCCACTTCCTCAGTATCAGCCGGTCTCACCCAGGGCATCCCGTCAACAGGACCAAATGCAGTCACTGCGACTTTGTCACCAGTCCGAATGATGTTTTGGAATAGAGAGGATAGATCTTTCCCCTTTGAAGCTGCGATTACCCACGTAACATTGTCATGCTCTGTACGTAGCTTGCGATCCACATACTGCCCAAGCACTTCCGCCGATTGAGCATTGTGCGCGCCGTCAAGTAAGACGGGCTCTTCCCGGCTCACCAAAGGGCCCAGGGTGATCTTCTGTAAGCGTCCTGGCCACACCACGCTCGACAATTGTGGAAGAAGCATATCGACATTGATTTCGGGACGGAATCGATCCAGTGCCAGCTTAAGTGCAGACACTGCGCAGGACATGTTGGCTTGTTGATGAGGCTGCAAGTCGAGCGTCGCGAAAAGGCGGCCAAGTAATGGTGACTGGGTTTCTGGGCGGACAAAGTTCGACTCAATTCCCAGCTCCCTGATACGTTTTTCCAGTGTTCCAATTACTTCGATCGAGTTGGTGCCGTCCACCACACATGGAACTCCAACCTTCAATATGCCCGCTTTCTCGCGTGTAATCTGCTCGATGGTATCTCCGAGTAGGGACTGGTGGTCAAGTCCGATCTTCGCAATAACAGACACTAAGACATCACTCAAGATGTTCGTTGCGTCCAACCGGCCGCCCATACCAACTTCAACTACGCCGATATCGACTTGTTCATGATTGAAGATCTCGAAGGCCGTTGCAGTCAAGAGCTCAAATTCGCTAGCACCGATGCCGAGGGTTTGGTCTCGAAGTTTGACTCTAGCTTCGATTTGTCGAAAAAGTGATTCCTGGACAACATCTTCGCCGATTGTGATGCAATCCCATCGGTCGATCAGATGGGGGGAGGTGAAGCGACCACAGCGCACTCCGCCGGCAGACAGCAGGTGAGATAGGTAGGCACTGATGGAACCTTTGCCGTTAGTTCCAGCAATGTGAATGGCCTTCCATGACAGCGGAGTCTGCTGGAGGAGGCGGGATATCCGACTCAAGCCGAGCTCTATCATCCCTCAATATACACACTGATAGGTAGCTGGGAGGGTTCAAGGCTCATAGCCAGCGAGCAAGGACAAAGACAGTTGACATGGAGGAGGTGTACGGAGTAGTTATCAGTTAAACCCGTCCGGTGCTCTCAACGGGAAAGTCAGCAGCTGTCGGCAAGATAATCGGAAATCGGGAAAGTGCCCGATAAGAAGTCATTGCCTTAGGCCACCACTATGCAGCCTCACCATAACAACCTGCAAAATTAGTACAATATGTTGCAGTAGCAGCGCAGCATCACTTTGATCCCTACTTCAGTGAAGTAGTCATTTATAGTCAGACACATACTCATAGTGCAGGATTTGAGTTTGTAGTCTAGTGTTTGTTATCTTATCCTACATCTCCAGGCCGCGGTAAACCTCAGATCTCCCTCCATCCATAGTAGCACAATAGCCGCCGTACTGGAATATACGCGTGTGGCGATGGCGCCACACATTTGTCCAGCCGCCGTTCCAACAACAAACCATCCCCCCAAAAAAAAGCAGTTGGACAACCCGAGGCGCTACGGCGGGCCTCAGGCGCCAATATCGTTGCCTCCGCTTTTTTCCTTTACAAGGAAAACCATATCTCGCTGTTTCTCCATCGACATTCGTCTTGGTCGTTGCTCCCCGCAATCTCCGTGCTACTGTGCTTATTAGCCTTCTGCGTCAATCTCCCTTTGCTTCTGGATGTGATAGCTTTTCTTCAATCTTCAATCGCTCTAAACGTGATTTTTTCTCCATTCGCTCCTTCTTCGCATTTACTGTAACCATGGGTATTCCGTGAGTATCTATCTTCCCAGTTGGCCGTCAATACTTTACGCGCCCTGCTCCATTAGGCTAAAGCGGCCGGGACAATTGTCTTGACTGACTGGTAATGATATAGGATGTTCCGGGAGTCTTCCCCGACAGAAGACACGAGGAACCACGCTGCCAAAGATAGCTGCGCTGCCGCACGCTCTGCGATTCGTCGTCAGGCCAGCGTTCGCCGCCCTTCGCGTTATGGCTCTGTCCTGCGCAATGCCACTTTACGCACGATTTCCCCACAAACCCTGGCAGAGGAGATTGAGCGCCGCGAGCGGGAACGTGAGCGCGACTCGAATAGCCTACAGCGCCATGGTCGCTCGCCTATTCGGGCGCTGACGTTGGCAGACCTGGTCGAACGCGAGCGCGAGCGCGAAGCGAATGGTATACAGCGTCATGTTCGCTCGCCTCTTTCGAATGCTGCTGCCGCCGAAGATCCGTTCAATCTCACCGCTGGGTTTCTGGACCCTCTGCGAGCTCGGAACGCACGCCGCATTGAACAACGGCGACTCGATAATGCTCTTCAGCAAGGTCGCTCGGGCCAACAACAACAACAACAACAACAACAACAACGCCTGAGGATACCGCGCAATCCGATCATGTCCGACTTTCAGCGCCCCGCTTCTCCCGGTCTAGATGCAAACAATAGGCAGGATCAAGATCACCCTCAATTTACGCCTCGCTTTGCCCCTGCAGTCGCATATCACGGGAGCGCTTCCCCACATGCGCGACAAGATGCTCTCCACCTGTCACCCTTCCCCCTGCCTGATGGCTTGGGCCCAGATCCGTCTGCGACACTTACTTTCCCCTCTTTGCGGCGTGTTGGTCAGCGGTCCATCAATGATGCCAGTCGTCCAAATCAGGAATCACTCATAGATGGTCTGGGCGATCGCCAAAGGAGCCTCAGCCCTGATGATGACCACGCCAATGATGCATGGGAAACACTTTTGACAACGATCACGCCTGACACAAATCTCCCCAGTGCTGATTCATCATTCAATTCAGCGTCCGCGCCCGGAACGAACGTTCCTGTGAACGGAGCAATGAGAAGCGCCGCCGCCGGCATGCGGCCCGTTTCAAATTCAACGTACTCGGGTCCTGGAGCAATGGAAATAGTCCTTGATCCATATCCAGAATACTTGAATCCATGTGACTTCCCACCGAGTGCTACCGAGTCCGAAAGCGACTCAGAATCTGAGACTTCGAATTCCCTGTTTCGGCGTTACCGTGCTGTTCGTCAATTGGAGTCTTTGAGGCGAGCTGTGGATTTTCAAGGGGCCATGATACGCTCCCAGGGAACCGCAAGACGGGCACCCGAAGTTCAGTCAACTATGAGTAGCCAACCTCCGATACCCACTGTGTCGTTTGCCTTTTCCGATTCTTCTAGCGATCAAGACCTGCATCAGGTTCGGGCCGTGCTGGACCGTCTCACAAACCGGCAGGACCTTCCTGACGACTTTTGGGCGTCCGTTGGATTGTCTCGCACTCTCGGTCAGCGTGAGAACGACGAGGGAAACAACGAGCCAATCGACGGCAACACAATCGACGGACCGCTTCGTCGTAGCTAAACAGCAGCCCCTTTCATTCGTAATTTTCCCCTTCTGTTTTTATTTTGGTTGTGGAACTGTGATAGACAATACTCGTTATGCTTCACTCAAGATACCGGGCAACGCGCAGAATTCTATGGTTGAGTTTCTCTTTAGCGAGGATGATGTATTGCTGGGCGTTAGCGGTGTGTTCTGATACTTTTTTCCATCAAGGGCGGCGGGCACCACCTGATACGGAAATAATCTTCTCCATACATACTTGTTTTGTTTTCTCTGTACTGATAACTCAGATGCCTTCTATTGATGTACCCTCAATCGCTAAAAGTCGATGTATGTCCCAAAAAGAATTTCAGAGCCATAATCTTCAACAATTCGCCTGCTTATAAAATCGGTACGCCGCCCTGAAGTTTCAGGCAAGCATCCTAGAGATCAATTCTCCCTCTCTTTGAGTAGCTTAGAATGATTGAAATAAACCTGCGACAGAACCTATTCTCAGGTGTAGTATGATAGCGAGTTTCCTTCACGGTAAAGAGACGCGGTTGTTGTTCCCCTGTGACGTGACGTATCATTACTCCGGAGTGAAAGCGATAGCGAGCCCCCACTCTGACGACAAGCCCCGCAGACTTATTTATCTCAATGAATCGCCGAGCTTCCACTGCCCATGCAGACCTTCATCGTCCAGCTCGCTCGCGCATTATATTGTACAGCTACCAGAATCTCCAATACAGTCATTTCAAGTCCCTTCCATCGCACTTGGGACCTCTACAGTACACAACTTAAGACAATCTCAATCTGCGACCACACAATTCTCGGCGCAAACAAACAGTTCCAACCTTTGCATGGACGGGACCACGGTTATCGGTGCATTGTCCCAATAATCCAATCTGGTCAGATTCTCGCGTGTTTGTGTTAGTGTCCACAGAGTCTATTCCATCATGGAACAACAAGTCGATCGATTAGTCGACAAGATCTGGAGTGAGTGTTAACCCCGCAAGTCGGACGAACAAGCGGTGTCTTTTGTGTCCGACGGGCCCCAAAAGTCCTCGTCCTCCTTGGTAGCTAATGCCTCGAGCCACAGACAAATTCCAGTCCACACCGGACGATGCCCGCCTCCTGATTGCCGTCAGTGGGATTCCCGGGTCCGGAAAGACCGAGCTGGCGACGATGATGGCCAACCGCATCAACCAACGATACGCCGCGCAACATCCAGACTCACCGCTTATCGCAACCACCGTCCCGATGGACGGCTACCACCTCACACGGGCGCAGCTCGCCGCCATGCCTGATCCCGCGTACGCGGCTGCCCGCCGCGGCGCCGCGTTCACCTTCGACGGGGAAAAGTTCCTCAAGCTCGTGCGGGCGTTGCGGGAAGAGGTGACACCGCGGACACGAAGTCTGTACGCTCCGAGTTTTGACCACGCGGTCAAGGATCCCGTGGATGACGACATCACCATCCCGGCCACCTGCCGGGTCATCTTCTTCGAGGGCAACTACCTCAGTCTCAACAAGGAGCCGTGGAGGACGGCGGCAGAATTGATGGATGAGCTTTGGTTTGTGGAGGTCGACTTTGAGGTCGCTCGGAGAAGGTTAATTCGGAGGCACGTCAAGGCGGGCATCGCGAGGGATGAAGCCGATGCAGATAAACGAGTGACGGAGAACGACCTGATTAATGGGAAAGAGATCGTGGATTGCAGGATGGACCTGCAGGAAATCATTAATAGTGAATTTGACCCTGCGTGGGAGAGGTAGCGCAAGGGGTTTTGAGGGGCATAGAACCATGATCACCAGACTGATTAGAGGCTTATGGACTGTCCTAATCTCATACGGTGATTCGCATCACGAGATGAAAGCTAAAGCTTCATATACATACTTTGCTTTTTCTCAGATGTTTGCGCAATCGCGGGGTGTTGATCTCCCGCTGTCTTTTCCGATAGACTAGCTACGAATGTATCCACTGATGTTATTGATTAGAGTGTGATCTAGAACTTGCTCCATGCTTGTATATCAGCCCGATTCGGGATGGTTGGCGGTAGCACCTACGAGACAGGAAAGTGAACTGTGCCCACCAGAAGAGGTTCGTCCAAGGGCTGCGCTTGATCCTAACCGACAATACCGCAACAACACTGTGCCCGGCTTATCTAAAGGATAACTTCATAGCTCAGATTGATTTAAATCGAGGGTACAAGACATGTGATAGTTTGATTAGCCCATATAGCTCGAAAACGTAGTACAAATAGAATCAACGTTGCTCTGGGACTTGCTGTAGGCACGTGTGGACGGTCTTTCTCCATATTAGTTATGACTCAGTAGGAGGCAGTTGGAGTTGTTTGTAAGATATGTCTGTGGCGACTACGTCACTTTCGCCAGATGTTTCCACAATCAACTTTGCGTCATTTATTGTTGACTTTGGGCTCTTGAATATTGTATTCAAGTACCTGTTGGACAGAGGCTCCTCAAAAAAGTAGCCTAACCCAAGAGTGGTCGGTGAACGGCAGCACAAAGAGGGGATGAATCTGGCCATATAGGCCCTGAATACACGGAGGATATAATCCGCTCAAGATACTAAGCTCTATAATAATGCCATAGACTGTAGCTACTTACTCTGAGTCGACTCATCCTGTCCGCACGAAGTGACGAGGAAAGCTTGCGCTATCATTACCAAGACAGCAGAGTGCCTAACCTGCCCGATTCTATGTATGTAATTCAGACTGATCAAAAGCCGCTACACAGCGCTAGACAAGTTCTGTAGGACTTCCATTCAGAAAAAGTTCATTGCTCGATATGTCTATACCGAGGTTTCACAGATATTTGCCTACGGGTGTCAGCTTGAAAAAAGAGAATGTTGATCTTGGTGCCCAAAGAAGTCTGACATGAAGAGAACGAATTCTTGTCTCAGAAGTCATATGTAATTCTAAGGATTATCTTCGTTCCTAGCTAGTTACACTCAACGTTATACACAATATGCCCATACTAGTTAGAGCAATGAAGGGATACCGTGGTTCAACGTACCCACAATTGTTACGAGCCCACAATCCGCAGCTTAAGGATATATTCACCTTTGCGGTTATTCAGGAACCGAGCAACGTTCGCCAGTGCTTAATACTAGGTTAAGTGGCAATCATGATTCTTGATTGAAGCTGAGCCGGCAATGGGTTCCTGGTGGTTAGCCTTACTTGTCCTAGTGGTTCCACTGCTGGACTGAGCCCTTGCGGCAGCTAACCGCTTCAGTCCTAGTAATGTATGACCCCAGTCTTGTGGCCGATCGACGGGGTCAATTCTGTAACCAGGAATGGGGGGGTCGTTATTCCCTGTTGAACTTGGGGAATTCTTGACCTCTGAATTCCTCATTCTCGATGTCTTCGGGTCTCATCACCAGACACCTCAGCATCACTATCAGTCGCTCCTTCAGATCCTAACACACCTTTTTTTTCCTGTTTTAAATTTTGTCCCTGAAAACCACCTCCTATCCATGTCTCCTCCCCTACTAAACCCGGCCTCCGTCTTGAAGTATTGATCGACTGCTGAATAGTGTTACTCGAAACACGCTCGAGATGTTGCTCTTCAAGCCCGCTTTTTGCGCTGTTTACGTCTTCGTTTGGGCCTTCAGTAGCCTTGTCGCTGCTGTTCCAACCCGTGATTGTCTTCTGTTTGCTGTAGGGTAAGTGTGCCCAGCACGAGTAGTATCCCTGATACTTGTTGATTTTGCTGGGAGATCACCGTGGAGTACCTGCTAACAATCCGAATGTAGCTCTCAGTCCATTCCGGACGACCTCCAGACCATATGTGTCACCAATGGCAAGCAAATCAAGAATAAAATCTCAAACCTCTGCGGTGACGATACCAAAGTGGCTATGCAGCAGTTCTCTGACATATGTGCATCAGCTGGATACAAAGGTGGTATGTTAGCTGAGAACTTGTCGCGTAGTCATATACTGGATCCACTGACTTGAGAGTAGTGAACGACATATTTACCATTTCTGGTGTCTCATCATCCACGGCTGTTGCCAACCCCACAAGAACCAGTTCTAGCATTGCGACCCCAACCGGCCCGTCTAGCATTATATTAGGGCCCAGTTCGAGCCCAACTCCCAGCTCCAGTCCTAGCCCATCACCAAGTGCTCATCCCAGCGGGATAATTTCAGCCGGTTCGTCAGACCGTCATGTTCCTGCTGCAGCATTCGCAGCTGTTGTTTTCTTTGGAGTCGCGGCGGCACTGTAGTCTTTCTCAGCTGCTGCTGCCAACTCCAGATTTATTGTTTCTAGGTCTCGACCTTGTTATTATATGTTTGAGCCTAAGACCTTGTATCATACTTTACCGTAGACTTGGGATGTACCCGGATTTTGATTTGATTTGTATTTGTTACTCGATGGTGCAAACCAACCTCGGTGTCCTGAATGGGAATTCCAAGGAACCCGATGGATGCCGACGGAGAAATCTTCTAAGCTAGCCTCCCATCATCTTACCAAGCAGTGCGGCGGTCTAGCTTTGGTGGGGTACTATGTAAATTGATTAGATCGTTTGGTACTATTGAAACGCGAAGCTGATTTGTAAGACCCAGTCGGCTCTTCCAGGTCAACGTGGCGTGTGAAACCCAACAACAGCACGTGACTTGAGGGCGTCGCGCGTCTCCGGCAGCCGGAGCAAAAAGAACTTTTACTGTACTAGGCTTGCTAGCGCCAATGCAAGGGCCGCCCATTTAGCTCAAACACGAAAATTCGCGTTGATTTCCACCAGCAACGCGTTTGCCCCGGCGACGTCAAATATCTACCACTCTCGCTGCCCCTCCCTCTTTCTCTTTCTTCTCATCCTCCACAAGCTCCTGTCTTCAGGTCCGTTTTCTTTTTTTCTCTTTTTGCTTTACGAAAATTATCATCTTCACGCCTCTTGACATACGATTCACTGATCTTTTCTTTCTGTAATTCCACTTACCTTCTTATACCCTTCCTGTCATAATCTTCGGTTCCACGCATTCCCCAGCCATTCCCTGTCATTCAAAATGTTTGTCTACAAGAGAGGTGAGCATCAAGCCCTACACCGTCAATCCATCGCGTCATAGAGCACTGTTTTGCATTCAAATCCGTTTCGAAACGTTCCTGTTGGAGTCCGTTGCCACCCGTGTTGCAGATTTTGCTAACGTCACGTTGAACCACAGACGGACGCAAAGAACGCGTGCAGTTCGACAAGATCACCGCTCGTGTGTCGAGGCTCTGTTATGGGCTCGATCCTGAGCATGTCGACGCTGCTGCTATCACTCAGAAGGTCATCTCTGGTGTCTACCAGGGTGTCACCACCGTCGAACTCGATAACCTGGTATGTGAAGATCACTCAGTGCTTGACAATCGAGTTCTGACCTTGCTTGCAGGCCGCCGAGACTGCCGCGTACATGACCGTCACACATCCCGATTACGCTATCCTCGCTGCTCGTATAGCAGTTTCCAACCTTCACAAGCAAACCAAGAAGCAATTCTCGCTGGTCATCTCTGACCTCTACCACTATGTCAACCCCAAGAACAACACTCCCGCCCCCATGATTTCCAAGGAGACGTACGAATTGGTCATGAAGCACGCCGATGAGCTCAACTCGGCTATTGTTTATGACCGTGATTTCAACTACAACTTCTTCGGCTTCAAGACTCTTGAACGGTCATACCTCCTGCGGATCAATGGAAAGGTTGCAGAGCGCCCTCAGCACCTGTTGATGCGTGTGTCCGTCGGTATTCACGGCAACGACATCGAGAAGGCCATCGAGACCTACCATCTCATGTCTCAGAAGTTCTTCACGCACGCTTCCCCGACTCTGTTCAATGCTGGTACTCCCCAGCCTCAGCTTGCCTCATGCTTCCTCGTCGATATGAAGGAGGATAGCATTGATGGTATCTATGACACACTTAAGACCTGTGCCATGATCTCCAAGACCGCTGGTGGTATCGGTCTGAACGTCCACCGCATTCGTGCCACAGGCTCCTATATTGGTGGAACCAACGGTACCTCTAATGGTCTGGTTCCCATGCTGCGGGTCTTCAACAACACTGCCAGATACGTTGATCAGGGAGGTAACAAGCGTCCTGGTGCTTTTGCCATCTACCTGGAGCCCTGGCACTCGGATGTCTTCGAGTTCCTGGACCTCCGTAAGAACCATGGTAAGGAGGAAGTCAGAGCTCGTGACCTGTTCTATGCCCTGTGGACCCCCGATCTGTTCATGAAGCGTGTTGAGTCCAACGGTGACTGGACTCTGTTCTGTCCCAACGAGGCTCCTGGTTTGGCCGATGTCTACGGCGACGAGTTCGATGCTCTTTATGAGAAGTGAGTTTCTTGTTTTGAGCCTATTTGCTAGCCAGTTCTAACAGGATTACAGGTACGAGAAGGAAGGTCGCGGCCGCAAGACCATCAAGGCGCAGAAGCTCTGGTATGCTATCTTGGAAGCTCAGACTGAGACTGGCAACCCCTTCATGCTTTACAAGGATGCTTGCAACAAGAAGAGCAACCAGAAGAACTTGGGAACCATCCGCAGCTCCAACCTTTGCACTGAGATCATTGAATACAGCGCTCCCGATGAGGTTGCTGTCTGTAACCTGGCTTCTCTTGCCCTCCCTACTTTCGTTGATGCCGCTCGCGGCGAATACGACTTCGGCAAGCTTCATGAAGTCGTGCAGGTCTTGGTCCGTAACTTGAACAAGATCATTGACATCAACTACTACCCTGTCCCTGAGGCCAAGAAGAGCAACTTCCGCCACCGTCCCATCGCTCTTGGTGTCAACGGTCTGGCTGATGCTTTCCTCGCCTTGCGTCTGCCCTTTGACTCGGCCGAGGCTAGACAGCTCAACATTCAGATCTTTGAGACCATCTACCACGGTGCTCTGACTGCCTCCTCTGAGTTGGCTAAGCTGCACGGTCCCTACGAGACTTACGAGGGTTCTCCCGTGTCTCAGGGTATCCTCCAGTACGACATGTGGGACCGCACCCCCACCGATCTATGGGACTGGGACGCTCTCAAGGCCAAGATTGCGCAGACCGGTGTCCGCAACAGTTTGTTGGTTGCCCCCATGCCTACTGCTAGCACCAGTCAGATCCTGGGCTTCAACGAGTGCTTCGAGCCCTACACCTCGAACATCTACTCTCGTCGTGTCCTGGCGGGTGAGTTCCAGGTGGTCAACCCTTGGTTGCTCAAGGACTTGGTAGACCTCGGTCTGTGGTCCGACAACATGAAGAACCGCATCATCGCCGACGGCGGCTCCGTCCAGAACATCCCCAACATTCCCGCCGATATCAAGGCTCTCTACAAGACTGTTTGGGAGATCTCGCAGCGCAACATCTTGCAGATGGCTGCTGACCGTGGTGCCTTCATTGACCAATCCCAATCCCTCAACATCCACTTGAAGGAGCCCACCATGGGCAAGATCACCAGCATGCACTTCGCTGGCTGGAAGATGGGTCTTAAGACCGGTATGTACTACCTGCGGACTATGGCGGCTTCGGCCCCCATCCAGTTCACGGTGGATCAGGAGCAGCTCAAGGTTGAGGACACCAACGTCGCTCGTGCCAACCCCTCTTACAAGAAGCGTGCTACTGGTGTTGTCTCCTCCACTTACTCTGCCGTGCCTCGCGGTCAGAGCCAAACCAATGGACACAGCGAGGACGTCAACAACGGTGCTGACAGCCCTCGTGCTCTCGCTGCCGATGCCACTTCCCGTAGCAACGAGGATGAGGCCGAGGGACCTCAGGAGGAGGATTCCGAGAAGACGAGCGAGGAGCGCGAGAATGATATCTACTCCCAAGCGGTGCTTCAGTGCAGCATCGAGAACAAGGAGGCCTGCATCATGTGCCAGGGTTAAGGCAACAAACGATGAAGGTTATAATGCGGTCGGCGTCTTGCTTTGGGACATTTGTGTGTAATTATACTACGGGTTTGATGGACATGGATTTTTTTTACCTTGTGGGCTTTCAAATGTATTTACGGGCTTTAGTGGTTTTCTTTTCGTGTTTGACATTGACATTGATGGCTTATGGCGATGATCTTGATATACATAGATAACAATTTACTTCTACTTTCTATCTCCGGTGTTTTGAACATTCCCCGTTATATTGTTTAACTATGAATTGGTTTCTGAGTGATGCTTATTTTGTGGATTCGGTCGAGAGGCTTAATTGTGGTTAGATTTCTATGTTCTAGGTTATGGACTGTGCTTACTGTCTTCGACAGGTCGGATATCTCTGGCTGAGACAGAGCCGTGGTTGGTCCGGGAGATTCTGGTGTCATTCGCGGCGGGGATGCACATGTTCGACTCTTTTGTGGGGTAGGAATTGTGGAATTGAAGATACGTTGTTTGAGAAGGAGTAATTTGGTGGGTTGGTAAGGTCAGGAAGATATACGGTACAGGTATCGTAAGCTACAGTAGCTGCAAGTGTCGTGATGAATGCGGGTTGTACAGTACACAGATACTATATAGTGCAGTGCGTACCCAGACTAGTATGACAGATTGTAAGTCAAGGCACCGCTCAACCCAAGTCTCCGCCTAGATACTCCATACGTCGTGTAGCCCCCCTAGTCATGCTTCTGAAACAGATAAGCCAGCGGAATATACAGCAAAACGCAGACCAGGACGTATTTGATCAGGTGATTGACCAGCAGGACGTAGAAGGTCGAGGCGGACACCGGATAGTTGACCTGCGTACTCGTGCCCGTCGCTCTGTTCTGCCGGACCACCAGGCGGCTGATCGATTTCCATCGGTCTTCGCCCACGGGGCCGTTGATCTGCAGGGCTTGCTGCTGCGTGAGGTTGTTCTCGATGATCCGCTCCATGTTGCTGCTGCTGCTGCTGCTGCTGCTGCTGGGGCCCGGTGGCCCCATCACCGCGGCCACCTCTTCCCGGCTCAGGGGGATCTCGCGTCTAGCATCCGCCTCATCACCAGGGACCAAGCTCCCAATCTTCAACCCCCGGCCATCCCCCAGCACCTCCCGAATATGCCGGTCCACGCGCTGGATGACCTCGGTGTTCGCGGCGAGGGTGTTGTCCGTCGTCCGCACCAGACCGACCCCGGCCACCTGGATCAAGACGGTCATGTCGGCCTTGGCCCGGTCGATCTGGTCGACGAGCGCCGACAGCGCCCTCTCGTCCCTGGAGCCCTGCGTGAGCTGGTGGAAGAACTGCCGCGCCGCGCTCTTGCTGTTGTCTTCGCAAGACAGGCGCCGCAGCAGATCGACCAGCTTCTGCACCAGCGCCTCCGTCCGCACCAGCTGCGCGGAGATCTCGGCCGTCTGGAGGTCGGGCTCGTCCGCGACCACCTGGATGATGCTCTTGGCGCGGCGGAGCTCCTCCGCGTACCCCGCGAGGAAGCTGCTGTGCTCCTTCTGGCGCTTGTAGGCGTCGTGCAGCTGGCCGATGAGGCTGATCGAGGCCTCGATCAGGGAGAGGACGGACACGGCGACTTCGAGTCCGGACTGCGGTTGGGGGTTCCCATGACGGTTAGAGCGCGGTCGGGCGGTATCCTTTCGGGATGCACATACCATCGTCGATAATCACGGCTTGTTAGGGGCGTACTTGAATGCTGTTAGGGCTGGAAGAGTGATTGCTGCTAAGAGATATATAAAAGACAAGCGGACCGCTGCAATGATTGTTCAAAACACCTGCTCATGCTCGGTGACAGCACATGAAAACACCCGCATTTTATATCCATTGTATGTACTATACATCGATGGAAATTGACATCCCAAGGCTACGATGCCGTTCGTCAACTGTTCGTAGACGGAGCGCCAAAGCATACCGGGCTTGTTGATCACGTAGGAATAGCCGCGCGCACTACTTTCCGGACTCCGGCGAATGAAGGACTTTGTTGCTGGTCTGTGACTATAACAGGTACCTGGTATGCACTAAGAGCCACTACTGGAGGTAGGGTGGGATGGCCCGGCGCTTCGGATCGCGCCCAGAGACGAGACGGACCGGCGGCGCCTAACGCTGGTATCCGGCCGTCTCGCCGTCCACCTCAACCACACACCTCAGAACCTGCCCCGGAATGCTTAACTCGAACTATCTTCGGCTGGTGCAGCCAATGGAATATGGGGAGTGCATTTGTTACGTGTGAAGGTGGACAACGTTAGGCCTGGAAGACGGGGGTTATAACCATCACTTACTCCGCACCCAGCTTCGAGATGAGTGATTCTGTATGCAATCTGGAGCTCGCTGTAGTTCAACATGGGCGTCTCATTACTCAAGATATAGCTATATGGGCTCACCAGAGGGCTATTTAGCCAACCTCTTCGAGCCGAGCTGTTAAGTAAGCTGGAACACACTTTCAAGCGCGCCTCGAAGTCATGAGACCCGCTCTGGGCCACAGACCGGAACATGCAATCTTCGAGTAGATCCTGTCAGCATGGTATTCCTGCCGTTGAGATTATACAGAGCCAAGTAGATGTGCGTAAGGGAAGGTATTCTCCCAAGAGTTCCAAGCATGTACCAGGAACGACAGAAGCGACCTCGAGTATGCGCGCTGGATTGTTGGACATCTTACACGTTCAAGGAGTCCTGCTTAGCTGGGATACCAATCCACGTGGAAGAGAAACACTTCCTGTAGTCAACAGAAGCCGATAGAAGTCCGCTAGTGAAATTCAACAAGTACCTCCGCATCGACTGTGCCACTTCCTGCGTTGGGCAGAATCTCTCATCTAGTCCACCTAGTCCCGACGTTGGTGTCAGCTCAATCCCACCGCACAACCAAGATCCTCACGGGGGCCAACTGTCGCTGCAACCCTCTAATCTCGCCTGTCATGGAATGGGCCGGGCCGTTGTCTATCATGGATAGAGGTGTCCGTTTCCCCCCGAAGGGAAGCGGAAATTGATGAGCGCGATGCTTGTGTAGCCTTGCCCCCTGTGACGGTGAACAATGCTGATGGCATCCAATGGGAGTGTTTGCGGCATCCCGTCTCTCTGTTGTATGGATATTCCCTGTTTATCGGGATGTAGTCAGAGGGGACCTGAACTCGATTCGGACAGCAGCTCCGGTTTCCATCAGCGCCCAGGCCAACTTCCTTGAAGTCCCCGGTGCTGAGACGGCCGTTGGTCGTACGTGCGCAGGTACGGATTGTTGGCTGGCATCCCGGGTTCATGTTTGTTGTGTAAATATAGACAGCTGAGTCGAGCGCAGCAGGCAGCCTAAGGATTCAGCCGGGATTTTCCGCTTGGTGGTTGGGAGACTACCGTGGCCAACAGCTATAGCTTCAGGCCGGGTGTTGGCACTAGGCGGTTCAGAAGCTGTCTAGCTGGGTGAAGGATCTCATCTCGAGATCGAAGGATGAAAAGTCAGTTAGCTCTTTCCTGGAGACGAGATGGTCAGGTACCATCTAACCCAATCTCTGGAGGTAAGGGAAGGGGGGGGGGGTCGGTTGTAGCATCTCGTGGGGGCTAGTCGTTTGAGCTCCCGTTTGAGCGGTGTTGGATGAATGATGACGGTGATGCGATGCTGCGAATGTACTGGTGGAAAACTGTACATACACACATAGCACAGAAGCGAGGTACTGTACAGTACCCCATACACTTGCTGCAAACAGGGCTACGCTGTCGTACAGTACAGGAACAAAGAGACCTGACCTGGCCGGATGATTCAATCCCCCGCCCTAAGCGAGGAGACAGCCCGACGGGCAGATAAACAGACAGCCGGGGAATGCGGGAGATGTCGGCCATGCTGCAGTTTCACCCTCTCTCGGGTCGGAGGAATTGTGCGGTGTGAATGACTACAGGGTGGGAATCGATGGAATATGCTCCGATGAGGAGAGGGAGGGAGTGAGGGGGCGCCGAGAATGCTCTGCAGATGCGATACATGTCATGGGCGGAGGCGGGCTTGATGTCACGGTGCAGGTTTCTGGATTGTTGATTCTCAATTGATCGGTAGAATAGATCTGTGTACTGTAGGCGTAGACTGTAGAGTCGCTGTAGGACTCATACCTACGGAGTATGTACAGGACTAAGAATGCAATGGATTGATAATCGCATCACGTCTTTCTTGACCGGTCGGGATCACAGATCCATCCATCAGGGATCAGGGTCTGGACCGAGCGCTGGGTGTTTGTGTCCGTTGACTCCATCAGCCCATGTGGCGTCTCATACAGTCAAACTCCATTGCCAAGTTTCGTATTCCCACACACACACACACACACACACACACACACACACACACAAACATGAAAGAATGGAAAGAATCCGCAGTGGATAATTACATCGACACTGTCTTGTCCACCGGTCTAGACTAGATCAATGTGAAGGCGACTGCATCCCCTCCAATCGGCCTTACTGGAAGGTCCGACACAACCAAAAATTTTCGCAGTGGGGCAGAGATGAGGGCAAGGCAAAAAGCACTCAGAAGAGGGGAAGATGCAGCCCTGGACAGATGAAAGCCCCCCAAGAAGAGGGGAAAGCATCCGCAATTGGACTCATCTGGCCGCCGTACTGGTCGCGCTGCCCGCCCTCACTGGCTGCGCGCTGCGATGGAGTCCCCAAGACTCGGAGGGTCGCGGACACGTCGACACCGCACGGTCGACGCCTCCATAGGCTACGTTCCTGAGATGGTGAAATCTACCAGGATCCAGGATCCAGGATCCATCCATGCTGTTTTTTTTTTTTTGCCACCAAGTGAGAGGGGGAGGAGGAGAAAAAAAAAAGGTTTAGTCATGAAAGGCAGGATTGAAAGAGGTCGATAGCAGAGGGTGTCTCAAATGATACGTTCAGGGGAAGATGTGTCGGACGAATGTTTGTTGTTTTCTTTTCTTAGCTGTTTTTCTTGGATTTGATTTTATTTTTATTTTGACTTTGTGAAGTCTTTGGACTGAGGCTCAATCCCAATAATCGTAATTTGTGCATGCCGTCCCGTCAGGCACCGTTTCTAGTCAACTGGATGTGGCTTGTGGCTGAGTTGGATTTATTGGTTCTTGGTAATGAGAAGGGAGAGGGAGGGTGCACCATCATAATCAAGGGATCGCGATGGCTGATCGATGACGGGCCCTGGTGCCTGCAGAGAAGAAGAAAGAAGGAAACTGTACGGAGACTGTACTGTACAAGCCACAGCGCAGAAAAAGTCAATGGAGACCTAACAAATGCGGCGACCAGTCAGCACACTTAGTCGCCCTCCAAACCCGCCTGGCTGAGACACCGGCGTCAATCGAGGGCCCGCCAATCAGTCGATCCGTCGGCATTCAGGAACACGCTGAATGACTGTACCGTTCACGTCATTCTTCCTTTCTTCCTCCAAATGTCCAATACGAGGCGTGGCCATCGGGAAAACACATGTCGATGAGGTGGCAGACAAGCAATTATTGGTAGACGGGGAAGAGGGGGAAGGAGGAGGAGGAGGAGGAGGAGGAGGAGTCAAGAGCAGGGACGGTAAGTTTACCCTGGGAGAGACGGTGAGAAGAAGTGGGTAAAACAGACTGCACTGTACAGTACCTACTGAGTGGTAGGACAGTTCCAGTTCCTGAGGTACCCGTTGCCAAAAGTGTGGTGTTGACTTGTGACTGGTTCCGTGCCTGACCAGTTGATCGGGGCGTTCACGAGCTGGGCTGCTGCAGTGGATCCGACTCACTCTCTCGGTCAGGGCTGCGGGGGCCTGAACTGAACTCGGGCCAATCCTTCCTCCTTCCTGTTGGTTGGCTCTGCCAGGGACAACGCTTGTTATGGATGATTGGCACTCTCCCCGGGTTAGCTCCTTTTTTTTTGTATTCACTTTTTTACTTTTTACTGTGACGAGTCCGTATAATATTCACTCTTATAATTTCAATTCAATAATCAAAATGAAAAATGTTTAAAGTAAAAAATCGTTTTATTGTAGCCGAACACTAGTGCACTAACACCAGTTCGATTTCCGTAGACGGTCCCGGCCTTGACTGTCAGTCCCTCCCCCTCCTCCCACTCCCCCTCCATCCATACTTTATAAAGGGCTGCCCCTCTCGGTCTCTCCTCTCCTTCATTTCTCGCTTCTCAACCAGCAGCGTCTGTCGTTCCTTCTTTCACACCCACACTCCCTCGGGTTCGCTTTGCTATTGTACTGCAGTGCAGTCAGTCAGTCAGTCCTTATCTTCGAGATCCTCCAATTCCTCTGTCGACCAGAGTCAGCCAGTCCTTCGTCTAGATAGACATACCCTCAAGCAAGCAACCAAGCAACCAAGCAACCCGCTTTCTAGACTCCAAAAAAAAAAAAGAAAATCCACCAGATACCCCTCGTCAAACTCAACAATTCCAAAAGCAATGGCTCCCATCACCAAGTCTCTTGCCCTCGTTGGCTCCCTGCTTGCGGCTTTCGCCTCGGCCGCCCCTGTCGACAAGCGCGATCAGGTTGTGGAGATCGAGACCGTCACCTCGGTTGTCTGGACCACCGTCGACGTGACCACCACCGTCACTGTCGAGCCTACCTCCACCAACAACGCTGTGAACAAGGTCGCCGATCACACCCAGGCGCACCACAGCTCGCACCACAGCTCCTACACCACTTCTACAACAGCTGGATGGGAACAGCCCGCCTGGACCGCCCCCGCCGTGCCCTCCTTCACTTGGACCCCCGAGGTTCCTCAGTGGACCACCAGCGTCGCTACTTCGACCACTGAGCAGTGGCACGCCACCACCACCACTTCCTCCACCACTTCCACCACTTCGGCCTGGACCACCACCACCTCCTCCTCCTCCTCCTCTTCCACCTCCACCACCGCTGCTGCCGCTGCTACCACCAGTGCTAGCTCCAGCTCCGGCTCCAGCTCCTCTGGCGTTTGCTCCGAGTCCTCGCCCTGCAGCGGAGACATCACCTACTACGAGGTCGGTCTAGGATCCTGCGGTGAGACCAACACCGACAGCGAGCACGTCCTGGCCCTGTCGCACACCATCATGCAGAAGAGCTACTGTGGCAAGTCGGTGACCATCAACTACGGCGGCAAGACCGCTACCGGTACCATCGTCGACACCTGCATGGGTTGTGCCGAAGGCTCCATCGATCTGTCCTCGTCGCTGTTCCTCGAGCTGGCCGAACTGGGTGCCGGCCGTGTCAGCGGTGTCGACTGGTACATCCAGTAGATGTGTGAAGGAAACGTGATTTACGGATAGAATGATTACCCTGCTACAGCTTTTTTTTTTTTTCGTGTGCATATCTTTTTGTTGAGTTATCTGGGAGAATGGAACGAACCCGTCGCGGCGCGATGGCCTGAATAGATTGCCTTCTTTCTTCATCTTGTCCTTGGATCCAAGTAAAGTGTAGCGAGTAGGAGTAACTGGGGAATTGGGTTGGTACCAGTAGGACTTGATTGTGGAATAGACCCGTAGCCAACTTGGAAAGTCAACAAGTACTGCACCCATTCCGTATTCTAAGCTGCCGTGCCTCCCCCACCGTGTATTCATTCCTTGCACGACTACAATCCCACCAGCCTACCCACTAGCCTTCCTACCTACCTATTCCATCATCCACTGCCCCGCCCACGCAAAGTCATCCCCATGCCCGCCCATGGTGACAAAACTCCCGGGACAGCCCTCCCACCCCTCCCCCTCGCGACCGTCCGGCCTACCCCTCAAGTAACAGATCTCCCTCCGCCGACACGCCCCAGAACACGGCTTCACCCAGTCTCCCCGCGTGCGTCGCGTCCACCACTCCTCGAACAGCGTCTCATTCCCCGCCATGCGCACCGTCAAATCATCCCAGAAACCCGGGGAAAGGGGCGGCGGGTTATCATCTGCCTCCTCCTCCTCCTCTTCCTCCATGCCAGTCCTATATACCTCGCGGGCCGAGTAGTACTTCCTCCACGTCAGCGCTCCCCCCCTTCCCCGCCCTTCTGGGTGGTATGCATCCGCATCGGCACCCTCCCGCACTGTCCCCATGGAACAGCTGGACCGACGAGGTACTCTGAAAGTCCGCCACGTAGACCGTATAATCCACGACCGTCCAGGTGGTAGGGTCGACGTCGTAGAGCCGGAAGGCCGGCCGGCCGTGTTCGGATGTCAGGCTGGGCGTGATGTAGTTGATGCCTATGGCTCCGCGGGTGCAGGTGGTGCTGGAGATGTGATTTGGGGGTAGGGGGCGGTAGTACACTTGGAAGAGATCCAGGTGTCGGTGGCCGGAGAAGATGGCGGCGATGGTGGCGCGGAAGCGCACGATGATCTGGCTCAGGGCGCAGGCGTAGCAAGGGAGGATGTGGCTGTCGCCCGGGGGTACGTGGGTGAGGAGCCAGACGCGCTGGTGGTGGATCTCGGCTTGGTGGAGTTCAGTGGTCAGCCATTCGAATTGGGAGACGGGGTCGGGGGTTGGTGGGGTCGTGTAGATGAGGGTGTTCAGGCGGTAGTAGAGGAGACTGTTGAGGGTGATTATCTTGAGTGTTGGGGTGTCAGTCTGGTGGTGGTGGTGGAGGATGCTGTAGTTGCCGTGGTTCTTGGGTTGGGGGACTGGTACTGGTGGTGATGGTGATGGTGATGGTGATGGGGGCCTCGGTTGCAGGGAGAGCCGGTTCGACCAGAAGCCGAAGAGGTCGTAGGCCCATTGCGGGTTGAAACTTGAAGGTTGCGTGGGAGACACCGGGTAGATGTTGATCGGAGAGGTGTCGTGGTTGCCGAGGGCGAGATAGACGGGTCCCTGGCGGTTGAGCGTCTGCAGCGCGGTATACGTGGTGTTGTAGTCGGCCTCGACGGACGCTCGACTGGTGAGCCAGAAACCGTGGGGCACGACGTCCCCGGTGAATAGGCTGAAGGCAAGCGGAGGCTGCAGGCCCTGCAGGACGGGCAATAAACTGTCCGTCAGCAGGCGAATGGGAGGATCGCATCGAGGATTGCCCCAGTCCCCGCAGGCGAAGAGCGTGCCGTTGGGCGCATTGCCCGCTGTATATGGCCGGCAGCACACGGGTGGGGAGCAGAGATAGCTGGCCCCCGGCGTGTAGAAGCGGTCAACGTGCGTGTCGCTGAGATGCGCCACGCGGACGGTTCGATTTTCACGACCCGTTAGATGGTTGACGCTCCGCGGCATGGGCTTGCTCGACGGTTCGGGTGGTAGGAGTCAGATTGAAATCGATCTCTGGCCACGGACACAGGCGACCCAAGCTAGCGCATCAACCGACTGGTCGCCGATCCAATCTGCAGCTGCTCGAGGATGTAAAAGACGCTGGGCGCTTGGGCGGCCGTGGTGCCCTGGCACACATCGGCATCGGCAATCTGGACTCGGCGATTTAGCGTGACAACAAAGACCAAAGACCAAAGATGATCGATCTACCTTGGCCTGCGTGCACACCTCAGTCAAGACGGCTCGCAGAACATCTGGGCCCTGATGCGCCACGGTCTTCAATGTGCCTAACAGGATCTGCATCCAATGTCAATACCTGGCCAGTCGGTCATCTCGGCTAGCGTTCCGCTCACCTCGCAGGTTGCACACGTCACAGCCTGCTGCAGCTCCCCCCAGACTCGGTCAACCCAGTAGTCGTGATCCTGACAGACAGCTAGAGCTGTCAGCAGGGTTGCAAGGATTATTGCAGCTTTCATGGTGAAGAGGGGGCCGTGCCGTTTCGTAGACGGAGAGATTGAAGCCACAGGTCGGTTCTTTATACAAGAGTTGTTTGTGCAGGATCGTTCATATGCCCCGGGTGAGTGTCGGGTCGAACTGGCTGATTTCATCCATAATAGAGGTTCTGGGACCATGTGCTAGCAGCAAGACCACCTAAGCGGAAGATCCTGGTTGATGAGCAGAGCATTGTCGACTGGGATTAGGGCTGGATGTAGGTGTGTATGTATGCATGCTATAGTTGTCAGCCGATGGCAGCGAAGATTGCGGGGGATAAAAGACCTCGCTAAACAAATCAAGCAATGGCCCCCATTCAACAAGAATACTGAAGTGGTATAGTGCCCCAATAGATCCCCATGCAGATAATCTATCACACCGTACTATTAAACATTAAACAGCCGATCGCTCAGGAACGATAACGGGTCTACTCCGTATCAATGTAAGAGATGCCACGCGAGGGGGTGAAGAGAAATAACATAGTTAACGTCGACGTCGTTCTCTCCCTCTCCCTCTCCCTCTTCTCTCATCCTTACCATTTTCTACTGTTTTGTGAGTGAAATCATTCCTTCGATTTGACAAAGGTGACTGTCGATCAACATTCAGTGCGATTGTTTTTAGCTTACTTAATTTGCCATATTGTATTTAATTTCCCCCTCTTTTTTTTCTTTTTTGTTTTTTTTTTTTTTTTCTTCTTTTTTTCCTGTGCTTAAATTAAATTGTCGAGTAAGCCTTCCAAGTTCCGTCCGGTGCCCTTCTTGCCCACCTGCGAGTTGAGTGGTTGGAGGTTCCATCCTTTCCTTTCCTTTCCCTTCCCTTTTTCCCTCGTCTATTTTCCTCTTTCCTGCTTTGCCTGCCTTGCCTGCCTTGCCTGCCTTGCCTGCCTTGCCTGCCTTGCCTGCCTTGCCTGCTTACTTGCTTTCCTGCCTTCTTCCTCCTCCAAATCTCTCTCTCTCTCTCTCTCTCTCTCCTCTTCCTTTTCTCCGCTTCATCCCCTCAACCTTATTCTTATTTTCTCTTTTCTCTTTTCTCGTTCCTCTTTTCCTCTCCTTTCACCACCCACGCTCTCTTTCCAACTGCTATTTCGCCTTCATCTTGTCTTTTTCAAATTGACCAGTCTTCATATCTCATATGTATAGAATCATCTGCCTCCATGCCGTGAACCCGTCGAGCGAAATTAATCATGGGCCTGCCTCCCTCCTCCTCCCCCCCTCCTCCTCCCCGCCGCTAACCGACCCTTCCGCTCCCTCCGAGTTCGCTCTCCTCCGCTCTTCCCCTCTTCTCTCTCCGTGATGGAAGACCAACGACCGACAGTTGTAACCGTCTCCATCGTCTTTTTTGTTGTCGCCACCGTCTTTGTTGCCTTGCGCTTCGTGTCTCGCCTTTTTATAGTTCGCAAAATTGCCCTGCATGACTATTTTATGCTCTTGGCCTGGGTATACATCCATCATATCAGTTTCCTCTATACAGGGCGATAAGCGAACTGACCATACTCCCGAACAACCTCCAGTTCCTTGATTTCGGCTTCTCCTTCTCCCTCTTCTACGCTACCCACCAAGGTCTCGGTCTTCACGATGTCAATATTCGCCCCGAGCAACGGCCTGGCCTCAACCGCGCCGATTACGCCTTTACCGTCCTTTACGTGAGTCCTCCGCTCCGCTTCTACTCCCTGCGCTCTTCTCACGGACGACTCAGAACCCGACGTTGATGGCCATCAAAACCTCCATCCTGGTCTTTTACCTGACCCTTACACAAGGCGAAAAGATATTCCGCTGGGCCACCTACGTCACCCTCTTCGTCGTCAATGCCGCTGGCCTGGCCCTCACCCTGGTCAACGTCTTCCAGTGCCGTCCAGTCAGTGCTGCTGTCGCATATCCCTTGCCCGACGGCGCCAAGTGCATCGACATCCTCACCCTCTATCTATCCTCCTCCCCCGTCAACATCATTACCGACCTGGCCATCCTCTGTTTACCGAACCCCATCCTCACGCGCATGCGCCTGCCGCGCAAGCAGAAAATCATCATCGTCATCACCTTCAGTTTTGGGTTCTTCGTCGCCGTTGTTGATGTCATTCGCATCGCCTACATTCAAGATGCTGCGACCTCCCGTCAGATTGCTCTCAAGGAAGTTCACTTGCAGGGTACCCCCGGCGACGATTTGAGCTGTCAGTCGACTGTGCCCCATTGTTGCATCTTCGTCTACCTCTAACTCAAGCTTTAGGGTACGCGGCATTCTCCTTCATGTGGTCCGTCATCGAAGTCAATGTTTCCATTATATGCGCCTGCGTTCCCAGCCTCAAGCCGCTCGTCGCCCGGTTGCTTCCCAAGCTCATTCGCGACACTGACGAGAGTTATCAAGCCTCTTCGCCGGGCACCCAACCGCTACAGCCGCTGGCGCCCATTGCAGTCGGGGACTCTGTGCCCCGACCTGCCCCGCCCAATGGAACCCCAAATCCTAAACCCACCCAGTCGGAGAGTCGGAGCAGTCAGGCTGGCAGCGACGCACGCGTTGATCTTACGGAGTTCCTGGCCACCCCGCCGCCCCATTCAGGCCCGGAAGCGACCGACGTGGAGCAGCGCACGAACACAGTGACCAATTCCTCCTACCCGCCCAGTATCACCTTTTTCGACTTTGTCAATATGAAACAGCCCGCGAATATGCTCAAGCTGAGCAACAAGGAGTCCATTACGCCCATCGCGTTCACCACTGTTCTGTTCTTTCTCTGGGGCTTCGCTTACGGATTGCTCGACATGCTGAATGAGCAATTCAAGAAAATCTTACACCTTGGTGTATATCGATCGTACGGGTTGCACGCGACCTACTACGGTGGTTATCTGTTGGGTCCACCGCTTGTGGGCCGTCCCGTGCTCAAACATTGGGGCTTCAAGGCTTCATTCATAACGGGCCTCTGCATCTACGCATGCGGCTCCCTCATCTTCTGGCCCTCCGCTGTGTTGACTTCTTATTCAGCGTTCGCTGTGTCCAACTTCATTGTCGGGTTCGGCTTAGCCGTGCTTGAGACAGCCGGCAACCCGTTTATTGCTCTATGCGGTCCGCTCGAAAACTCCGAGATTCGTCTGAACATCTCACAAGGTGTTCAGGCTGTTGGCAGTGTTGTTTCGCAGCTTCTTGCGAAAAAGGTTCTGTTTAAAAAGGTGACTGATGTTTCCTCCTTGGTAGACGTTCAGTGGACCTACCTTGGCATTGCTCTATTCGACGTGATCCTGGCTCTCGTCTTCTACTACCTGCCTGTCCCAGAAGCTTCCGATGCTGATCTGGAAGAGTTGGCCAACCGTCGGCGGTCTGACAACCGTGCTCGCGTGGCGGGGTTGCCGGTGGTTTGGGTCACTCTGGGTCTGGGTATATGGTCTGTGTTCATGTATGTCGCGGGCCAGGAAGTGTTGTCTATGAGCTTCGTGCGTTTTGTTGAGGAAGTTCATCCAAAGTAAGTTCCCTATCCTGGGTGTCTTTTTGCTCTTTTCACTAAAGCGGTTGCAGCGGTTCCTTGACTCCCTTCGAGTTCTTGACCATTGGGCACACGGTCTTTGCAGTGGGGCGATTTTTAGCCGCTCTTCTGCAATGGTTTCTCAAGCCACGCTGGATTCTGCTGTTGTCCTACATTGGCATGATCGTGTGCGCTGCGCTGTGCATGCATACCACCGGCCTCACGGCGGTGACAATGGCCGAGCTTGTATATCTGTTCGAAAGCGGTGCCTTCAGTATCAGTTTTGCCATCGCTTTGCGGGGCACGGGACGACATACCAAGACAGCCGGCTGTCTGCTGACGATGGCCATCGGAGGGGGCGGTATCTTCCCGTTTGCGCAGTACGCAGCGCAACTGGTAGGCGGCGTATCCTACTCGTATAGCGTTCTCGTGGCGGTTTCCGCCGCGGGTGCCATATTCCCAATATATTTGAACCTCGTACCGGCGGCCAAGAAGCAGGTGGACCCGGTGCCCAACGAACACCTGCGACATCCTCGCCGCCGTAGCCGCGGCGTGCCGCGTGCCAAGGACAATCCGTCTGTGGGTGGAGTGCTGTCGCGACGGCGCAGTGTGCTCTTGGATCCGCTACCGACCGTCCACCTGACGGAGTGATTGATTTTCTTGTTTTCTCCCCTTGGGGATATGCCTTGTGATACCCATACATTGTTTAATATTCTGTTTTATCCTGGACTTAGCATGGCGTCAGGTTGCATTAGCATTTGGAATGACAAACCGACCGCATCGCAACGTGACAGCGTTGACATCATACTGAAGCGTCATTTGATTTGCGCGCTACACCATCTATACATCGGAAGACAATTGGCGATGATTATGTACAGAGAAGCAGGGTTATGGATCAAAGTACCCTGATGAATCGAACGGTCCATACATACACAGCTCGAAGACTTGCTGGTTGAACGTATTGTTTACTGTAATGATGTCCCCATATTTCATGCAGCGCGACTTCATGGTGCAATAAGCTTTGAAGTCAATAGTTAAGACTTAGGAGACAACCCTCCCTGTCAATGTCTGTGCCTGTGCCTGTGGCTAGTCTAGGCAGTGGCTGTGCGGGAACACTAGTCGTAAATGCCACGGCACTTCAATACCACTTGAGGTACCCGTACGTGACTCTGAAATTTAGCAGCATACCGTTCAGTACCGTCCCGTCACATACAGCCCGTAAGTTACATTTATACCATACACCGTTTCACCCCCGTAAATAAAGCAGTAGTTAACTTACTTATCAGGTAAGGTGTCACGAATAAAAGTCATTGTTCTCCCGAGATTCTGGGCGCCGGTTTCCAGGTAGATTGAGATTCGAGGCGCCCCGAGGCAGTGAACGCGCCCGATGCCGATTTGGAATGCAACGGTCGAGACCTCGTAGCTGTGTCCATGGAGCATTTTTGACCATGCTTGGTGAAAGTTTCGTGTGTAGAATGGTCTCCGCTCGTGGTGGGTATCGAGAGCAAAATACAGAATTATGCAGGTATGTAGTGAACCCGTAAATTGATCCGTGCGTTGTCTGGATGCCGTATCATCTTAAGAGATGAATCGTGGATAGGAGACATGGATGGATGGAAGGGACTCCTGCCGGCCTGAGGAGGAAGGCGGAAAGGAAAGCCCTCCTATGAGGACAGTACCTCGTCCGTCTATTGTTCTTGTCGGCAAATCTCAAAGCCAAGATCCGATCGAAAGCTTATTACAGGGAGGTGGGACTACCACAGGAGAAGATCTATGTTGCGGCGGGCTAACATCTCTCTGGGGCTAGATGCAAGAACTAGTGATTACGCGTGGCAATGACCCATTGATTTGACATTCATGATTCATGATTGTGAAAAAAGGTATGGTAAATATGTACTATGAAGTAAAGCAGCCGGCGCCTCTATCCATGCGCTGAAACAAAACGGGAGAAGAAAAAGTCATCATCATAGCACCATCTCATCGACGATGGCGAAGCATTTACCACCAGTCGCCCTGGTCCTTCATGGCAGCAGCAACCTTGGTGAAACCAGCGATGTTGGAACCGGTGACCAGGGAAGGCAGGACACCCTCGGCAGGGGTGGCGTACTCAATAGCGGTCTCGAGACCGTTCTTGAAGCAGGAGCGCATGATGTCCTTGAGACGGGCATCAACCTCCTCAGAGGTCCAGCTGAGGCGGGCAGAGTTCTGGGCCATCTCGAGACCGGAGACGGCGACACCACCGGCGTTGGCGGCCTTACCGGGGGCGTACCAGATGGCAGCCTTGCCGGCGTTGGCCTGGCGGTGGGCCTCGAAGGTGTCAATAGCCTCCTGGGTGCAGCCCATGTTGGAACCCTCAGCGATGAACTTGGCACCGGCATCGATCAGCGCCTGCGCCTCCTCGCCGGAAACCTCGTTCTGGGTAGCAGAAGGAAGGGCAACGTCGACCTTGCCAACGTGCTTCCAGGGACGAGCACCAGCGATGTACTTGAACTTGGCGGAGTCGGCGAAGACACCCTCGGAGACGATAGAGGCGAGCTGCTTGCGGGCGACCTTGAGGTCGGCAATCAAGGCGATCTCCTCGGGGGTGAAGCTGGAGTCGTTGACAACGATGAGGGAGCCCTGGCTGTCGCTCAGGGAAACGACGGAACCACCAAGCTCAATGACCTTGAGGGCGGCGTACTGGGCAACGTTACCGGAGCCAGAGATGGCGACGCGCTTGCCGGAGAAGGACTCAGCGCCGTTGGTAGCGTGCTGGATCATGTGCTCAACGTACTGCGAGGTCCTGTTAGCACGGAACTCGCCTGTGATGCCAGAAAGGGAAGGGAAACATACGTAGACAACACCGTAGCCGGTGGCCTCGGGGCGGATCAAGGAACCACCCCAGGTGAGGCCCTTACCAGTGAGGACACCCTCCCACTGGTTGCGGATCTTGCGGTACTGGCCGAAGAGGAAACCGATCTCACGACCAGTGACACCGATATCACCAGCGGGGACATCAGTGTCGGCACCGATGTGCTTGGCGAGCTCAGTCATGAAAGAAACGCAGAAGCGGCGGATCTCGTTGTCGGACTTGCCCTTGGGGTCGAAGTCGGAACCACCCTTACCACCACCCATGCTCAGACCAGTCAAGGCATTCTTGAAGATCTGCTCGAAACCCAAGAACTTGAGGATGGAGAGGTTGACAGTGGGGTGGAAACGGAGACCACCCTTGTAGGGGCCGAGGGCGGAGTTGAACTGGACACGGAAACCGCGGTTGACCTGGACCTGGCCCTGGTCATCCTCCCAGACGACACGGAACTGGATGACGCGCTCGGGGACGGAGACGACAGCCAGAGCCTTGCGGTATTCGGGGTTCTTCTGGAAAAGAGTGGAGTTCTCGAGGGTCGAGGCAAGCTCTGTTCAGGGAGGGGTTGTTAGCTACAGTGGCAACATATATTGGTAGCGATTTTTGGAATGATAGAAGAACATACCCTTGTAGGCCTGCTCGAACTCGGGCTCAACGGGAAGGTTGGACATGGTGAATGAGGGAGGGAAAAGTATTTAGTATAGTGTTGTTAGAAGAAGAATGACCCAAAGAATACCCGACAAGACTTTGAGAACCTGGTCTGGGAGAGAGATGGGAAGGAGGATGGGGATGGAAGAAAGAGAGAGTGTGGTGTGAAGAGGGAGGAGAGAGAATGGGTTTATGTATCTTTCCCATCGCCTCTTTTTTTTCCGAGTTCTCCCTCTGCCTTCCCGTTTCAGTCCCCCTCCTCTCCCCCTCCTCCTCCTCCTCCTCCTCCTCTCCTTGTCTCCTTCTACCCCCGACCCCGGACTGGGTCTGTGGTAGCAGTCATGGTAGGTAGCAGTGGATGGTGGGTGCCACTGGGTCGGAGCGGAAGAGGGTTGTCCGGACGGCAAAACGAAAATGAAAAGAAAAAGAGAAACGGGAAAATCCAAAAAAGGTGTCCAGTAACGGCCGGAGTCGGACGAAACATAAGGGAGTCCCCGCCGGAGAGGAAAAAGTAGTAAGGCAAGTCAGCGGCAGCGGGACTAATCACGGCAACCCAATGCCGGGTGGGCGTCCGAAGTTCGGGGCAGTGTTAGTCGATAGTTTATGGTCACAGAATCTGCGCCCGTTATCTATCGGCGGAAACCCGCCCCTCTCGCCGCTTGCAGGCCTCCCGGGAAATCCTCGTGTGGCAAGGAATCTCTCGGGATGCAGGACTCTAAGCGAACTGGATTAAGAGGATTTTTTTTTCTTTGGGATAAAAATGTACGTCGTCTATTGCCCATGTGTTTATGAACAGCTGTCCGGTAGGAGTACTCCGTAGTGGGCTTCTGATCTGTTCCCCTTTGTTCTGTACTTACTGTACGAGGTGAAATTGTATGCCAAGCATTTCCCTGCAGACCTATCGATGGCACGTGATCTTGGAATCGATCCTCAGATCCCCCCCAAGTGCAGTGCGCCCCACGTGTGAGCGAAATTCTTATCTGATGGTTTTACGCGCTATCAGTGCGATCGTTACTAAGTAAAGTGCGCCCTCTGAAGACTGAAAGTACTCCGTACTAAGGAAGCACATCGTTGTTGGATGTTCTCTCCGAAAACAGGATGCATCGTTCACATTGTCGGGAGACTCCGGCTTCCCGGTGAGCTGAGCTGAGTAGGGTCGTGGCCAGTGGACACAGCGGGGGGGAGGGGAGAGGGGGAGAGGGGGGAAGAAGAGATGGCCGCCGCTGGCTGGTGGTGGTGGTACGGGAAGGCGGGCAAGTATAACACACGGTTCACCGGGCGATCATACCATCTGTGGCCTTGCTCTGTCCATCTCACCGGTAACCTGACCATCGCCTAATCACAACTCTGCCTATGGACCGCTTCGCCAATTGAAAAGGCAACGCAACACGATGGCACATCCCTGCCTCCTAGGGCACACGAAAGCCATCGACATCACATTGGAGTCATGTTCATTGTACTGTAGCAGCAAGGAAACCTTTAGGTTGCGGCTGACTGGCTAAACTCACCTGGGGCACATGTGATGGGGGAAGGGTGAGTTCAAGGTTACCAATTCAAATCGAGTTACAGTGACTGCGGAGCCAATCAGCATAAGCCAAGACCCTTGTCCATCCTTATCTCGACAATATCAGAGCCAATGACATGCTAGAATTGTCATAGATAAGTAGCCGAGTTCCGCAACCCGAGAGGGTGGCACTAAGGCTGTCCCGTCTGTGCTCACTGCCTCGGATTCGAGGACAGGGAGGGAATCTGCGGTGCAGGCAGGCTTAAACATTGGCAGGTGCTGAAGAAACTTTGGCACTAAACCTCTTTAATCATCCTTCCCCCACCCCCCTTCCCTCCTTCCCTGAGCCGACTCGCCCGAGTATGGCCTTCCGAGCGGAATGCGCACGCGGTGTCTTAACTTTAACGCCTCTAAGACCACAAGCTGCCCGCTAAACTCCCCCACTAATGCATCCGTCGGGGGTCGGGGTTTGTTGACAGGGATTCTGGCCCGAATTGGACTTTGCTTGGTTGTCTGGGGGAGGCAACTGTCCTTTCATCCATCTGGTTGTTGGGGAAGATGGGGAGGGTAAGATGCAAGATCCGGGGAAAGTACTAATGCACCAGTGTAACCCCGATCACACACTCTACAATACAATTGGGTAGGTGAGGACTGGCCAAGCGCTCAAACTGAACATCAGGCTCGACGCCACCAGACGCGTCGATATCTACAATGATTACTTTCTCATTTTACTTAACATCGCCTTCTAGCCAATAAAATGCTCTGCGGTGTACTTGTCAGTAGGAAGGCAAGGAGAACTACACTAGCCATGCGCTGACCTTTTCCGCTCTACCATCAGCGGTAGTACTTTTCTTAGCGCTAGTGCATTCCTCCAGAGGCAAAGTAGGATCCGATGTCGGCATCAGTCTCTCTGGTGATTATACCACCAATCAAGTGAACCACCCTTTGTCGGCCGTTGGTCCTCAATGTGGCCGCCTATCGAGGACTTGGAAGCATCAATCAATCACAGCCTTATTCTTTAGGCTATTGTTGTCGATCGACGCATTGATTCGACACAGCAGGGGAAAAGTCCTTTCTGAGATCCCGCTCAGAGCGGAAACCAACAAAGGGACCATTTGCATACTTACGCAACTATCATTTGTGGAATCTGAGAACGAATACAAGAGGACACTTTATACTTGCTTCAGCTAGTGGTAATTGCCCAAGTGCGTCGAGTCAGGCACATGCGTAGCTAGCTCACGAAGTGCATGAATCAAGGTCACGCAATGCCTGCATGCTAAATCTAGAATGTAAAATAGGCTGTGCGGGCCGCCATCCTGACAGCTTGGGGGGGGGGGGGCCAGGCACACTAGAAGTCCATGCATGCATAAACAGTGGTTCTGGAAATAAGCAGCTGCATCGACAACACAAGCGATATCTCTAATCTGGATTATTGAAACTGCGCAGCTTCTGTAGCTCGCTCGACTCACTCCTGTATATACCCCTCTCATCGCTTGCTCCAGCACACACACAACTCTCAGCCGCCGCGAGTTTGGAGACGAGAAAAGTGGGAAAGAGGGAGGGGGGGGGGTTATACTCTCGCCGCGCTCACATGACGCACGGACGGAGGCAGCCAGGCCATAGTTCATGCCAGTTCTAGTCAAGCAGGAAGCAGGGGAAGCAGGAACGGAAGAGATGCGGGCATGTTGGCGAATGTCAAATTAAGACATCATACCAACACATCTGCCATGACCTTGTCATATAACAGCCATGTCTCATGTGAGATGTTACTTCTCGCACATCGACGCTCGTCAATTGCTACGCAGTCCAGCAGTCCGTCCGTATGTGGTTCGTTCAAACGGTTCCAGTCAATTCGAAGGGGCAGAACTTTCAGATTCTAGGAACATCTTCTATACAGTACGCAGTGCTCTTGCTCAGCTGGATCAATATTTCACAGTCTGTTTCAACTTATTATTGTGTGAGTAATCGGTATAATGGATCCCCAATACACGCTCCTCCTCGGCGATGTTGTAGGCTTTCCCTCTACTCGAAGAGACAGTATCCGTAGATAAAATCCTACCCATTAGACCTGTCTAGGCCAGCAAGGAGACCCGTATAGTATGTTAAGTGGCAGAAACCCATTAAAGCTTAAATACACCCACGTATCCGGCGATATACCTGGGCTCGATTTGTTGAACTCGACACCCCACAACTCGAAACTATGGGGCGGGTGAGCTAGAGTTATGAAGCTTAGGCTTCACATTTACCGGAGAGTTCATTATGGTTGCAGTTGCTCCTGACATAAGGCTATCGTCTCATTGACTAACAGACCGTACTGAAGTATTCTATGTAGGAAGACTGGCAATCAGAACATACTACTAATACTTGGTTGTAACACAAACTAACATGATGTTGCACGAAGGCAAAGATCATCCCTAATCTCGCAATGAAAGGCAGGGAACAGTACAGACACAACCTGACAGACAGTAGAAGTACAGTCCGTCGCGTGAGTTGGCTGGAACTATTGAATACAACCACTGGATAACACAAAGATTATGTATGCTGTAGTCTCTCGGGAGAATTATCCCTACACGTAGCTCGGTTGACAGCGAATGAGAAGCACAGAGAGCTGACTCGGGGAATATCTCCTATGCCGATGATTTCTTAATTGGCAAGCTGCGTGGGGTCAATTCTATCTGCGGCTGCATGTCTTGGACACATACCATTGTTAATCCTAGCCAAGATTTAGCACCCTGCTTCAGAGAAACGGGTATGAAATCAGCCCATCTACATGTACCGGGGTAGCAGATACATCCGGTCAAGGTGCTGTATTTGTACTAAATAGCTTTCTTCCTACACGCTATGCCACTATGGATTCAAGTATAGCACTGTATCTTACTGGATACATCGATTGCGAAACGGTTCTTATGTGATTGACAGAATGAGGTACAGTACATACAGCTGGAAGATAGGTTGGCTCTATCTAGTACCATATATGTACCACATATTACGGTACGGTCATGTCTGTGACCCATGGTAAGTAATCAATGTATGAAACCGTTACCGACTGTTTCTATCACCACCAGTGTCTGCCGTCCCAGTCTGCCCCTTCATTAGGAGAGATCTGGACTAGTTGCAAACACCACCCCGTACCTGGTTTCAAGATATGTCCGAGCTAGCCTGAAGCAACCAGAGAACTGCCCACCAACATGGTTTAGTTTGTGCATCCATCATATCATCAACAATGTTGTAAAGTTTGTGTAGACTACGGGCTAAAATCCCCCTCTCCCCTCCTTCCCCCCCCCCCGCTTCTTCAGCCGCGCGCCTCATCCACTGGCGCGGATCTTCGTCGAAAAAGTCCAAAAGAAGTTTAAACTGCAATCTAGTTTTGTTCTATGAACTCTCTACCGTAGTTTCCATGCTTGTTCGATTGGGTTTTGTGCATATTTATGCATAGCGGATCTCTGAGTAGGGTTCCTCCTGCAGGGACACAACCCGAGGAGTAGGACCAAAAGAGTCCCGACTGGCCGAGGAACCAAGAATAACTACTACCTAAGTTATATGTACAGTACACTTATGGTACATACCAGACCCGATGGAGAAAAAGAAACAGCCCACGCTACTCTACCCGGATGAGATCCTCTCCTCCCCCTCTTCCCCCCTACGCGATCGATAACCACAGATCCGATCCACGAGTTCCGACCGGTGGAGCAGGGGGGCGCGGTTCGTCATCCAACCCATCGGCTCCGATCTCTCCTCCCACCCATGGTAACTGTTGGCAGATGGGAAAAATTCAAATCGATCGATCCAGGATCGGGTTTGTGCGACTCGCAGGGCACATAGGTCATTGCCTCAGATCTCAAACTTATCTGCCCTTGGAGAATAAAGAAGGTGAGTAGTCTATGAGTCTATGTATTGACACACGTAAATAAATATCTGTTCGAAGCAGAGGTTCAGCAGAACTGCTTTAGTAGTCTCACGCAATACGGACTGCATGCAACAAGTGTATCTTCCGTGCGAGTGATTGACCCAGATAAACTCCGAGTGCCCACTCACTCACGACCTTGCCCATGACGATTCTAACCGAACCGTGATGTTCGCCTCGGTACATTGTTCCCGTCCGAACCAATGCCGTGTTCCACAAGCGCACTACTGGGCTGTCAGCCTCGCTAGAGGTCGCTTCGCTTGTTTCAGACTTCTATCGTTCCGGAGGTAGGTGCCCAATCGAGACACTTGTCGTGGTCGATCCTCACCAGGTTGGCACTGTCATCTAGGTTCTGGAGGGGGGGGGGTTGTGAACCGCGATTGCAATAGTAGGGGGCTCAGGGGGCGCGGCTATTTTCGCGTTCGAGCAAAGCATGTTCCACCTAGCGATGACGACAAGCCCAAACACGATATCGAGGATTCACAAATGTGGCAGTCAACATCACCAAAGTCAAGAGCTGTGCATTAATGCTATACTAAATACCAGCGCCTATCATGTGATTCATTGATTGGCCGCTGTTTTCAAAAAGTCCTAGGTCGTGTATATCAAAGTATAACTACCCCTTGCCAAGGAGTGCGCTTCGTAGTCAATAGTTGAAGCCGCAACTAAAATGTGGGCCTGCAGCAGTCTATCACGCTCAAGAACTCATATGATCGTCATCTCATGGCAGGCATGCGAAGAACAGAAAAAATATTAAAAAAAAATAGGGGCGGGTTCGCTATGAGTTCCCCAAGCACCGTACTGCCGCCCATAGTCGTTTGGTATTGTTCAACCTGTAGAAGTCAAACCTGGGAATCGATGCAGAATGGAGCAAGAGGAGGCAAGGAAATGAGAGAAGATTTGGATCGAGGGACTAGAAGCCTCAGCCACGTGAGCTCTGCGCTCGTGACATGTTAGAAGATGAATCGCGAAGGGCATCGGGCGCTCGAGGCCCGATCATCCAGTCCTCCATGGCAAGCCAGTCACTCCAGCTCCTCTCAGCGGCCTCGATCTCGGAGTCCAGCGGTCCCTGCAATGGGCGTAAGAATGGAATGGTCTCCAGTGGAGCGATATCGTAATCCTTCTTCACAGCTGCCCATCCCCCGCTTTTGGCGGCGAAGAGGTAATTGCGTCTCTCCTGTTCGTGCAGAGGACCGATGCCGGCGGCCCATTCGTTCCCGAAGAATCCTTGAAGCACCCCCGGAAAATCCATTCCAGTAGCCACGAGGCGACGAATATAAGGGATCAGCGAGACAGAAGGGGACACTGTCGACGGGCCAGGTGAATCCGAAGGGGTATGGTTGGCGCTTGTTGGAGAGTGATTGGTAGACGAGCTCGAGCTCGAGCTTGCAACCGGGTTGGATTCCCATTGGAATGGAAGACGAATGTTCAGAAAAGCGGAAAGCGCTTGAACAGGGACGCTGTGTTGCGCATCATCCAAGAAGTATCGCTGACAATTCTGATAGCGCGGGTACCATACGAAGATGTCGCAACCGACAGTAGACGATTCCGCGGGTCCAATCATCGCTACTGGTTCGCGGGTATGATTATCATTCATTGGAGGGGCTGAAGCACGTTTCGTGGGGTCAATCGAATTTCTGCTGCGGAAAAGTTCACTCGCGTCAGTTCTAAATCGCCCAAGATCATGGCTTCGATGCTATGCTATTTGGTTTCGACATTGTCTAATGGTTTTGGCTGGTGTTTCGACACTTGAGACAGAAGTGGCATAAATCAGGCTCGGCTCTGTGAAAAGCGCCAAAAGCAGCAAGTGGGATCGTACAGGTGAACACCAAGACTGAACAGCCGAAGTAGAGGGGTAGAAGGTATAGAGGACGAGCGAATGCTTACTTGCTATCAATCACACTGCGTCCCCTTCGAAGAAGAGATCTTCGTGGCCGCGAAGATGGGGAGGACAACGATGGGGAACGAAACAGATTCCTGATGGTAAACCCTAGGCCTCTACCCGGATGAGATTCGTCCATGGACATCTGCTAGGCGCGATCCATCTATTATTGAAGCAGAAAACACAAGTCATGACAAGGGCCCTGGCCCAAGAGAAACGCTCGTCGGGGGGGGGGGGGAGAAGATGTGGTCTTAGGCGAACAAATACTGGTCGGTGATAGTCGCAGCGGAGGAGGAAATAGAGAGGGGGTGGGTGGGGGGGGGGGGGTACAACGCTCTACTTTAGGTGATGGGATCCATTGGAAAAACTGGAACGGGGCCGCATATGAACATACATAAAAGTTCAATTTGAGACAAAAATAAAGAAGGTTACGAAGAAGGGAACCGGCCCGGAAGGGTAGGAAAGAAAGAGTCAGATTGCGGAGCTGGACTGGAAGGTTGTGGACTTTGTAGACCGTTGACCAGGTATATTGTTTGGGTAAGTTATTGGGTGCGACTAGCACCAGAGAAAGGAACGGGTCTACCCGATTAAAGGCGGTTCGTTTTGTTTCGTTTTTGTTTGGGACGGGGCCTTTTCTTTTTATTGAAGGATTTTCTTTTTTCTGTCGCTATTTTTTACCTTCTTCTTTTCGTTTGTTTTTTTATTCCCTCTACTCTTTCTATTTCCCTTTTTGCATCTTATCATCTGTCAAAATAAGGGAAAGGTACATACGATATTATCATGTTGGATAAAGCGACTCTTAGTATGTACATACAAAATATACGGTTCGAACCCAAGGGGTATATTGTGTTTACTGAGTGCTATATAGTGTTTCATTGAAATGCCTCCAGTCACAGTTGTTTAATTGGTGTCTGATGGTCTTTGCACGCTTCGTGACAATTCGCCAATAGCATTGGGTCGCAACAAAATCGAATTGATAGATAGAAACCCCTTTAGTAGTAACTTGTTCAATCGAGGTGCCTGAAAACAATATTAGTATTAGCTAACTACTCTAAGCCACACTAAGTTAAGTATCAGTAGTGTGGCGGGTATCAAGCAGCACTACCTTAAGGTCCTTAACCTGACAGTACCTGCTCTTTCAGATTAGGAGATCTTAGGGTAAACTTGGAAGGAACAGCCCCCATCGATCCATGATCAAAACTGATTCTCATCAGCAGTCAGATTCTCAATGATAGTATCGACTGCGGATATTGACGGGTCTCCATTCTTTGGAATTTTTTTTTTTTTTAAGTTTTCTGATTGCCACCCCCCCTCCCCCCGCCCCTTCTACTTTGGTGCCAATGAAGAAATACTGTCCACAGTGACTGGAGATGGAATCCCAAGGAACCTGAACATTAGAATCAGGTACAGATCGAGTGGTTCAGAGCGGCCCTTAGGTGGATTCTGGGTAGTCCCTCCGTGCCTCTAGCCTTTAAGCCTCTAGCGGATGGCAGAAAAGGTGATGGTCATCGCGTGTCCTTTTCCTGCCTGTGGATCCCGAAACAATGCAGATTGGGATAGAACCCAGATCAAACACATCCGTGCATCTACATACCTGTACATTTATGTTTTATTCTAGTCCCTTTTAGTAACCGCGGACGGCATGGCGACTTGCTCACCAAGGAAGAGAAATTCTCATACCTATCTTGAAGCCTACATCCGAAATTTCGGCCTGCACACCTTAGCCCCCTGCCTGGAGTAAAGACGATAGATGCAGCATTGGCTGAGCCCACAAATTCTTGTTTCTGTTGCAATATGACCTCTGTCTCCCACGTTCATTGCTCTCCTTGTCGCATTGATTGGTGTTTATAGAACTCTATCCAGTACATATGTGATACTCATGAAGGAAGCTGGGTGAAAAATCCCGAACGTACGTAATTATCATTACAAGGGCTGGAAGTGTAACTGTAAATTCTCATTGTCGCATGCAGATCGAACCGACAGAACGGAGGAGCCAGAGAAATATCGAGTCCGTATCATGGATTTCAGGGAATTCGAGTCTTTGATTAGAATCCAAGAACCAGCGTGAGTGAAGAGATGTGACAGCCTCAAACATCTTATCCATCAGGGCAATATTAAGGTGTCATTATCGCTCGGGGCACAGTTTTGGGCAACTTGGAATACGCCGTCAGTAAATTAAAGTACAGTCAGTACCTTATTCGGTAACGGCACATCCCCAGTTAACAACCTTGAAAACAGCAGGTTCCAGCTTTCCAGGTCGAGAAAAACAAATATGGTCAAATCAAGGGGCAATAATTTAAGATTATTTGACAGATTGTTCTTGATTCCTCCTGTCAGATTTGTCAATCGCGTGTTTCCCATGCCTACAACATGAAATGAGGAAACGCGGTGTTTCAGTCCAATTCCAATAATCTATAAGTTAGTATGTATCAATCCTACAACCAAGGGATGCGGCCCAAGTGGCGTTTCTATAGTCTTCCTTGCTAGTAGTGGGCAGTGACATACCTACTGCCTATAGTCCGACGGCCTCGTCTAGCCCCTTCCCCTTCATTGAACTACTCTAGAACGTGGTCCATTGCGAAGGATCTTTATCGAAATGGTAAGCTGAATGTGAAAGAAGGCAATATTGATGGGGCTGAAAAGAAATCCTAAGGTCCCTACGTATTTATTTTGCCGTGTTAATGCATGCTAGCGCCCAGATTTGGTATTCGGCGGGGTACATACAGTAAGGTATCCCTCCCTCCTTCTGTAAGCAGTTCGTATGTTCAAGCACAGCAAGCAATCTAAGAACACTGTCGCTATCATGCTTGAGCATGCTATCCCCCGTCAGCTGTAAGTATCTAAGTCGAAATTGCTGGGGTCAAATACAGCCTTTTAGTTAGGTACTACTTGAAGATGAGCTTTCAAGTATGGGAAATCGAACATGGCTGTAGTAGTCTTTTTTGTTGGTAGCATGACTAACCTTTGACAACATACAGCGATATTGAAAATGCCGAACAGCAGGAGATGAACCCCCGGAGAGTTGTAGGGAAAGAAACCATCCCCCTAAACAGGGCGGACAACATGGTAACACATGGTAAAGTAAGGGAGCTAAGCTTCCCCCCACCACTCACCCAGCCGCCGCTAGTTACAATACCGCTACCAAGGACCACCTTTCCAATTGCGCATGAGAAATCATACGTAGACCTTTCTCCATACCTTTTCTGCACTGAATTACTCTGCATGCGCGGGTGCAACCCCTGTGGTGCTTGGGATTCTTTTTCTCTTTTTTTTTTCGCCACCCTGTGTTGCGGAGATCTGAATCTTGAAAACGCCATTGCATCGGGGAAAATAATTGTCGCGCCATCTAACAAGCCACAAGAGAATAATCTTCTTCATCGTTGCTAACCAGCCCAGTATCATGCTCCGGATAAGTTCTCCTATCTGACTTCGCGGAAATTCAAGGTTAGTACTCTACTTATCCATACGCCGTGCAGAAAACATGTACCTCGATTTGTGGGTCTTTGTTTTTGAATATGTCGAAATGATCCTCAACGTACGAGTATGAGTATATCGGTACGTCCGCAAAGAAGACCAGGCAAACATGATGACCAAGCTCAAGACAGCGGTGAGTATTGCACAAGTGAATTCAACTTGACAATCATTTAGCCACTCATTCACGCCTTGCGACTGAGCAGATGGTTATATGAGTACTAAGCTGCCGATCATGTCCGATCCCTTTCTCGCGGCCTAACAGATACCTTGCGGTATCTACAGCCCCGATATGAAGCCTTCAACTCTCAACGTATTGCTTTGTGGGCCACCGCTTGGTGTGGTTCAGTCGACGTGGACTGTGTTTCTTATGAGTAATTAATCGATCAATCAAGGCTTTTTTTGTCTCGATTACTCTCCTCTGATCTCTAATCACATGACACTTCGTATTTGACACCCGGAGAAGACGTACTCCGTCAATGTACGACAATACGAGGGTGTGTGTGATAGCACTCATAACACTTCTCTACACCATGCAGCTGAGTAGTATCTCCGTGACTTGGAGCTTAAAGTGTGGCTGAAGACAATAACGATTACAATACTGCAGGCAAACATTGCCAGTGAGGCTTATCTACACAACCGAGCGCAGTTTCGGTCTCATAATATGCAAGGCGATTGGTCCCCCAGGGATGGCTACCGGTGCATGACTCCTCAGCAATTCCAGGAATTCATGAGCGTAAGGTATGCGCCAGCACGTTCGCCGTATCCACTACTACAACAACCACCTTTTTCATTGGATCCCAGGAAAATGACGGAGGGGGTGACGCTAACAAAAGGCAGGATCCTGTTTATGCTTATCTAGCCATGTAACATGGCCAGCAGAACGGACCAGCTTGCCGCCAACCGAATGAAGTGAATTGAAGGACAATTATCGAATCCCTGACATCTCCCACGATGACCTGAGTTCGATTTGAGGCCGTCAAGAGAGCGGACGAGAAAGTTGCAAGTGGGATGGCTTCAACATGGTCGGCACCTAGTACTTGCAGGTAGATTGAAGATATTGCTAACATCACGGGCTATCCATCTTTTAGTTGCATGATGTCGTGGGTTCCAGATCCGGTTCTTAGCATCCCATTCCAGATCGATGGAAACCTCCCTTCTCACCCACATCCAAAGTGCACGAATACAGCCTCACCCAGCGGAGGAAAGTGGGCAGTAAGTGAGGTGGGAATTCGATACGGACTCGCCGACGCCGCAGGATCGGCAGTGCAGCCACAGAATGCTTTGCCACCGTGGCACATTGCCTGTTTTCAGCTACGGACTGTAAAGTTATTGCCACTAGTGGGCACTAGCCACATATCAATGCATGTCTTGAAGCTTCAATGAGCAGCAGGGGAATTGTCGGTACTCCCAATGTGGTTATACGGAAAAAGACCCAGTACATACTTGTAGCACCATCTGTTCATCAAATGGTAACTGCGCAGACATTTGATCGACTTGAAACAAAGAATACTTGCCAGTTTGCTGATATACCAGGTTCGAGGGGGGCCTCATGAAGTGACACGTTCGTTGACAGTAGCTAAACAGTTGATCGGCAGAATGCAAAAACAGGAAAGTGAGCCTTCTGCGAGAACCTCAGCTTTGGAGTAATTTGAGCTGGACGGAAATCTTGGCGTTCTTCACGCCATGGACTTTCTGAGCTGATTGCTATTAAACAAAATGTACAGTACAGAGTACGTCTCTAAAGCTCAGCGACCGATTGCGCCACATCTCCAGTGTCTTTCTTTTGGGTGCTATTATCACGCAATACAACCCCCTACTCTGCTAACCCCTAAAAGCTGGCAAATGCAGTTTTCTAGATGTTTTCCATGATGGTGACTATCTTGGCGCCCAATTTGCATGTTGTGGATTACTCCTCACCTCGTTTGCATCGCAGCAGACTTACTCAAATACCATGCCTTGTACGTATGCTTTCAACTGAGAGTTTACACAAACCCTAAACATTGTTGTGCCTAACATAAACTTTCAAGTAGACATAAGCAAAATTGCGACTGGTCGAATCCTAGACATGCCATTTTCTAGCATTAACCTTAATGTGTCTACCTTCTATATGGCAATGTTGTACTGTACAGTGCCTTGTGATTCCACGGGTCTGGAGCACGAAACTGACCCAGCGATCCCGTAGCCCGACCCCTATGTTGGCAGGCTGACCAAGAACCAAGGTCAATTTGGTCATGCCGATGACTGCTACGGTATTCTATCTATCATACGCAAACCATGCGGACCCATTATAGTATGCCTGGCGAGTCAGGCACACCAATGATTGGATATGATCTACGGCCATATTGCAAAGTGGCGGTTGGAGCGCTATTCGATGCGGATTAAGAGCCAATGACTTTATAATCGGAAATAATACCTCACAACGGTCTAGCCCCAATCAACCGAACTGGAACATCCCCTCCAACTCTTACGGCTGAGTGCCGAAGCTATCGAAGAGCTAATGGCAATGGATCGTTAGCCCCCGGGGTCCAGCTCCCCACCAGTTGGTTGATTGCCGTTTGCCCTAGATATGGCTGATGAGCTCCAAGGACAAGTGCCCATACAGAGCCCATGATCGTCTTCTGACCAACCTAGATCGGGACTCAGACGAGATATCTGTTTTCAGTGTAACTGTAATACTAATCAGGAAGAGGAAGTGGCAGAATAGGTACCTAAAGGTCCTATACTGTCACTGCCTAGTACCTAGTACCTACACTGTTAGTACTGTCCACGATTTTGACTTTGTCTTCTCGTGTGGGAAGCTCCCGACGGCAGACCCTCGGTTCCGACGCCATACGGTCAAACTCCGAGACGTCGGAAATGACCCTGTATCTTATAGGAAGTAGTACAGAACAATACCTGTAAATCACCTCCTCAAGGTGACCGGATGTTTCTGTCATCCAGGCGCTATTCTTAGTGTCCTTCTCACTCGAGCATACATGATTCATGCTATCAGAGATTCAAATGTTCTGATACGTCATTACTGAGGTGGATAGCGTATATCTACGATGGATGCCGGCTTTGTTCCCAGATCCAGCCGTCTCCGGCTTGTTGTTTCAGATATCGAGGCGCAACGCCAAGGTATTCAGAGTCTTGACAAACATGCTTGCGAAGGCCTCCGCATATGAGACAACTCTCCGTCCGGTCGGCAAGGATTTAAAAGAAAGCGGATGCTTGTTTGTCTCATACGAAGCCAAGGTCGCGCAGTGACCGAACGGACATCACGTGATTGTGTGTTACATAATCTCACGTGATGAGCACCTGACGTCCAAACAATGATTGCGGCTAAAGTTGTCTTCCGGGATCAACAAGTTCGAGGACAGACCATGTCACGATGTCGAGCAATAATGACGGGGTAGTCAACTCTATTACTGTATGAATTGAAGCTTCTACTTCGCTATTTGTGCTATGCTCCCCGCAACGCCCGAGTATCAAGCAAATCAAGCAAATCGATCTGGAACATGACTTCTTCCGAACAATGGGGGATTTTCCTCCATCGATGCTTGTTGCATCGAATCGACGCAGCAGAGTTCAAAAGCCTATCGCGACTACTGTTGCAGCGCTGCCCAATCACTGAAGCCCTGCTGCTAGATGTGCTACTTGAGACGCGACTCAGCACAGGGATCAAGTGGGACCCGCTTCTTCCGTTGTACATAGACTGCCTTTGCAAAATGGGCCTCGTCCAGACGTCGACCGTGTTGAATGCCCTTCTGAAGTATTCTTCAATCCACGACAAACATCAATCGTCATCAGTGGAGGCGTATCCGGGCAAGAAGAGTCGAAAATGCTACACTCTTATGACAGACATCCGAGTCATCCAGGATGCTATGCTGTCCGTCTCTACCGGCAGTGTCCCCAAATCATTTTCAGAAGCGATATCGATTTTCACCGCTATCATCGACTGGATCCAGGCTGTTGTGGCCTGGAACAGCAGTAATATTGATTCCGGTGATCAAAGCCCAGGCTTGATCAGTTCTCCCGACACTGTTTCGCTTTTCGAGTCCTTGGGTATCTTGCTTGCTGCTTTGTCGGGCACTACGAAAGGACTGGAGGTCCTTTCGGCCGACTCGCAGGAAGGTAGGCTCAACGATTCATGCTTTACTATCCCACTACTGACGGGATAATACAGCCTTGAAGGTAAAATTGGGACAGGCTCTGTCGGCATATCTTCCCATCTGTGTGGAAGTATCACTCCCACTACGTAATCGACTTGACAGCCTGCAGAAAGCGTTCAACCTTTATGGTGAGCCGCCGGCTAAGCCGTTGGATGTCTCGATGATGGAAGGTGTCAACGTCAATGCGCTTCAGTTTGAGGCGTCAGTTATGGACAGTCCTATGATCAATTCGAGAGCTGGCCTCTTCGTCTATATCAATGCGATGGTACGTATAGATCACTCACGTTTAATAGCCGAGTACTAACTAGATTCTAGCTTGTAGGACGTCCTTTGGTTGATGACAGCATGCTTCTGAACTACCTGTCTAACAGATATGGGGTGAGTGGGTTGTCCAAGGCGCAGCGCTACAATCACACTAACTACAACAGGGTCATTATGAAGTTCTTATTGAGGAAACCATCACTGCAGCTTTTGACGTGCTTTCTAACGCAAGCTACCGTAGCGAGTCCAACCGGTCGATGTTTCTATTCCGATCGTTCCTCGTGAACAAGCTACCTGCCTTTTTTGCAGCTATGCTGGCAGCATCTATGGTTACCTTACCGATGGAACTATGTATCAGTCATGCGCTGGGTCGACTAGATCCAAATACGTTTCCATCCTTTTCGCAGATGTTTACCATGCAGAGCAATACTGCTCTTTCGGACGTGAGGCAGGAATTTCTTTTCGCATGCGCCTCGCACAAATTGATCCCTGAATCCAGCATCGAGCGACTTCTTGGAGAGAATCCCATGCAAACACTCCCTGTAGGGGGACCGTATAACAAAGATGATCTTGTCAACCAGATCAATGCTAATCCGGAACGAGCCGAGCACTTGATAGGTGAGATTGAGTCGATGGAGGGAAACGCCGGTGCAATTGTTGGCGCGATCATCGAGGTACGGACCCTCGAACCCTTTTGGAATTTGTAGAACCTTAGCTGACATGCCCAGGTCATGCACAATCTTTGCAATCAAAAGGAAACGATGACATTGAAGAATATTTGTAACTCGCTCTCTCGCCGGCCGCAGGCTATGGACGTCATTCTGTTGTTTCGAAGCACAAAGCAGGTGCTGCAACCGTTGTGCTCATTGCTGGATGCCTGGCATTGGGATGAGGATCAAGGAGAAAGCCAGCCTGTTTACGACGAGTTTGGTAGCATCTTACTGTTAGTGCTCGCCTTCACATATCGGTATGGCTTGCGAGCACAGGACCTTGGACTTGGTGGCAGCAATTCATTTGTTCTGCAAATTCTTGGGAGTGGTTCATGCAGTCAGAAGCTGGATTCTCTGAGCGACAAGCAAAACAAAAACTTGGGGGGCTGGATCACGGCTTTATTCATCGCCGAAGGCATCAGCGAAGAGACAATGTCGGCATGTAGTCCGCAAGAGTTCTATCTTCTTGTTGCTACTCTATTCAGCCAAAGTCTTGGAGCGTGCGAGGCCGGGAAATTGGAATTTGACACACTCAAAGGTGGATCTGAATGTAATGCATTCCCTCCTTCAACGTGTGTTCTGCCCTGAACTGACACAGACCAGATCTACTCGAACCGTTTCTTCTTCCATCGCTTGTTCTGGCCTTAAATTGGCTGGGTAACCACATATGGGAAACGGAAGGCGACCCATCGATCCCCTTAAAAGCTTTACATTCCTTGATCAATCCCACCTCGATATCAGGCGAAGCCAAAGAGATACATCGCACCGTCTTGAACATGACTGCGCGCAGGCTGGAGGAACAATTGAAGGATGTCCGTGCCCGACACCCGTCTCGTACGGATATCAAGCCGATCCTTGATGCACTCGAACCATGCTTATCTTTCGAGCGAAGTGGCAGCTGTCATCGGAGTGAGCTAGACTCGTGGACATCACATGCCCCTGGAGGGCTTTTAGGCAGTATACGAAGTGCCTTCCAGTCCCTTGTACTGTGGAGCGCAAGCCCCCACGTCAGTGTTGCACCGCACTCCTACACGCACCGACAACTCGTGACTGGCGTTCTGCTTCTTGGGGCCACGCGCGTTCTCGGTGCCTTAGTTGAAGAACTGAAGTTGCAGACCCAGACTGGCAGCGGTGATGTAGCCCTAGATATTGCAGCGACGCTGATTTGCGCACCTATGGCCGAATACTTTGCCATCGACCAGAACAATCACTCTCACCAGCCCCTAGATCCTACCAAAGAATTCTTCCCACGATGCCCGATCCTCACCCTCCGGAGCGCTCTCAACCTACTTCATGACAACATACCGAAGATTTCCGAAAAGGATCCATTACGCGCCGAAGTCATCGTCCGGCTGTATCGGCGGGTAAACGCACTCATGACCCCACCGGCCCAGGTCCCGAACTTGGATATGAATAACATAATTCAACACATGCAGCTTGGCGTTGGAGGCCCTGGGCAGATGGATCTCGACCCACAGGGAGCATCCGGGCATGGTGTCACTGACGACGACGCGGCAAATCTCAATCGCATGTTAGACAACGCGGCCGCTGCGGCTGCGGTGGGGATGGACGGAGGTCAGACCATGGGTGGTATGGGACTCGAGTCGTCGAGCGGACTGGATACGAGTATTGATGATGTTTTGAACGCCGCTGATATGGCGGTTGGAAATCCGGAGTTTCTTGACTTGGATATGGAAGGTCTATTCTAATAGAGGCTGTTCAAGAAGGCTGTACACTTGGCTGTCCGTCGCGGTAATATAGCATCGAGAATTGCAATGTACCTTCTCCGATTTGAACCCGAGTTGTCAATATCGCATGTCAAGCACCGTTCTGCGTACATGCAGACCTTCTGGTGTCAGGGTATGTATGACCAACCCCCCAGGCTACCCATCAAGTTCCCACTGAAGCATTGCCACTTGCCATGCGATAGCATTAACTAGTCTAGAAAGGAGCGCTAAGTATTCCGCCATGACGGCTATTCGAATAGAGATCAGTTAGTTGATTGCGTTATATATACATTCTCACGGCATGTCAATTCCCGTTGGGCCAACAGCAAGGTTGCCCTCATTAGGGGCTGTCTCTTGATCGTAGATGCAAATCGCTAGCCCAGCTGCCAGTATTCCTGGTTTCATTCTGGCGAGGTGTTTCTTAAACTAAAATATAGGCATGAACCTCTTAGCTAGACCACCCACACCTCTACATGACCGAACTCAATCCCACATTGTCTTTCTCCTCTAAAGAAGACCACTCACCTAGCGCCCTTAGCCCTTGGGCTCTACACAATCATTGAAACCCCGTTCCCAGCTTTTCCACGGCTTTGGGGATCCCCGAGCCCGGCAATATGGTATCCACGAGCGCCCAGGGGAGGAACTCGGGGAGAGGGAGGGCGACGACGGTGGATGCGAGAGTGAGGGTTAGGACGGTGATGATGAGGGATGTGAGAGAGACGTCCATTTTCAATTGATGTTGAGTTTCGCAAAGGGGAGAGTGGTATGGCTTGTGGGTTTTGGGGGGGGGGCGGGGAGTGGAATCTCGGAAGGCTAAAGGATTTGTCGTGTCGCAGGGTTGAAAGTCAGGAAGAGCATTCATCGGGTTGACCTTGTAGTCTTCTTATGCTGCTTCCTTGACATCACCTGGGGCAAAGGGATGAAGGTGTAGGGGTGGTGGGGGGATATTCTCAAGCAAGGGAGTGGCATTGAGGGAGAGGTATGTATGGTGTTTTGCATGGTGTCTTTGGAGTTGACGCGTAGGATACTTCTCAGATACACGCGATTGCTTTCCCGATGATTCGAGTTGTATATGGTATGGGAAGAATCAATAATCATACTAGGTCGTCAATTGCCACCAGTACGTTGTATATCGTGGGGTCATACTATTGACAAGAACCTCGAATGCGTTACGAGAGGTTACCAAGGCGGGTTGCACCAGGTTATCGTTACTGATGACTGATAATGTTAGAGTCCCTATGAAGCTGCGTAAGTATGTAGAAGTATTGTGTAGGCACCTAGTATATTTGAGCCCGAATTCTTCATGTTTGCTCGAACATTGATCAAGTTGGACAGGGCAGGACTACATCTGTAGCAACTGGTTCCGCGCAAGCGTCCTTCCAAGTTTTCTGCAACTTTTTTTTCTGCATGCTGCACAATTGCAGACCACTGACGAGTTGATGATATCTAAGAATAGTTAGCTTGATTATCTCGACTCCGATCGCCCTAAATGCGCAACAAGCCCCGTCCCGATGTGACAATGCACTCGACTCTGCAGTCAAAGTCACACGGCACGTGAAAGGGGCAGCAGTTGTCAACTGTCCCCTCTCCAGTGGGCAATTGGCAATTCTTCCACGAGTGAGTCTGCACGATTATTCGTGCTCGGGCTTTGACTTATTTGCCATGGCCCCTCTCCCGATGCACGAGCTGCATTAGTCTTCCTTCTAGCCTCCGAAGGAAGGAGACTCCCAGTAACGGAATATTCACCGGCGGGCCCGGCACTTCCTCTCAAGGTCATCTTCAGCCTCTCAAGATGAGACTACCGGGGGGGAGGGTTGATAGTCCTGCAGCATCGCCTTGGCCTGACCTGATTTTCGTCGTGCGGATGTGACATCGAGTCCATGTTCGTTGTACGACGCGGGTCTCGATCGCAATGGTGATGCTTGACACCTCTCACCGCAACCTCAAGCATGTAGGGATGTCTTGATTGACGGCAACTTCAGTCGCACCCTGCTTCGCATCATCACCGCAGGTCAAGCCAAAGCCAGCAAGTCTTCTGTTCACCTCATTAGTGCAACCAGCCCTGTCTGCACTCCACACTGACTGATCATAGCAAACTGACAGCTGCCAATCAAGTATACGCCGATCCTTCGGCTGAATATCCTATCAAGGCAGCCCGCCAGGCGCGAAATCCCAAGACTTCAAGTGCACCTGCAGAATCCCAAGTTGTCCTATGCCGACCCTGATTCTTCAGGTCGCGCGGTCGCTCGTGCAGGATTGAGCGATCAGCAATGAGTGGAGATACACGCGAGGCATTGGTCCGTGTATATCACTAATGCGTTCTTCGGCATACTACTCGGCACTAGCTGATGGTGAGGGTCCACCCATCCACAATCTGCTGCCGAGCGCGACGGCGTGTGACTTGCACTATCTTCCTCGAGCAGGGCTTCGATTGCCTCCTTTGGATCAGGTACATGTGTTGACTCGTATGTCCTCCTGAGCGACAAACAACAAGCTTGATAATCCCGGGTTTACGTACATGTCTTTGACACCCAAGCGTGGGTACAGAAGACGACCACCATGCTGTCCGTCAACAGGAGACTGCTTTTGAACCACGCCTTCCTTGCCCGGAGCTTTCCCAGCTCCTTTCTCCGTGCCATCGCGGGAAGCCAGATCAGAACTTCGAAACCGATGCAGACCCATCGTTCGTGACCCCGATGGGATCCAATGGTCGGGGAGCGGCTCCACAAAAGAGATAGAGTAGAGGCCACTGAACCTGATGCTTCGAGGGTTCTACGGAGTACTGAGTAAGTTGTAATTCGACATAATCCGCAGGGGGCAAAACAGTCGTACCGTAGAACCAATGCTAGAATCCTTCAATCTGTGCTGGGCGCCCCACGTTTGGTAGGGTTAAGGACTAGACTATTCGGTGCGGAGCACCTGGTCAAACACAGCGCTGATAGTCGTTCATGTTACTGTGTATGAGGGCATTGGAGTATCTCAGGAAACGGATGAAATGACTACTGTACATTCATACTCGGCTTGAAGAGGAGAATCTTAGTCGATCAGACCACTGAGTGAGACACGACACGTGAATTAATTCCTGAGATATCAGGCAGACAAGATCTCGGTCGCGATATGATTCTGCCTTGTGTGGACTGTGGAGTAGGGATGTTTTCATTTTTCACAACTACTAGTTATGAGTGGGGGGGGGTTGTTATTCCTTCTTTTGAACCCCTGAGTCGGATTCTCCTTCCTCCTTCCACCTACCCCTATTTGTCTCTTCTAACCATTCTTGTCGCGTACCTCCTTCTCTGCTTGTCTTGAGCAGAGAAGGTAGCCTCAGAACGGGATAATGCAGCAGCAGCAGCAGCACAAAGACAGGCGATGTCTTGTGTTCTACCGATGACCCACGGACTATATACACCGCCTGTGTCTCCTATCTCGCCGCTCTCTCCGCTCTCTCATTCCGAGTCCGCCTCTGTTCATTCATTGTTCTAATTTGGCCAGGCTAAAGGAGATCAAAGAGAAGCACTTACGCCAATGTCGCGCCGTCCCGTGTCGCTACGCTTAGAATGGTAGAGTACTCCGTACTCCGTACAGCTTCCGCGGTGGGGGGGCGCACTTGTCTCGGTAATTCGCTCTGACAGCACATCCCGTCCCTGAGCAGTGAGCACGAATGCGAATGACGGAGGATGAGCGGAAGCTGACGGACCATTAGGCTGCGAAGTCTCTGCCCAGTGTGACACCGTTGGTGTTTAGTAGTACCCATGCTCGAGTACTCTTCATCTTTGGTCTATGCTGCCTCAGTCGCAGCGGCCTGCATTGTGGAGGTTCCCAGCCTTCCCATAACCGCACTCCACCACCCTCCTGACTCTGTTTCAGAACCCAAGATCGATCTTGCCCCTCAAACTGTGCGACAGAATTGACTGCAGGAAGTCTCTTTGCAGTCAGTCATCTTTATCCTAGTATCTGGCAATATTATGGCTGTATACTCAAGTGCAAGACTCTGGTCAACGATTGATTGTGATCAGTGGTCACTCCGGATCCCAGACAGCACTGACCCTCACCGTTGGCCTCTGGCCCAACCGCTTCTAGGCCTCTCATCTTTAGTCCCGCATGCAACGACGAGCACGTGTTGTTCCTAGGCTCCTTTCGAACCACAATTCCGACCGGCTTGTCTTTCTCGTTTGGAGGATGGGCAGCTCTTTTTCTGGTCCTGGAGGATTGTGATCTACTGACACTAAACTCATTGGTGCGTTCCTCTTGGAGTATAGATCATCCTTTAGCGGCATCTTAGGTCATCTTAGACTTAGCCTGGCACTACTTGGGTCTGGACCTGACGCAAACGGAGCAACAATGGGATGTCGTCTGTTCTCCAAGGCTCTCTTCGACATCGCTTGCTTGCGAAAGCACAAAATGACGCTTTGACACGCACTATCAGCCCGCACTACCTTCACTTATCACAGCCCCGTCGATGCCATCCCATCCGGGTGGTGATAGCTGCGACCTGTCACATTTTGAATGGAATACGGGGTATCGTTGGGTAGTTAGTGGTAAGGTTTGATATGCCGTCGGATTGTCCGTCCCTTACCAAAACGAACCTTATCAGCACGGGGACGACTACTCCCCTGCTTGCGTGGGCAACCTGGAAATCACCATGAACCCTATGGAGCTTACCCCATATGGTATTACGTAGAGCCTCTCCCGTCGACGCAAGGTCCGAAAAAGAATCTGAAGTGTCTGGGAATTGATTGACTTCTCCGCAATCCTATCTTTTGAGTGGATTGTGGTGATCAGACCCGGGACCCGATTTCATAAGTGTCATGCTTATGTGGACAAATGCGACCAACGGAGTGAATGGCGTCTATGCGTCTATACCAAGAAGAACGGGCAATGCTTACCTTCAACACCTTTAGCACCTGCCTAGTAGTTTCCAACTACGTAGGATGTCAGCTGTCAGTCACGCACCGGCGAGCTTCTCCAAATAATTGCCGGGCCGACCACGGAGGCGGCGGTGTTTCGCATGGCATTAGAGTTCAACACTATCCATATTCGAATCACGCCACCGAGATCGGCTTCGATGCATAATTGAGCAATACAGTCTATTTTCTGAACTCAGTGAGAGTGAGCCGGGTCGATGTCCCAACCTCCACCTTGAGGTTTCCCGGTTCGAGTGACTTCCTTCAACCCTGTTGTGACCTTGACAGGAAGAGGACTTGAGATTGCCAACCCGCGGTGGGTGTACCATATACGGCCAGATCGGCGACGAGTGCGGTACTCCATGTATCGCAGCGCACAAAACCTCAAAGGCTATCTGATAGATAGTTGAGCAGGCCGTTGCCCTTGCATTGCCGATTACCCATGGCTCTCGACGATCCGGGGGGGGTTTCAAGGTACGGGTGAATACGAACCAAAGCATCGGACCTGAGTACAGTACAGTACGAATTCCTGGATGGAGTAACTGACAAATGGGCTGGATGTGGTGCGATCGGTTGAGGAGAGAGAGAGCTTCGCTGCCGGGACATTAGGGTGGTACGAAGTAAGTTACTGTCCATCGGGCATGGTAGCGAGCTGCAACCTAGACATGGATCCTATGCAGGTACGGGAGAACACATGGTCGTTCATTGGACACGCTTACGCTTGACGTTGACTGGTCTGATATAGAGCGGTGCGACAAACAACTTCCTTTGTTACTATCCTTGCGATAGCTCGGTCTTCGCTCAATGGAGTCATGTAGTCCCATGTCTAGCAACAGAAGATGTGTGAAACGACAGAAGTACTACTATGCGCAGTACAGGCAGTACAGGCAGTACAGTACGTACATTTGCCGCGTCCTTGGGGGTTCAGCTATGGTGGGTCAAGATGTATCCTTCCCTTCCCTTCCCTTCTTTATTCGGTGACATCCGACCTGTCACTAGATGCCGAGTGGCGTTGTCAATCTATCTATTCGGACGGGGTACTGTACACAGTACTTGTCCATTCCCAGAACTTGCGGTCGCAATTCTTCTTCCATCTTTCCATCCACCTGATTGTCCAACATCAATAGTAGAGCAATCCTCCAGTATACTGTGCGCGGTGTTTGCTCAGCAGAAGACCGGAGTGAGATTTAGTTAAAGTTACATACATGCTTTCCATGAATGGGTTTGTCCAGCACTAGTGAAGATCCTGTACCGTGCGGCCGAACTGTCAGATATATCAATCACTATCCCAGATATTGAGATTGCCATCAAGCTGTATGCCCACTGGATCACATGTCTTAATCGTGGACCACAATGAACAAAGAACGGGTACTCGAGCAAAGGCTACGGAGAATTTTTGGCCCACGGCGCAACACATCAGCCCCTCCAGGCGAGAAAGTACGACCCGATCGAGGGATTGCCCGGAGTTTAAATTGCCTACTCATACTACGGGTGGGGAGTGTAGGAAGTACTGTACGGTCCATACAGTTTGGCAGACGATCATCAACAACAGTTTACGGGAGTACGAAATACAGTTACATTTCGTGATCAGATCAGTGTGTAGTGTGTACTGTACTTGTACCCTTGTGGATGGGGGGTGTGGGTTCCAATGGCATGGAAACTGTCATTGCCGATCGCGCGCGCTCACCCCAATTTTTGGCTTTATTGATGATTGGGACTCGGGCGTTATCCTCAGGTGCTGTGCAGGACTGTGCCTACTCATACTATCTGGATACTCATAAATTTTGTTTTTTTTTTTTTTTTTTTTTTTTTTGCTGAGGATGAGCTGAGGCGATTCAAGAGAATCACCCGGGAGTGCCGGGCTAGAGATCAGTCCTACGGGAAGTAAAGGAGTAAAAAGATATATTGTGGGAGTCTCCGTAGTTTACACTGTAAGTTAGCTTTGCCACCATGGGGATTTTTGTGGCCTGGGGCTTCTGGGAGACTACCAGCTAAGGTTTTCAAGATGATTAGATATGAACATGAGAATTAGGTGAGTGACTCAATTTCTTGAGTCTCAGAGTTTATCAAGTCAATCAAGTTGCAGGAGTAGACAGAGAAGGGGGAAGGAAGGGAGAGACCGAGAGAGACCGAGAAGAAACCAAGCCAGAAAACAAAAAAGGTGCCTGGCTCAAATAATCATAATGCTGGGCAGTCACAGGCTGCTTCCAGTTCTCCACTCCTTTCCCAAAAGTACCACCACCACCACCACTCGGACCCCCTGTCGGCATCCATGCAGGTCATCTCACACTCTCACACACTCCCTCGGTGGGACGACGCAAAACCGGTTTAGCTGACTGCATCCTGCGTCCAGGAAAGGGGAGCAATTAAATGCTGATATTAACATCAATTTGAATTCTGTTTGCTGAGTGGCCAGGGGATGAGCCCGAGGTTATTCTTATTTTAGTACAGATGTATGCGCCTTGTCATCTTTTTTTTTTCTCTTGTCTTTTGCTCCAGAGCCATTCTTCCATCAGGCACAGTCATAGTTGTTAGGTTATAATTTCAGGTAGTAATAATACCTCCCCACCAAGTCCGAAGGACTGACTGTCGTGCCTTACTGATGGCGACCGTTTCTCATAGTCGAGGGAAATGCATTGTTATGGATCAATCACTCACTTGAGCACTGCACTGGGAGCTTGTTACCGGATCAGGCAATCCGTCATCTACGCGGGCGTACTGTACACCACAGTACCGTGGAGCTAAGCAGCACATATCCCGCTTAGGCAGACTCGCTGCAGCTAAATGTGCACATTATCGAGGTTTACCAAGTATCGTGGGCAATAATTCACCCAGCACCAGCATCGGGATCGAATTCCGTATGCCCTGAATCCATCACGCCCAGTTTGAAACCAATAGGAGGCACCTCATGATATCAGGGTTGCTGCTGGGATGGAGAGCTGCCTGGGCTGCTGCTGCTGCTGCTGCTGCTGCTGCTGCTGCGGGCAGATCATAACCGTTTGGGCGGGACTCAAAAGGTTAGCTGCATTCGGTGGCCAAGAGAGCAGATCAACCCAGAATAAGAAATTTCAAAAAAGGATCCCTGAAATTGGGGAGTACAGTACCATCGGAGACAAGTAATCTCTGAGATCAAACTTGACAGGGAAGAGGTGGAGCAACAGACATAATTTTGACTAAATAGATAAATACATAAAAAGAACAAGAACAATAGAGAATAGACAAGTAAGAAAAAAAGGGTATGCTCCTGACTCGAGCCGGGGAAGGTGCACGGGAAATACTGTAACTACCTAGTAGAGAGACGTGTTGCGCAATGTGACAAGGCCATAGGGAGAGAGATATATTAACAGTACTCAGTACAGTACCTAATGATTTTGACAGGCCGGGACGGTTCATCCTTATCACAATCCTTCATCCTTCCTTTTTTGCCTTACCACTCACTACCTACAGAGAGTCCTTAAGTTACGATATGCTGCTCTAAATAGAGGGCCGATGGTGTAGTAACCTTCTATCCACATACATCCTCTCTCTCTTGCTATTGTCTCTTGATCGCCTACTCCAATTTCTTGTCCTTTTACCCAAAAGAACCCACCCACATACGGGGAACCGATCGCCTGCTCCACGTCTCGATTGAGTCAGGGATGTGCTGCTGGATTTATCCACCGGTTCTGTGGAGACTGAATAAACCACCCTTTGGGGCCACCACTCGCCTTCCTAGAACTCTCTAGACCCCGTCACCTCGTCAACTAAACCTCTGAGCTAACTAAAAGAAAAATTCAAAAATTCAATACTAAATTGTAGGACCTTTACAAGTGACTACACTAGACTAAGTTAATTACTGTGATCTAGTTTGGAGTCTGGAGAACTCCTGGCCCGGTGCTTTGCCTCCCACTCCCCCTCCTCAATTACTACTTTGGGCTCTTCCCTCTTTCTAACCTGGAAACTCTTTTCAACATCTCCCCCCCCCCCCCTCTCATATTATCACTTTTACAACGCTCACTCCTCCACATACACATCCAAACACACACTTCTTCTTCCTCTCACTCCTACTTACTCCCTCTCTCTGCTCCTGCGTTATCGACCTTCCTTTCCCTTTCGCTCCCTCTTCCGTACAGATTGCAGCTTACTGTATTACTATACCGCTTTTACTTCAAGTTGTGCCGCATTGCATAAATATCTTACAGTCCTTTGCGACCACCCACTACCGTGGAGATTGCGATCATTCATTCATTGCTGCTGGTGGCAATTGGAAGACTCGATACCAAATCTACATCTTCGGGCATTACGGTCTGCATTGCATTCATTTCGGCTCTTTCAGTGGTGCTACTGGCTGTGTCCTGTCTTAGATCCGACACGGCCCTTGCGTGTCTCCTCAATCAACCCGCCTCAAACAATCGCGCTCGCGCTCTGTCGTCATTGTCACTGCAATCTGCGTCGATCGACCTCTCATTCGTTGCCCGGACCGCGCTCTTGCTCAGCTTGCCCTGTCCTTCTTTGGGGTCGCATCGTGGTCCTTGCGTTGGAAGACCCTCCACCGCGACCCTCGTTGCACGCTGGTCCCTGCGACAAGAAATTGACTTCGTCAGTCGAGGCCTGCAGAGCCCGTGGCTGTTATTCGCCCTACCGTGCCCTTCTTTGGGATCGACTGTGTTTTGTCCCTACTTTCAAAAGCACTGCAATCTCCCCGCCCTCGTGCGCAACCTCGCTCCTCGTTTCTGATCCGGCATCAAGGAACGTGTCTTTAACTACTGACACTCCATCAACTCTCCCTGCGAACCACCTGTCTTCATCGTACTCTCACAGTCACGCTCCTTTCCTCAGGTCCTTCGTTCTTCGAGATCGCGTTGTAGGTGCGTTAGCAACCGGTTGCCCTTCCCCAGCATTCCTACCAGGCTTCTTCCCAGGATTAGGGCATTCCACGGGAGATATGCAGAACCATCCATCCCCTCCCAAACATCCTCCCAAACACTCCTGCCAGCCCTTTACCAAGAAAAGCACGCCGTCACTACTGACGTGGGTGAAAGGCTCGCACCCTGTGCTGTCCGACTAACCCCTTCGACAGGTATCCATCACGATTGTCGTAACCCCGACCAGTTAATCTTTCGAGATCTCCCGCCTGGTTTGGTCAGCTGGTATGATCTCTTCTTGAATTCAACGTTCGACCGACTCTTCGCACTGCACTTCACTACGATCTAGCTGGAAATGCTCTCCAGTTCTTCATTCGCTTAAGAGTTGGGCAGTGACCTGTGCGCCTGCGTCTGGCCAAGCCTACACTCAAAATCGAAGGGGCATCGGACACTCGCTGCAAAGCGTACCACAATCAGAATGGATCCTCTAGAATCACCAAAACGACATATTGCCCCCCTAAAAATCGAAAAAGGGCATTCGAATTTTCACATGAACCGCTCCTATTCGGCTCAACATCGCCTCGAGATGAGCCCTCCTTTGACACCTTACAATGGGGGAGACGACAGCTCGGAAAAACCCAGGAATGTCTTTCATAATTATCTTCGCGCGTTCTACCCTTACCACCCGTCGGGCAATGTGTCCCCATCAACTGTCACCCTCCCGCTAGATCAGGGCGACATTATCCTCGTTCACTCCGTTCACACCAATGGCTGGGCCGATGGCACCCTCCTAGATACAGGCGCCAGGGGCTGGTTACCCACGAATTATTGTGAAGCATATGATCAACAACAAATGCGCCCGCTGCTCAAAGCATTGACTGACTTCTGGGATATTATCCGAGGCGGGTGCCGGCTTGCTGTGAATGAAACCGGCAATCAGGACCTTGTGCGAGGCTTGATTGCCGGGGTTCGCTATCTCTTGGTAGGTTTCTGCCATGAAAATTAAGTGTCTCCTTATGGCTGACATTGCTCAAGCAAAAATCCGAGTGCCTGACCCGCGACTGCATGCTGGTCACTAACCATGACGGGTTGCGCAGGAACCGCAAAGGGTTGCTGGCAGATCTATCGTCTCTGGTCCGAACAACCAAGAAGTTCCAAGAAGTTGCGACCAAACACACGATGCAGGATGATATTGACTACTTGGTGGATGAGATGCTGCTCAAGGCATTTCGAATTGTGACTCGTGGCGTTCGTTTCCTCGACGTGTGGAATGAGGAGGTTGGATTGGGTAGGACGATCGCCGAATTGGAGCAACAATCAGCACGCTACGACCTTTCGCCTCGAACGACCACCGGGACGCAGCCAGTAGCGGGAAATGCCCAATCAGAGGCAGAGGGGGAGACGGAGCGGAATGAGTCCAGATTGCTCAACCGCAGCCGACTAGATATGAGTCGAGCATCCACCCACATGGACGATGCGCAGCCGGCACGGTCTGTTTCGGTGGCCACCAAACGAATCTCCATATCCCACCGAGTGTCGTACTCGGGACCCGCTGCCGCGGCCCGGAATCTCAATCTAGCGTCGGAGCGACTGAACTCGTCATACGATGCCTTTCTTGGCGTGTTGGGCTCATTCATTGGCTTACATCTGCAGTCTCGGTCATCGACGGAACTAGTGGTGACCACGGAGCAGTCCGTGCGCTCCTGCCGGGCTTTACTAACCGTCATTGAGGCCGCTTGTGAGCATGACCCACAGGGCAGTGGGTTGCTGGAGCAGGCCAGAGACGCTATGTACGAGCGACTATCTGAATTAGTGTACGCTGCGCGGGACGCCTTCCGCCCAGCTCACTCCCCCGACGACGAACTAGTTTTTTTGCCCGATGAGGGGAAGCGCCTGGTGGATGCTGCTACGGACTGTGTCCGCGCGGCGGGGAACTGTCTGGCTAAAGCGCGCTTGATGCTAGAGGAGTGTGGCGACTTTGAGCTCGAGGCCATGCCGCAAGATACGGCCCCTGCGGCGATAATGCTGCCAGACCTGAACCTGACTCCGCAGCCCCCGCAGCCTGGCATTTTCGACAGCGACTCATCCCGCCCACAGGACGTCTCACTTCGATTGCCCCCTCCTCCTCTGCAGATCCCCAACTCGACCGATGCTGCTTACTCCTCCTCTCCACCAGGACTGACCGATGACAGCACCCCCTCTTCTTTCCAATCGCGTGGTGGAGCAGTCACTCCGGCCGCCGCTAGCACCGACGTCTCATTCCAGTCCACAAATATTCTTTCGTCGAGCTTGGACAAACTCTCGTTCTCTTCGCATGACACGCAACCATTCGAGTACCGGAACAGTCAGCTCAAGTCTGAGCCGAGTGAATCTTTTGGCCGTGGGGTAACAAGCAATGGAAGCAGCTTCACGTTTCACAGCCGTCTCCGTGATTCAGAAATGAGCGGGGTTTCACAAACCTCGACACGAGCTACGTCGCCAGATATCGGAAACAGCTACCAGACTCCGTGCTTGCGAGGCAGCTTGAGCCATTCCACGCTGGCCGAAGAGCATGAAGAGACCGAGGCCAACGTTCTTGAGCGAACCTACGCCCACGAGCTGATCTTCAAAGATGGTCAGGTTATGGGTGGCAGCCTTCGTGCCCTGGTCGAAAGACTTACAGCCCATCAGTCAACCCCGGACGCCATGTTTGTTTCGACCTTCTACCTAACTTTCCGCTTGTTCGCGACGCCTTTGGAATTTGCCGAAACTTTAGTGGATCGGTTTAACTACATTGGTGATACACCTCACGCCGCAGGTCCTGTTCGTCTTCGTGTATACAACGTTTTCAAGGGTTGGCTCGAGTCGCACTGGCGACATGACTGCGACAACGCCGCACTCGACTATATCACCGGGTTTGCCAATACAAACCTTAGATACAACCTACCTACTGCCAGCAAGCGTCTCCTGGAACTTGCGGAGAAGGTCTCCATGGTGCATGGCCCGGTCGTCCCGCGTCTGGTTTCCTCCATGGGAAAAACAAATACTGCGACTGCACAATACATTCATCCAGATACCCCGCTTCCCCCGCCCATCTTGGGCAAGAAGGAGGTGGCGCTACTGAAGCAGTGGAAGAGTGGAGAAAGCAATATCACAATTCTTGATTTCGACCCTCTAGAATTGGCCCGCCAGTTCACCATCAAGGAATCGCGAATCTTCTGCGCCATACTACCCGAGGAGCTGCTTGCGACTGAGTGGATGAAAAAGTCCGCCTCGCTGGCGGTCAATGTCCGTGCTATGTCGACCTTATCAACAGATTTGGCGCACCTTGTGGCGGACTCGATACTTCAGCTTGAGGAACCGAAGAAGCGTGCAGCTATCATCAAGCACTGGGTCAAGATCGCCAACAAGTGTTTGGAGTTGAACAACTATGACTCATTGATGGCCATCATTTGCTCTTTGAACTCGTCCATGATCTCGCGTCTCAAGCGGACATGGGAGGCTGTGTCCCAGAAGACGAAGACTACTCTCGAGTCTCTTCGTGGAATCGTCGACGTCTCGCGAAACTACGCGGTTCTTCGTCAGCGTCTCCAAAACCATGTGCCACCTTGCTTGCCGTTTGTCGGCACCTATTTGACAGACTTGACGTTTGTCGACCACGGCAACCAGCCGCTCCGCTCCCTACCCACGGACGATGGAGAGATGGCCGTGATTAACTTTGATAAACACATGAAGACGGCGAAGATCATCAGTGAGCTGCAGCGCTTCCAGATTCCATACCGTCTTGCGGAAGTGCCAGAGCTGCAGGCATGGGTGCAAAACGAGCTGGTCCGGGTTCGTTCCAACGGCGAAAAGAGTTTGCAGACGTTCTATCGCCGGTCGCTCATCCTCGAGCCCCGCGAGGTGCCTCAGCAGCAGCGTACATTGCAGACGGAGTCCAGTTCCTCCTCGATCCTCGAGAATGCCAAGGACAAATTCGAATTTCTGTCCTGGAGCCACCCCTCAAAACCCAAGTCGGTAGCAACAAATGGCTGAATCAGGACAACCTGAGCCATTGGGACGGCCAGTTACGACTTACGAATCATTTCAATTCAATTCATGCCGACACGGACTTCGCACTATACTCCCTTTGATTCTTCACATTTTCGATCTTGTCATTATCCTCGCACATTTTATTGTGGATACCTCATGATTCCGTATTGTCAACACTGCGGAGCTGCCCCTGTAATTCACCTATCAAGCTGGCGGGGTGAGGGAAGTCTCCTACGAAATAGAGACAATGCAGTATATCACACAGTGCAATCCTTCACTGTACATGGATTGGCACATACAAAACAACAATACCCATTTTATTCGGACCATTTTATACAAGCTACCTCGCGGTTCAGACGAAGTGAACATTTCCTCGCCTGACTACTTACTTTCTTTTCACCACGTTTGATTGGCTGCAAGCATGCCAGTTTCATGAATTTGTTTTTGTCATTGGCTGGATCGGAGCATTGCCACCTCCCTGGTAATGACGGGCTGTGTTATTATCGGTTTGCCACTCTACTTTATATTTTTCTTGTCTTCATTCTCTGCCTTATATTTACGGATTGGATTTGGTTCAGCATCCGGTCTCGGTCGCATCGCATTGGAAATGTACGGTCTAATCAGGTGTGGATTTTGGATACTGGAATTGGGCATTCGCATGGCAAAAACTTTGGATACTTATTGGGATGGATTTTGGGATTTTCTGGACGGTTCTGGCTGGCACATGGGAGGGACGAAACTGTATCACTTATCCTGTACATATTTTGGGGCTTCCGGCTAATGCAACCTGGTCCCGTGCTAATGAACAATCACTTGTGATTATAATCGGTTTTATTTTTTCTTTTCTTCCTCCGGCGGTAAATGTAGGTGGTGTATATAGCTATGAGTATGATCGGTGCCTTTTGTGGAAGAAAGTATCGGTATCATACAAGACCCTGCCACCTTTGATACGCCTCAACAAACCCGCCACCGTTGGAAATCTCATTGCAAGCATATTCGTCCGTTTGACCCCAGCCCAGGTTGCCTCCCAGGCCATTTGGAGCGGAGGCATCAATGTCCAAGATGGGGATCATGGATGGTCGTCCATGCGCGCACTGGAATGGAAACGTACAGCCTGCCAACCGGGACACCAGGCCCTGGCACTCTTCTACGGTCAAAACATCGTTGAACATGATTGCCGTGCGGCACGCGCGCGAATTCAGCAGATCGATGATCCCCCGGGGACAAGTGTCCAGCCGGCCAAACCAGCCGCTGTCGCTGGCGGTCGCGCCATCGTGAGTGCCTTGCCGAGTACTGGGCCGGGATTCGCCCCGACTCAGGCCCTTGGGAAAACCCAGGCCACCACTCTCCTCCCGGTGCCAGATTTCCCCACGGACCAGTTGTGTGACTAGCTCCGGCTCCGTTCGACACCTCTCTGCAATGAGCGCGGGAAGTGCATGCACGAAGACGAATGGCTTCGTATCTCGGGGTCGCTGTTGGATCGAGTACTCGACCCCCCAGTGACTGTAAAATTGTCGGTATCTTTTGAACACCGAGGTCTCCGCCGGGGGGATTTCAATCACGATCGCATTGTCGAGTCGAACGGATGGAGGGGTGTCGGTCGGCTCGGTCGGGAGGAAGGACGCCAGAAGAGCCTCAACGCGACAGCGCTCATCAGCAGCATGTTGATCGATTAAGACTAGGGTTTTATTGGGGTTGGGCGCAGATGGACCAATCGCGGCAAGAATGAATTTCCTGTCAACTTGGGCGATTATTTGGGACTTCCTGAGGTCGTGCTTCCGAAGTTTACCACGATATTTAGACACCCCAAGGGTGTCTGTACGAAAGAGGTTGCTGGGAGTGGCTGTCCGAGTGGCTGTCCGAAGACTCGTATCTATATCAAAAATGTCGATGGCTTTTTCGGGTCGGCCGAAAACCGGGGGTTTCCAATCTTCCAAAAGGTTCTCGACCCATGCATTTCGGGCGGGTTGAATGGCAGCCGACTTGGGCCGATCTAGGCCTTCTAAACCTCGCTTCGTCCTTAAAGACCCGGTGGATCGCGGCCTCAGGGAAAAGGTTGGAGAGCCGGCACCAATGGATTGGCCGGTTCGGGAATTAACCATATGGCTTCGACCCGTATAAGGGTCAATCCAGGAAGTAATCAGGTCGAAGTGTCCAACGCTTGAGTTGTTCTCACCAAAAGCCTCATCGTGGCTTCGTATTTCAGAGCTTTGTCCAATAATCATGTCATTAGGAGCTGCTTCGGATGGCATTGCTGGCTTCTGCGAATAACTGCGATGAAGAGGGGCGTTGGGCTTAAGGACTCGCCCATTTGCACTCAGATCTTTTGAGATGATGCTGGCACTCTTGACTCTGGTCCAGTTTCCGAAGTGATGACTGACGGTCATCGGTTGTCGAAGATCAGGTACCTTTATATGACGGTTCAAAGGTTCTTCGGTGCTGTAAGCTGTATCTGAGCGATGAGCTTCAGGAACCGAGGTTCTCGAGCCCTTCTCCGGCGACATCTTTCTTTTCTTTCTTGCACGCGGCCGTAGACCCTGTTGACCAAGGTACTCGTTAAGCATGGCTCCAAGGACGTCTAAGATGCGCTGGACATATTCAACTGTCTCGGGAGCGCCTTGAGCATCGTAGTCGAGACTGGTGTGGTCTTCAGCGGTGATCCGCATGTAGAACATGGGCCACTTGGTGCACTCCTTTGGGGGAGCCTTCATCAGTGGCCCATGACCACTCCCGAGTACCTCATCTTTGGCTCGCAGAGACGCTGAAGATTTGGTAGTATCGAAGTCGGACAAGGCAAATAAACGGTTAATTTCGGTATAGAAGATGTTCGCACTGCTTTGTGGTAGCATGGGGGTTATTCCAAGAGAGAGAAACTGGACCTTCTTCGTGGTGCTGGGAATGCGCGATATAGCGGCCTGGATTTGGAAGCCAGGTACACTGGCCGACACGACATCCCAGTGCTCGGGATGTCGAGCTTCTACCAGGCCAGCCTGGTACAGAATAGTGCTTATGCGCTGAAGATCCAACGCTGACTCTGCATCGTGGCTTGGAGTCTTCGGGCTTAAAGAGAGCTTCTTCTCTCCACTAGCGTCCATGACCACAAGTTTGATTAGTTGATTGTTTGCTAGCATTAGGGGCACAAGCAGCTGCCTGAGGTCATCCCATTGTCTTTCCACCTCTTCAGACTTCAGCAGAGCTAATGCACGACTCTTTACTCGCACTGGCAGGTTGCCGAACAAATCGTTCACTGTTATACTAGTGCCGTGACTGCTGAATCTTAGTCCCTGATAACTCGGGGCTGGAGTCAGTCGAACGACTGGGGTCGCATGATGGAATACAAGAGTGTTTGTGCTTGTGTGCCGAAAATGGCGGGATGTTATGGTTAACATTGACAGAGTCGATAATGAGGCTAAGAATGACCCTCTGTGACCGTAGACATCTCGCTCTGGGCCAAGCCGGGAGGTATCTGTACTTGAGGTAAGCATCAAGACTTCAAGAACGACAGCCTAACGTACGGTGGGTTTTGCCTAAGCCACCACTTGGATGAAATTCAAATGGTGGTATGCCATCTCCATCGTCCTCCACTATGCAGCCTCCGCGCAGGGCATCGACCGTGATATATACTGTTCGCGCATTTGCATCCAAGGCATTCTTGACCAAGTCCAGAATCACCCCCTTGAGAGTCGTAATCGTCGTCGAAGATCTCAATTTGGCCACTACAGATGGTGGCAAGGGTTGGATTCTCGGGTCATCGGTTTTCATCGCGGCGAGTAGGTAATTTAAACAACCAGCATGTTTCCCGGGTCACATAGGTCGTCGCGCTTGCTTGGAGCAGCGAGGCCTTTCTAGGAGATACTGAGCACTCATCTGGAAAGCGAAGATGTAGAAGAGCACCGTTCTAATCCAAAGCAACCAGGGCTGGAGTCATCTGGACTTGTTGAGCCCAAAACCGAATAGAAGAGAGGTAAAAGGAAAGAGAAAGGGAGTTCGAGTGTATGGTAGTGTCCATGGAGATGGAAGCGGCGGCAGGATGATGTGAAGTTGCCTATCAGTCACGTGGTGATAGGATAGCAATCGATAGGCCTAGTACTGAGTAAGTTAGTCTATAGTCCATAGTAAGCACTCAGAGTGTCTGCTTTGGGCCGACGGACAGCATCACGTGCTCGGTCTGAGGAACTCCTGACCTGCCTTCATCAACAATGAATGCTCAGTTGAACTTCTCTATTGCTACCTCTTGTTGTTCAGAAAATTTCTCGTCGTGTTCTTTCAAAGCGCCTTCACTTGATCGGGGCGTTCCGCCTACGATCGCTCCGCCTTCTCCACTCCCAGCTCATTCATTAAATCGCCCTTCCCTCTTTCCCCCCCCCCCACCCCCCTCCCGGGCTCAATCACTCGTTCTGCGGCGTTCCTCTGATCGATCGATTACCAGCAACTCCATCTCAGCGTCTCCTAACCGCTCAAATAAGCCCTTCGATAGTCTCAGTATATTTCCGTACGACGATCTTTGACAAGAAATCCAGTCTATCCTCTGGGAGGCCCGAACCATGGCCACAACAGAGGGACCCGCCAGGGCGCATGGTGCGCAAAGCAATTCCCCAGTGTTCTGTTTCTCCTCCAAATGTCTAACGCATGATGCTGGGAAAGATCGCAATGGACGCCGTCATCCCTTTTCCAGTTGGATGAAGCGACTTGCTAGTTTAAAACATTCGACCGATTCAGGTTCCAACCGTTGGTCTCACAAACGCCATGCGACGCCGAAACAAAAGAACCGCAATTCGAAGAACAACCCCTACCCACTTTCTGGAAACAACACCGCTGCCAATCCTTGTGGTGACAACATCAGTGATGCTACTGCATCGGATTTCAGCGCCGAAACCGATGGGCAATCCTGCTCTCGAAGCGAGCCCTCTATCACATACTCCTGTTACGAGCACCAGGTTCCCGCCACCAGTGCTAAATCTACGGCACCGACCATCTCCACAAACGGTGACACAGCCATATCGGACGCAACTTATTCGAAGGCAGGTACAATGGTCACAGCCGGAGGAGGGATCAGTTCACACGGTGGGGGCGAAGGAAGCACCTTTTCATCCCCAGCGCCATCCGTCCGGTCTCTAACCACCACCTTGACCACCGTTCAATCGGCAGCGCCATCGGGCCACCTCTACAATACCCAAAACCACCACCATGGCCTTGCTCACAACAACTCCTTGCAGAATCATGCGACGCAGCAGGTTCAATTTTCTCATCAATTCCCCTCCTCGCCGGCCACGGCAGTCCCGCCCCACCTTACGCCTCACGGTCACTCGGTCACGTACAGCTCCGCGACGGCCAACAATCTTCTCACCGACAATGCATCCATCCTAACACTGGCGTCTTCCTCCAAGCGACGGCGTCGTAACTCCCTAGACACCAACGCCTCGGTGCGCGCCTTGGCCCCGTCCTCAGTCTTTGGTGGTAGTCGGGAGAGTTTGCCTCTGAGTGTTCTCAGCGGTACTATAGGAGAGCAGCCTTCCAATACTTCCTCGCTCAATGCTCCAGGCGTTCTTAATCGTCCTAGCTTGGTCGGTCTTGCCAGCGTAGAGCGCGCCAGCGTTTATTCGGCCTCAAGCGCTACCCCGTTGGCTGGTGAGCGCGGCAATTTCCACAAGGTCGCCACCACGGCCGGCGATGCCGCGAGCACTATGAGTGTGCCTCATTCGCATAGCCGTCACGATAGTAACGCAACCAGCGTTACCGGCGCTGGGGCCGGGAATGCGTGGTCAGGGCCATCCCAGCAGCAGCAAGCGGCCGTAACGGGGCGCGTCAGCCGTCGCAGCTCAGGATGGGGTGAAATCAACGGCGATGAAAGCGACGAAGAGAAGATTCCTGGGCGGAAAGCAGGTGAAAGTGAGGAGGTCATGGTAGAGTCCACAACCAGAAGGTTTGGGCAGTAGATTGATGGGTTGCTGCTTGAGGAACAGAACACTTCCTCACACCCTCCATGACATTGCCATGGTTCTCTGACCGCCATTTAACCTCACATGCCCTTTCCTTTTATCTTCCACTCACCAGGTTATCACAACGAAGTTACGCAACGCCAGATAAAAGACTCCATGACAGTGACATATTGATTCCCACGGCTTCGCTCTATTCTATTTCGACAGTTTTTCTTTTCTTTGTTGTTCTCCTATTCTGTGCCCAACACTTCTTTGATTGCAGCCCCACCACATAATGTCTGATATCGAAGGGGGGGAAAGGAGCGGGGCTATTGTATTTCCCTCGAGGGGTTTGGGAGTTATAACTTGGGGCTCGCCGACACCCTTTCATTTTACTTGTGTTTCATGCTTCCAGCGGCGCTTCGGGTTGTGGAAGGAGTTCTAGACTGATTCGGGAGGGTTATTGCTGTTTTTCGTGGGGACATGTAAAGAATGAACTCGTGCCTCTTCGTGGATCGGTGGATAATTCGATCCATACCTACTTACACCCGCCCATTCTGTACGCGTAGATTGGCCGAAAGGAATAGGAGCGTCCGCCCTCCAGCGGCATGGGCGTTATCCGAAATCAAAAAACAGGGGCCAGTGGGCTACTAGTGAATGTTGATGGGCAGGGTACTTCTGAAAGGTAAACTGAGATAACATTGCTTTGGTATCATTCATTATCATATACTTTTATAGAAGGGGACAAATCACAATGAGCTAAGCCAGCTGGGATTCTGTACTGCAGGTGTCTGACCTGACCTTCAACTGAAATAGCACGTTGGCCTCCCCACCGCCCCAGCAAACAACCTCCATCAGAAACAGGCTCCGCGTACGCCAAACACTCTCCACACTCGCACACCAAACAGTATTAACATAGAGCATCGCAAGTAGAAGGACGAGTAGGGGGACGAGCTGGGGAACAAGCGTGAGGGGAGAGCCCTTGCCTGGGTGTAGACATCTACAGGAAGGAAAAGAAGTGGGGAAGGACGAAGAAATCAGGATAAGACAAGGCATGCTCTCACGCGAAGGGAAGAATAGACAAGAGAATCAATCCTAGGCAGTGCCTACGCCGATCTTGGAGTCGGAACTACTCCGTTCGCTGTCCTTCTGCTGTGAGGCGAGGAACTTCTGGAACATGATGGCAATCTCGTTCTCCGACTTTCTGGCATCTTCTGAGGTCTGCCCGTTCTTCTCTGTAATGAGGTTCTTCAGCCACTGGTTCTCCAACTCCAGGGCCGTGACTCGAGCCTCCAATGCGGTGTTCTTCTCCGTGGTCTCCTTGACGGTCTTCTCGAGAGCTTGCTCGCGCATCTTCTTCTTCACACGGAAGCGGGCGCTGGCGGCGGTGTTGCGCCGGCGCTTGTCTTCCTCCGCCGCGATGCGGGCGACCTCTTCGACGCTCATAGGTGGGGCCTTTTGAGTGTTCTTACGCTTCGGCGCGGTGGACGTGGTGGAGGAAGCGGTAGCGGGGGGTACAGCGGTAGCAGCGGGAGGGGACATCGATGATGACGACTGCGGAGAATGTTGCGAAGACGCCTGACTCGGGGCGGGGTTCACATTGTAGGGCGCATTCGGCAAGGGCGGAAGAGCGGAAAACTGTTGGTTCCGAGGTGGCATAGCCTGGGTGTTGACCGCATTCACATTGGAGGATGGAATGTCGTTGACATTGCTGAAGCCTTTGAAGCGAAAGTTAGTGACGAGTACAGGTAAAGTTGCAACTATCAGCCTCGTAAGGAAGAAACGCAAGAGAGGAGAACAACAGCGCTGGTGCCAGACAAGTCGCCAAGACTGCTCCGAATCAAGAGCCCAAGGCTTCCTTCAGATGCAGCCTTCCATGTGGTGTCACGTGGTATTGCGCAATTGAAGGTGCGGCTCGCGCTATGAGTCCCATAGGCAAGACTACTGCACGTTTTGCGATCGTCGCACAGACGAAAGGATCTCATGCAGGTGGCAAGCCAATCAGGACATGTGCAAATGGTGTGCTTAATCTAAGCAAAGCAGCTGGTATAAAACCTGCGCTCGTGGTATGATCCTAGAGGGGCAAGAAATGTTTCTGAAGGAGGGCAGGGGAAAATGGGACGCAAAGCAAGAGCATGAGCTAACGCGGGCGGAGACAACGACATCCATAGATGATGAGTTGGCTCAATGCTCAGGCTTCTGAAACGCAATGCAAAATGACTCTTTCCAAATAGCCCGTTTGATAGGATATTCAGTCGCATCATATGTCCAACTTGATGGTGAAAACGAGGCGACAAGGAACAAAGATTTCCTACTCACCTCCCAAAAGGTTCAAGAAGTCCATGTCGGAGTTGGCATCCTGCGCGGTCTCCCTCTTCACTGTAGTCTTCTCCACCGCATCGAAAGCAGGCAGGTTGATGTCGCCAAAGTGGTCGAAGTCAAAGAATTCGGTATTGGTAAACAACGAAAGATCAGCATCGAAGTTGTAGGATTCTTGCTGCTGCTGCTGCATAGCCTGATCATATGGCGAAGGGATGGCATTCAGATCTTCCAGGTATTGGGAGAAATTCGGGGCCCGACGGCCGTTGAATTCAGACATGATGTTGTATTGAGGCGGGCCGTGGCCTCTGTACGTCTCGAATCTACCAGGCGGCGAAAGCAATGGAGGTCATTCAAGACGACAAGAACGGTTTCGTTTTTATGGCTGAGCCATGCAAAAGATGGACTTCGTGGGTGATCCGACGTTGGATAGAAGTAGACCGGAGACGGTATGATAGGATAGTGAAAAGCCGAGTCCGATGAAGTGAGATGGGCCTCACAAGCGCTAAATGGAGGCGACGACGTTGGACGGTGTTCGATAGCGATTAGTTGTCGAAGTTGGGTTGTCGATGGGTTGTCGATGGGTGGGTGGGTAGGGGTCTGGGGAAGAGAGAAAGAATAGAATCGAAGAGGTGAAAGAGCGAAATGGGTGGGCGGAGGAGGGTACAGCGCAGTGCAGTGCAGTGGAGGGTTCGGGTTGAATTCATTCCAATGTGGGACGCGCGGGAGACCGAAAAAGGGCACTGGCCACTGGGTAAATTCAATTACAGCGGGGTGTGGGTGGTTTGATTATTAAGACTCAGACTTATCAGTGGAGATCCGGGAGTTGCCCGCGGCCAACGACTAATACAAGTGACTAACAGCTTGACTTTCTTTCAGTCTTTCGTCTTTTCCATTCAATCTGTCTCCCGTTCTTTCTCATCAAGACTTCTACCTACATCATCCTGTAGACTCATAATTTAATGAATGATTAGATTAGTAGGCAAATACCTACTATGTACTGTACAGTATACTGAGTATGCCTCAGTAACTATGCTGATCCCTCACTCCCCTCCCTCCCGGTCGTGCGGTTCTTCCTGCCTTGCTTGCATGGCTCTCGCCACAACGCGCCCGCCCTTCCGGGTCATGACATCGAAGCCGAGTCATCCTCGTTTCAGTGGCCGAGATCGGCTTGCTTTTGTGGTACGAGTAGGTTTCCACGAGCCCTGCCCGGTTTTGAGTTCCAACTTCAAAGGGGCTTTAGGGATGGACCCTCCGGTAAATAATTATTAATCATTCGTCTCCTCAATGAAGTCAGTTTGTCGACACGCCGGCGGGCAGACCCGAGGCTTTTTCCCTTTGCTTTTTGCTTAGGGTTGCAGTGCAGACGGTCTTGGTTGGCTTCAGTACACCAAGACGGCGTCTGCCACAGTGCTTGTGGTTGGCCCAAACTGGACGCTTATTGTCGAAGTGGTTTAGTATGAGTGTCGCTAATTTGGTATCTAGAACTACTCATAAACTAGACTCGCAGAGGAAATCTTTCCTTCTGTACGTCCGTTTGCTGCTCCACTTTTCCCCTCGTATGCATTCTCAAAGAAGTATTCCCATCCGCCCGTTGAGTATGTTTTAGCCCGTAGCGCAAGTATTTCGGTCCGAAGAGTCCCTTAGGTCTAACGTACTTGGTAGCCTTGCCCTAAGTCTAAACAACCTTCACACCATTGTCTTCTGCGTATGCGGCTGACAGTACTGAGTAATTCACGAAGGACATCAGGATTTATAATCACTCCGATTAGTTAGTGAACTTAAGCCCTTCAGCAGACTTCTTTGTCCACGGTCCCACTCGTTCATGCCGATGACAGTAATGGCAACGGCGATATGATTCGACCAACTATAAGTCCGGCACCTTATCGCCACGTGACTTTAGTTTGTTGATGCCCCAGGAATCCCAAAACTTGGTCGCGTTCGCATCACGACTTACGGGCCCTCGACCAGCATAGAGCCAAGGTGCTTTGGGGCCCGTCGATTACAACGCCTAGATTGTGCGACCTTGTCATGTATACCGAACTTGATCCTTAATTCCATAATCAGTTGCCAGTCACAATGCCGCGGTCCAGAGCCATTCGTGCTCCCACAACTGCCAGTCTTCCTAGCAACCTGCGCATACCTTCTTCCACCCCATCGCTAGTCAAGACATTTGGCAAGCTTACTCGCCAGGCTTTACTTGACCTTGTCTTTCAGTGGCTTGAGGGTGGCAATGTTCAGCACTTTGCGCCATATCTTCAAGCTGACGAAGGCGGCAAAAGAGACGAGGATGGCGATGACGATGGACTCCGGCCCTATCCCGCTGAGCGGACTATCAACGGGGTTCGCAACGCCTACCAGGAGCTGCAGTTTCGGAAAGGAGGGAAACGCGAAGTCATAGATCGAATTCTCGAAGGCGACTGGCGACATGGCATCACACTTCGTCAGCTGGCAATGGTCGACATGCGCTACATGGACGACCATCCGTCGGGTCTGCGCTGGACAGCTTTAGAACTCGCTCGCATCGACAACTCGTCCTCGAACGAATCTTCCGCATGCATACCGCGGGTTCACGCATCCACGTTCCTAAGCAGCCTCCAGCAACAAATATCTCCCCTGGTGAAAGCCCACTACCACCTTGCCCGGTCGACCTCTCTCCCCCTCACAGTGCTCCGCGTCTTCGTCACCACCTCGCCTTACCAAATTGCTCCTCGTCAAAGTGTCGAATCTCTCACCGACTCGTCTAGAACCATTTATGTCGCTTTTCCAGACAGTTGTCCATTCTTTTACACGTCCATGGCTTCTCCCCAGACAGCATCCAAGACTAGTCCGGCTCCCCCGAACTCCCTCGTCGCAACAGACGCTCGCAGCCTCCAGCGCCTGGTCCGAGATGCTATTCCCAAAGCCCTCTCTCTGCCCCATCAACGATATACCGTCAAACCCACCTCTTTAACGGCAAAGAGTCTCGAAGCCCTGCTCGCCCTTCGGGGCCCCGGTCGTTCCAACCAGGCCAACGGCGCATTCAGCATCTTCGCAGACGCCGCCCTGGAAGGAAGCCCCTTGGACCCACGGCCATCCAAAACCGTCTCCCCGGAGGAGTATAACCGCCAATCAGCGTCTGTCCACTTCAAGGATACGGCCGGGAAAGAGAACACGGCGACTGACGCAAAGGATGTCACGCTCGAAAACAAAAGGGCCTCGAAGCGATCTTTCGCCGACCCCAAGGATGCCGGTACCTCCAAAAAGCGGACTCTAGCCCTGCAGTCCCGATTCGGTACTTCGGGTACCTTGTCTTCTGCGCCGCTTGACAGACTCGATGTTAGGCTACTCGATGCCTTACCAGGTGATGCAAAGCCAACAGAGCACGCTCAACAACCAACAGTCTCGCTGACGTTCGCTGGTACGGATGTGATTGGTGGAATCCGCAAGCTTGCGGAGTTGGGCGTTATTGACGCGGAGAGGATGCCTTCCTGGATGACGGGCGAGGAAGGGGTCAGTGTCGTTGTGGTCAGGGAGGGGAGGAGAGTGACTAAGGCCGGTAGATGAACTCTTCTGGCACGAGCTTTAGTCGTTCAGCTAATACGGTACTGTCAATGCTTCGTGAGATGTTGAATGATACAGGCACCGTACTCAAGCACTTGGGGCTTGAACATCAGGTGTCCAAGTAGCTCGTCCCATTTTTCATTCCGCCATGCCATCGGTGCAGCATCATCACTACTGAGAGGGGAAACATGGTGGGACATCTGTCGAAACAAGCAACGCTAAATCAATTTATGACATACCCGTGCCATCAGCATGGGTGAGGTCGATCAATTGGCCTGAGAATGGCGGCGCCCTTTCTGACAGCACTGAAAATCAAATCTCTCTTGGTCGGCTCCGGGCGTGAACCCGGCTAGGTCATCCTCGCTTCAATCCAACTTCGCTTGGATCTAGCTAGCTCGCTGGAAGGTTTGACAAGGATGATTGATAAGGTCTAACTCCTAAATTGGTGCAGCTCCTGGGCGGATAAATTATTATTCAACTACACCTGTGTGTCGGAATATCAGATACCTCATATTAATTAAGAATAATAATAACAATGGCCATAGAAATGACCGAATGAAAGCTAAGGTTGAGAGCATTCCAGCCAGATAACCTCAGACTAGCATGCAGCAGCTAAATCCCGAAATCCTCCCCGCTAACCGAAAGCAAATTGTTGATGCAGAATTAGGACCGTGCCAGACGGCAGAGGAAGCGAAGAACACGCCTTGAAGCCAGCGTGAAATAGACTGAGCTCTTGCCATGCCCTCATCAATAGTCATCATAATCCCAGTCGTCCTCGTGCTGGTACTGCTGTCGGCGCACCCAGAAAGGATGGTAGCTCGAAACGTCTGATCAGAGTCAAGCTGTCAGTTCTAGTCATTCTTCGCAAGCATGCTACGTAAAGACGAATGGTGTTTCTGAATGAGAGCTTCATACCGCGACGGCCCGAGAGGCCAAAATGCTGTGCCACATTGACGTATCCATCCCATCTGACTTTGCCTTGGCGCGAGAGCTCCTCCACATTCATATTTTCGGTATCCGGCTGCCAGGGTGCACGACTTGGCTGGGTCAGTAACGTATTGTAAAGATCTAGATGGCAGGGAACACACCAATAGACGCATCTGACGCCCTGTGCCTGCTGGGTGGCGGCCCACTGATGAAAGCAAGTCTTGTGAATGTTGTTCCCACAGGCAGCTCGACACCATACAATGTCCTCTTTTTCGGGCTCGAATTCCATGAAGCATATTGGACAGTCTCCCTCGACCGGTTTCCTGTTGCCAGCGTTTTCCTCTGTAGATTGCTCTTTGCTGAGCGAGGAACCATTGTATATCGCCCGCAGTTCCTGCAAGATGGGTGAACAACTCCTCCAGGCACGGGAGACGATGTTCGTGCTGCCACTTACCGATGATAGAAATGCCAGCTGATACTGAAGGTCCGCCGGCGCTTTGAGAGCGTTGATCAATACTTGAACAGCCAAGAGTGTCAGGACCATAGAATAACAATGAGTGATAAGTGATAGCGACATAATGATAGGATTTGAGGAATTGTCAAGAAACACGGGACGCTTACCATAACAGATGTGCTTGCATTGATTACCCTTGCGTGCATCTGGACAGTCGCAGGTTGGCACCTTCCCAATGGTGGTTTTGTAGATGTTGCCAGTGGTCCCGACAATGTCGAAGCTCATATTCAGAACTCCGTCCAAAAGATTGACGGTATGCCCAACAATAAACATGCTTGAGACAGTTAGCCTCGATATTTCGAGCGATTCTGAGTCCAAAGGTCTTACCGTTGGCTCATTGCACGTGCAGCCCTCTCTTTGAAGGATACCGGGGCATGAGACCTGAATCTACGTTCTCGACGCTCTTCACTAGGCCCTTGCGCCCTGGGCTTTTTTTGCGGACAGGTGAAGGACTGCTCGGTCCGACCAACATCCCTGAGTTTGGATAAGTGTGTGGTCTCAGAAACAGCCTTTCGCAATCTTCTAGTGGTGGTAGTGGTAGTGGCCGTTGTGGTTATTGTTTCCTTTTCATCGGCAGTTCGCTTCCTTTTCGAGACAGCGGATGTGCTTGTTGTTGCCTTGCCACGCTGCTTTCGAGCTCCACCCCGTGATGTTCTGGCAGTCTGCACACGAGCAGTTGCATTTGAGGCTGCACCCATCGTAAGGACGAGAAAATTGGTTCTAGTGGTCTCGAAGGGCTTGGACTTCAAATGAAAGGTCGCTTTCACAAGATCGCAGTGGCGACGGATAGCGACTAACATGGGAGATAAGTGGCCGATAAGCGATCAACTCCGCCGCATGACACAAGTACTGCAATATGCTCACAAGTTTCGGGTCTGAGATGCGCAGTCAGCAAGCTTGTAGCTTGAGTAAGATGAGCATCAATAGTCAATTGTCACATTTCAGTACGTATGAGGTCCCACTTACTTTATGTGACAAGAGAGGTGAAGACGGATGGATTCAGCCTATAGAAGATGAGGCCCACTATCTACTGGAAACCAGGCCCCCGAGGCGGTGAGTCGGACGACTAATCAAGAGTGGCAGCCCGCTGTCATTTGGGTAGGTATTGACACTGCTTTTTGTCAGTCATTATAGGGTTGTTTACAGGCTACTATTGCCAAAGGACTCTTTATGAACATCACAATACCTTTTCAAATCTTGTTTAATTGGGCTTAGTGCTTGCTACTGGCACCAGCAGTAATTTCAACACCACTGCCACTAGACCTTTTCCATGAACATGGTATACAAAAAGGCTACGCCGAATTGAGACGGCATTCTGCTTCGTACGGACGGAGACATTTGCACTCCGCAGAAATGTATGGAGTAAGTATAATTGCAGGCGCTTCACCGCCCTCAGCGCCGCCCGAGTATGGGGTTCTGAAATGACGTTCATCCGCCGGAGCTACTGTTACCTACACAGAACTCTCCATCAACTAAAATGGCACGCCCTCGTGCTCATTCGGGCGCAGATGGCCCTAAGGAGCCCCATGCAATTTCACTTAAAGGTAAGAATGGCATAATCGGAGTTCTCTTCCCCCTGACGAAGCACTTCGCTGATTGATTGATGGTCGTTCAGTCTTGCGGTAAGCGACTGCATTCCTGTTGAACACCTCACACCTATCAACGACAACTTCATCGCGCACTTCTCTCCTGACAATATCGACAAGGCTATCTCGTCCCTCCCTATCCTACCAGTATCCCTTACCGGCGGCAAATACGAAGATCTCGAGCAAAGCATCACTAAGCTACCCCGCCGATCACACGGACGATCAATTCATCCTCACTCCCAATGTAAATCGATGCAGTCATGGTCTGATGTTCGGCTACTGACACGATTCTTACAAGCTGACCCTCCCTCCTGCCTTCGGATCTGCATACGTCGGCGAGACATTTGCATGCACGCTCAGTGCAAATAATGAGCTGTCCGCAGATGAGGCGTCACGTGTTGTCACCTCGGTCCGTATTGTCGCTGAAATGCAAACACCCTCTCAGGTCGCGGCGTTGGATCTCGAACCTGCGGAAGATACATTCCAAAAGGACGGATTGCAGCAGGGCCAATCTTTGCAGAAAATCGTACGGTTTGATCTCAAGGAGGAGGGCAATCACATACTGGCGGTCAGTGTGAGCTACACGGAGACGTCGATAGGCTCGGATGCCCAGGCAGCAAGCGGCAGAGTCCGGACATTCCGCAAACTCTATCAATTTGTCGCTCAGCCCTGTCTGAGTGTACGGACCAAAGCTTCCGAATTGGTGCCACTTGAAGTCGAAAACAAGAGTTTGGGCCCGTACGGGAAGACGCGCTTGCTCCGCTTCGCGCTAGAGGCCCAATTAGAAAATGTGGGCGATGGCCCGGTCGTGGTCAAGGTAGGTTGCAGATGGTGGGGGATGTTTCCTTTTGAAGGTTTTCAGTAGCATGGCCGACATCTTGCCGCTCGCATACTAATTTTGGCAGCAAACACGACTCAATCCCAAACCACCATTCAAGTCCATCTCCTTGAACTGGGACTTGGAAGGCACCGATCTAACAGATCCCCAGCCGCCAACTTTACATCCACGCGATGTCCTGCAGGTCGCTTTCCTGGTTGAACAAGAGGAAGGGCAGCAGGAAGGCCTCGAGGCCCTACATAAAGACATGAGACGAGATGGACGGGCTGCTCTAGGCCAATTATCTATTGAATGGCGAGGTGCGATGGGAGATAAGGGATTTTTGACCACGGGAAACCTCATGACGAGACGACGGGCGTGAGCGCAAAGCAAGGGGGGGGAATGACGCGTTTCTGGATCCTAGACGATAGCTAGCTTACGAGTAGTGTCTATCTCTGTACAACGGCCTGTCTATGTTTAGCGGCCTGTCACCATGCGAAACATCGCAGCGAAGAGACGCCTGCAAGCGTGCAAGCTGCGAGTGCTTCTCTGCCGGTGCGAATATTTTGAAACAGAGAAAATCGAACAACTCACTAGTGGTGACGCACCATGCTGTGCGACCGATCAGGGAGGCCAATGGGTATGGCGTCGCCTGCCGGGGGTATCAATTGGGACCCAGGCGCGATGGGTTAGCGACGACGACAACAATCCGGAAACTTGGGTTGGTTACACTCAAGCATGGGTGTGCAAAAAGCAGGAATTTCCGTCGACTGCCTGCAGTGGTGGTGGTGGTGGTGGAGTGGTGTGTGGCCTGTCTCTTTTTTTGAGTTGGCGAGTTGGAAATCTGTCCAACAAAAGTACCAGGCTAGAACGCCCGACGGATGGGGTTTCTATTGATAGGTAGGGGCCAGTAGTTGGAGAAGTTCTTTATTGATTGAAATCTGGACCAGCCATGTGCTGTTCGTTCCGTCGATCTCGGGATGTATGACAACCAAAGTAGAGTGTGTTGGGGTCAAGTAAAGACTGGCTAGACCATTCAGACACTGGTTGTCTGAATTCCAGACCACGTAGCAAGGTCTAGACAGGCTAGGCTATATGTGCACGACGTCTCCGTACACTAGTCACAGTATCCTCTCGCTACGGTTTCCATGAACTTGATACACCTTGCCCATGAAGGGAGGAGAAACCAAATTACCCCGGGTGACGCACAGTGGTGGTGTATTGTTTTTGTAACTATATTATATATGTGTGTGTGTTATCCGTGGCCTCTTTTCCTTTTCCGCTCTCGTACCCTAATACAGCACCAAGACCATTTTCTATTTGTGGTGGCATATGGGGAACAGTAAGTCGTGATGGTCGTGATAGTGGTGACAGTGGTAACTTGAGTACAGGTATAGTAGTACTGTACTATACTTAGTATGCGGCATGGGAGAGTCTAGCCCGCTCTTTGGCCTTCCAAGGTCGGAACACAATGACATTGACCGTGTAGTATGGTTCATGAATGGTCAGTTTCAGACAGTTGGTGAGGCGATCTAAGCTACCTATGTAAAGTGCAGCCCTCGTTGTTGGCTACAGTAGTATAGTTACCGATAGGTGGTCATCATCATCTTCTTTGGCCAACTTCTCGAGAAATCGGTGCAGGGAACAACACAGCTTTAAAGGAAAGGGGCAGCAAGTGCGAACGGGGCCGGCGAGATTCCATAAGTCTACATGATCTGCCCCCTAATCCACCTTCTTGCCTTGCCTGCTTGTGGCACAACAACACACTCTCACCCCTTTTCTCCCGCCCCTCCCCCTCCCCCCAGTATCGGAGAGAGTCGGGCATGTGCGCGCGCCGGCGGAGCCATGCCCTCACAAAGGGAATTGCGTGGTGGAACTTATGTAACGTGATAAGCAACGGCTGGGGATCTAAATTGCTACGACCATGGGCCTCGGAGCCAGATCGTAACTGTTCCATCATAGTCGGTAGAAGTACTCAGACATGTAGCGCAGGGGTTTTGGTCATATCGAGCATATCAGTTAGTACTCATGTAAGAGTTAGTTGGTAGATGCATAAAATCTATGTGCGGGTCAGCAAGTCCGGGGAAGTAAGGTTATGTAAGGAACCATTCACTTGGGTGGTTAGTTAAGTTCTTTCTGTTGCAGGCTGCGTATTGCTTTCCTTTTTATTCTGGAGGGGGCTGGCAGCTCAGACTGAATTTGAAATCAAATTATTTGTTTTTTCCCTGCAGGGTTGATGCTGGCTCATGGAATATACTGTACGATGTGGTAGCGGCCTGAGGAAGGGTGGCTTGCGTGGGCTGTTGTCGTCGTTGTGGTAGTGGCAGCAGCAGCAGCAGCAGCAGCAGTAGCAGCACCACCATCAACATGCATCCGCCCTATCGACGTCGAATCCAACTTGTGGTATGTACTACAGGTCCGAGACAGCCAGTGTCTGGTGCTCCCGATCAGGAGGGGTTTGGCCGGGCAAATGGTCAATGAAAATGATCATTGGGACACTTGAGCCTGTGTCTATCATAATCAAACTCAATAAAGATTCCTCGTCGAAGCCTCAGCTTTTCATCTTATCTGGGTCTGCTCAGAAGTGCTGACTAGAGTAGAGACCAATGAAGTTATTAGTACAAACGTACATACCGAGAATTGGTTATCGTCATTGCTGGGGGGTCCACATCGATCATCGCCAATCCACCCCCAGCCCATTCCCGGAGTGCAGCAGAGTTCACCGATGCAAGATGCAACTAAGCAAGATCAGGTAGGTCCGAAGAACCTGAGTGCTGCGAGGTGTGAAGTTGTCAGCGAGTTACCCATAACTTACTCACACCCCCTTCTTTTTTTGTCTTACCTCTGCCCTATGTGAAACCACCACTATATTCTTCATGTTGTTCGACAGTTGCGGCCAAGGATGGCTAGTAGCAGCGGGACCTCGGCAGCTGATCTCCATTCCCTGTCCAGGGGAACATTCCAGTTCGGCATCTGTTCCCCTATTTCAGGATCCATTAACTGGTCTCAGGTCCAATAATTCTCGGAACCATGGCTGTACTGTTCCGATCCGACCAAAACTGTCTCCAATGATTCCCAAGAGGCTGAGATGATACGATGACACCCAACCTTCAACTGACGGAAGACAGGATGAAGCTTCGATCTGGCTATTTTCAGACTAGACCCTTCCGCACTAATCCTCGCACTGGGTGCTTCCCCCAGCCAAATGCTAGAGCAAGATCGGCTTTCGTCAACAGAGCATACCTACGCGCGCGTGTCCCTAGTTTCAAGCTGAACCATCCATTCAACGCTCAAACGTCCTCGATCGGGATTTGAGGGACGAGGTCGCATAGTCTTGTAACAATGGGAGGAAATCCAGTTGCCTCTCAGTCTCAAATTGGCTCCCTCCATAGTCCCTACTGAAGTGCAAGACGTAATGATCGTGGTTCCCATGGTTGTCTCGAACAGTAGTTCTCACTCCATCTGGCCGCGGACCATTGAGGAGCAGAGATTAGCCAGTGAGCCAAGCACTATGTGTGCGACAGGCTCCACAGGGTCCGGCGATTGATATGCTCCCGTCCCTGTGTGTCTTTCCCCCCCTCTCCTTCCCTCACAAATGGATGGTCGGGAATTTGGAGGGGGGAAGGGTCACTGTGCGTTTGGCAGCATGGTATCCTCTTCGAGTCTTCGGCCGCAAGTCGGTGTCAGTGCCTGCCTTGTGTTCTCGTTTTGTGTTCTTGTTTGACAAGCAAATTCATCCGCAAGCACTTTGTAGGCCATGGAATCCAATTTACATAGTACTGTACGTAGATGCGGTCCAGGTTCGTAGGAAGAAGCCGGGACCCGGCCCAGGTAACACCGCTGATGCCGGTAGGTGGTTGGAGAGATTGATGCAGCCAACCATGCAGGCTGCACACTTGCAGTAGTTCCCAACTGTGCTCGGCCAGTCACAGTCCGGGTGTACAAGAGGATCTTCCACCGACTCGTCGTCTTGCCGTTCCAGTGTAGGTAGCCTGCACGTTTATTTGCATCATGGATGCTTTTTTTTTTTCCTTTTCCTTTCTTGGTTCTGAGTTTCTTTTCTTTTCTTTTCTTTTCTTTTTTTTTGGGGTCAGTTGTCTTTTTTATTACCTCTGGTTCGTTCATATGAGTGCCTGATATTGATTGTCATTCATCAACCGGAGGGGTAAATTGTGAATTTATGTGGACGCAGTGGGAGGGGAGGGTGATCAATGACATCGGGGAAGGAAAGTAGAAAGTGGATTGGTCATAGATAGATAGAGAGACAGATATAAGAATATCTAGTATAGATCCCATAGCCGCGGCCAGAATGCATTGCACTTATCCAGCACCAGACTATACCGCGCAAGCAAGCACTATGGTTGTGGTTTAACTGATGTATTATTGTAAGTTCGTACATAGGAGGAGGGGAGGTGGAGGGGGAAGAGGAGACAGACGGGGAAACGGTCTGGCTGGGATTAGGCTTGAAGTAACCCAGTACTGCTCCGTACAGTAACTAATGTTAACCCCCTCCCTTCCTCTCACCCTCCCTTCCTTCCAGACGCTGTCTAGTTTACGCAACCATCCGTCTACACTGCATGGTTTAAGACCTAGTTTGTACTAATCTACTACGAGTTTACCTACGACGACTAAATTATTATTATTACTAGGTGCAGTACTAACTTGGTCCACGGTAACTAACTAGTACAATCTCCTAGAAGGGGTAAAGGAAAAAAAAAGTTGGAAAGGCAGCAGAAACAAAGAGGGAATTATACTTGAATAATTCTTTTTCCCTTTCCCTTCTTCTATATTATCCTCTAAATAATATCAGCAGATGGATACCAGAAAAAAAATTAGAAAAACATAAATAAAATGGAAATCAAAACTTAACCTTTTCATTTGACCCTTAATTCTTCTAATTTCCCCCAAGAAAAAAAAAACACAGAAGAGACACCTGTCAAAGCATTCCTCCTTTTTCCAGTTTGTCCAATTCTCTTTCCTCCCTCTTGGCCCCCTCACCTGCCCGCTCCTCCTTCTCCTCCTCACTCCACTAACCCGGTAACTCCTTTTTCTTTTCTGTCAATGCATAGATCAACAATCTCTTTTCTCACTCTCTGAACGCTCACCACCACTTTTCTTTCTTTCCCCCTCCCTTCGCCCTCTTGCGTCTATTCGGCGCTCGAGTTGCTCCAGGCTCCTATTCCAGCCTTCGTACCGTTCATTCAGGCGACAGCGTCGCAATCCCGAACATATGCGTTCTAGCTACTCCGACCTTCACTTGCTTGTTTATTCCGAAGCCCCCTAGTTACTGAACTGAAGGGACAAGGGGGGAACCTACTAATCGTTTTTCCCCATTGATGCCCGTGGGACGGCAATTACACCTCAGGATTAGTGTTTCACTCCATGCTGTGACGAAGTCGACGATTCGTGACGATTGATGATTACAACCTTCCCGACAAAATGCCATTTTCCTCCTCTTCCTCACCCTCGTCCTCTACGTCGGAGGCGTCTACCACCCCGCTCGCAGATTATTTTTGGATAGCTGGCGTGGATGGAACAGAGGTCCTCGAGACCTATCGCAAATTAGGGGATGATTACCGAGCCAACTGTGCCACCTCGCCCGGCCCCGCCGTCACGGATACTATCGAAGAAGATGCGGATGCGGAAGAGGCCCATGATCCTCGCCTGGACAGCCTTTCCCGTCCTATCTCCATGGCGGGGAATCGCAACTCGGTCCAACGGGTACCCACGCGCTCGGGCGAGGCTGATGCGAACGAGAACGGCTCCCACAGCAACCGGAGCAGTATGACGATCAAAGGCAACCAATCTCCTCGCGGCTCCTCTTTCCTGGGAGATTTCGACTTCGACAAAGCGCTGTGGAAATTCGCGTCCGAGAGGGAGTCCTTCTTATCTGATCTCAATGTGAGTGCGGGTGCTATCACTCCGTCGACGCGCCCGCGGTCTAGGTTACGCACGCAGAAAATCGTCTCGGAGGAAGGCTCGCAGCCGACAGGCTTGATTCGTTCTAGCATTGGCAGCGTACGGCGACACATGGCTTTTCGAGATATGAACAGCATGAAGCGGCAACCGTCAATCGCTCGTCAAGGTTGGTGGTGGTCAATCGGGGTGTTCAACGTTAAGAATTCGCTGACAGCAGTCTATTGCAGCCTCAATTAGAACCTCGCGACGCCTGAGCAACTACAATTCCGTCATCCCGGTTCCCCAGCCGCTAGAGATCTCTCCCGCCATGCATCCGCTGAAGCGACGGTTTGAGCCGGTTCTGCTTGATCGCTATCCCACACAGGGCATGTCTGATGAATTGAAACTGCGAGGCAACTTCCCCGACTACGTCCCGATGTTCGCATTCCCGAACGATATCAATATTGTTTCTTCCGATCAAAGGCCGCGATCTACATGGCACGGGTTTGTCATGACCACCGATAACGGCTCGCGCTTGCATGCTATATGCCTCATCATCTGGATTCCACTCAATCAGAAAGCTGCGGACGAGCTGGAGAAGCGCTGCGAGGAATGGCGGAAAGAGAATATGACGGACGAGGAACGAGAGCTTGCCGCGAGCTTGGGCGAGAGACTGGCAAGCGAGCGTGCCAAACTCTCCCGACTCCTGGCTCAACTCCCCACTGTCCCGTCAGGATCAGAATCACGAGAGCAATTGGAAGACGAGATTAGTGCGGTTGAGGAGAAGATTGGTCTGATGACTGACCTCCTGCGACCGGTGCGGCATGGTGCGGCATCGAAAATCGAAGGTTTGACTGATGGGGATACCGGCTTTTGGATTCCCCGCGCCTACGGCATTCTTGGTCGAGAAGAGAATATGACGAGTTTTTGGAAGGAGTGGCTGAAGGCTATTGTCGTCCCAATGACGGATGGAGGCATCCAGCGCATCCCACCTAGTTCTCCTCGGATGGGTGTCTGGCAACCATTGGAACGATATGTGATGAATCTGTGCACAGAAGCATTCAGTCCAAACTCGTCCAAAACACAGGTAGAGTTGAACGTTCGAGAGTTGCGTCTTTTCGCCCGCAAAGAGGCTTCCAACGAGTTACCAGGCTCTCGCAACACCGATATTTACGCCCTGTTCCGCGCCCTCTCGTTAGCCAATATCGTGATTCTCCTTGAATACGCTCTGACTGAGTCGCGCATCATCTTCTTGTCATCTCACACCTCAATGCTCTACTTGGCGACTAAGGCGTTGGTGGATCTGCTGTTTCCCATCCCGTGGTCAGGAGTGTTGATCCCAGTGCTTCCCGCCCGTCTGATCCAGGCTCTTGAAGCGCCTTGCCCCTATATTGTGGGTATTGAACGGCGTTACGAGAAGGTCGAACTACCATCCGATGATTTCGTTCTGGTAGATCTCGATGCCGACCTCATCGAGAGCACGGTCCAGCCAACCCCACTACCCCGTCATCAGCGCAGGAAGCTCCTGTCGTTGTTGCAGCTGGCCGCGCCTCATCACAGCCGGTGTGGGGTTCCGACCGGACCGCCCGCCTATGCCGTTGAGACATATCCATTCGACGCGTTCATGTCGGAGAACTCTTCTATCTTCACTTCGAAAGCCCAGTCCACGCACTTAGCCAAGTACGTCAGCTTGAACTCCAGTGCTTTTGGTCAGAATTCCGTGGCTCCGGGATCATACCAGCCATTGATCTTCAACGCCTATCTCCATGCCCGCTATGAACAGGCTGTATCCAGGGGTTATTCTTCCAAGGGCTCTGACCGACCGGGCACCGGGTCGACGTACAAGACTGGCTCACCACCATCTCCCAGAGATAGCTCACCTACATCGGGACATTTCCCAGCGTCGTCTACAGGCCCGGGGTCGCGAAATGACTCAGGAAGTACACTGCAGGCTTCCTTGCGCGAGAAACGCTCCGGTCACTTTGATGCAGCGTCTCGACGAAGCTCGTCGTTTGGCATGGAGATGCGCCCTGGTGTTCCTCGTCGACCAAGCGCTCCCTTCATTGGTCATGCGTCGAACTTGTCGGTGACGACTCTGAATACCGATTATAACTCCGGGTCAACTTACGCGCCGTCGGTATATGCTCAGTCTACGGTTGCTGCATCCACCATCGTTCCCACGACTGCGGCACAGCCTGTTCACAATGCCGAGGGCACATGCTGGGTGGAAGGACACTGCTTGCAAGTACAACCCTGGGACGAAAAGGCTGTTTGTGCTATTTGTGATGATCGGGCTGAGGATGGCATGTACAAGTGTAGCGCCTGCAAGGTTGTAGTGCACAGCCGGTGTGCTCTTCAAATATGCCTAGTGTGTCCAGCAGCCTTTCATCCTGAACAAGTTCGTGCCGCATTCGTCAGATGTTTCGCCAGTTTGTTTTATACATACAAGAAGTTCCTACAGCCTGCTTCGGGAGATAAGAAGAAGGCTGGATTGATCTATAGCTTCAATATGGAAGCATTCATGAAGAGTTTACCAGGGGAACATGCAGAATACATTGCGGTACTGCAACAAACACAAGGTAAGCGAGGGTTGGCCCGATATACAATCCTACACAGTTACTTACGTGCAGCTAGGTTTCAATGAGTTCATTGGTGACCGAGAAAGAGCCAATCCAAAATCCCGAGATCCCCGAATGGCCCTTTTCGATGAGATCATTCTATCTAAGCGCAATAGGGGTCGCTCATCGATTTTCTCCGGCCGCAGTACGACGGACTTTTTATCTGACACTTCCAACCATCTTTGGAGGACAGCCAGTGCCACCTCATTTGCAGGGGGCAGCCGGAGTCAAAACGCTCTTTCGGGAGATTATACACGCGTCGTAATGCGAGGTTGGCCGCCCGTTTCTCCTGCGAGTTATTCAAAGCTAACATCGTGATGCCATGTGATAAGCCCCAGCCAAGCTTGATACCAGTCTGATGAAAGAACCCCGCATGGTTCACGGAGCGCCCCGGGTGTCGAAGACGGCAAATAATGCGCGCAGAAAACCTCTCCCTAAACTCATGAATGGGCTCGCGATCTCCCCTCCATGAAGTCACTACTTCACATTGGTGGAGTGCCCCTTCCGAAGGACAACGGGATGGTGCATCCCGCTTTTGTGACGCCAGTTTGTCAAGCATCCCTCCGCTGAATACGTCCGTGCTGGGGATGTTGCATACGCAGTGTGGAGATGGTGAAATGATTCCCCTCCCCTTTTTCGACATAGCTGCAATCAAGGAAGAGCACACGTCTTAACTGGCTGTCGAGTTCACATGAAACACTTGTTCCATGGTAACTTCCACGTCAGCAAAACTCATGCTCGCCGATGATTGCGATGAACACGGGCCACCATTGTAATAGCTTGCCAATGTTGGATTCCCCACGATCGGTCTTCTTCTCCTAAAGGTCATACCCTCGGTCCCTGATTCCATCGCGCCTATACATCACCGCTATCCCGTCCACCCGCGCAGCCTAAAGGGGGGCTCTTGAGCCTCTGACCTGTGCAATCATCATCTATGATTTCCTGGGCTCCTTTGGTCATCTAATAATACATTGGTAAGCTCGCAAGGATCAAGCATTTTTTCCTGGAGCATACAAGACACATTGTCATATGCATTGATGTACACTACACATACCTACTACACTTACACCCCCAGTGACACATACCCATACATACATTGTGTCCTCATAGGTGGGTGCCTTCAATATGGCCCTATTCGAACGGCCTTGACATCGTTTCTTTCCCTTCTTCTGTGTCGGTTGGCTGTACTTTTGTCATCTGGGTGATGGTGTCTTGCTTTCTTACTTACAATACCCCCACTTCGAACGGTTGGTATTCACGACTGTCCTCATAGTCAACACGGTCACGCTCTTGCGCACCGTACTGGGCGATTCTCACAACCCATTGGTGGATTTAGTCGTCATGTTACATACCTTCCTGCACCAGATTAATCGTTCTACCGTCCGGTTTTGGGACGATCTACTATGTTGCTTCGTTGATTAAAGCTGTGGGTCATCTAGACCCGGGTAGCTTTAGTTCTACGTGTCATGTTGTAGTCCACACCCGGCGGGAGGGAGGGTAGTTAGGGCTGGATTTCGCAGGGTCGAGGAGAGCGGACGGCTGCCTGAAGGGTCGATGGTATCTTATTGACCCTGCCAATATGCGCCCGGCCGTAAAGGGGGCTGGGGGTTTTAGGTGATTACAGTATCAGGGCCATCGGCAGATGAAGTCAACCGCCACGCCGACGTGTGTCAACATCTGAGTCTGGGTACGACGCTGCAGTAGCATCTGGATCCGGGGCTCCGGGTAGGCGCGGGTGAATGCAGACCGACCAACAGTAGGTAGGCAAGATAAGACTATTGGCGGCCATTCCCCTCGTATTGTATTCCTGAGTAAATGGAACCGAACAAAAAAAAATAAAAAAAAAAAAAAAAGCTCTCCAGAAGCGGTGGATCAGGGTATCCGTGGCGACTGGGTCCAGGGTCGAAATAAGAGGGGTCTTGGTTAGGAGGGGAGGCGAATCGCGTCTTGGACATGTAAGTGACCATTGAGAGAGGGGCCACTGTCCTGACTCCGATGCATACTAGGTAGGAAATGAGCAATAGTGTGGTGGACGGATTATTCTGGAGAGGAATTTCTAGGATGCATATCAGCCAATAGGACTGGGGCAAATGTGACAGTCAGTCGTACCTAGGTAGTATCCCCAATTGCAAGCCTTGATACAGAAGATTGGAGTGGATTGGGGTTAGAGTTGTAAGGTGTACGGTGTGAGGTGTAAGGTGGTAAGGACTTACAACTGCTGCCAGACTGTGCGGCATTATAGCAGTAGGCTGTACGTTCAGTATGAACTGTATGCTCAGTATGGACTGTATGGACTGTATGTCCTGTATGCACCCACGCCGTGGGCAGACCAGACAGTGATTGGCGGAGAAATGGCGTCCGCTGCCCCCCGGCCGGCGGAGGCAGAATTCCGGGGAAATTCACCCGGCTTTCCCACTGCTTACTTTCTTTCCCCATCTTTTTTCTTGTCTGTCTCTGTCTGATCTCCAGGCTTTCTCTCTAGTCTGGCCCACCACCAGATTAGTAGGAAATAGTCTACGAGGTACCGTCCCGACTACCGCCCCAATATTGCCTTTTCTTCCCTCATATCTCCTCCCCACCCTCAACCCTCCTTCTCTCTTTTCATTGTATCTTTCTCTCCTCCTCTTTCTCTCCCTCTCTCTTCTCCCCTCCTCTTCCTCTTTCTTCCGATCCTCCTGGCAAATGTCGTTCCCCCCCTCCTGGCTTTTTCCCGCTTTTACCCTTGGTTCTTGCTCGTCCTCCCGCGCTGTTCGCTCACCTCCTCCTCCTCCACCTCTACCTCTACATCCGATACTCTCCCTTCCCGTCTCTTGATTGTCTACCAGAGCTATAGCTAGTGGGCAGTAGGAATCGGTCATCTGTCATCCCGCATCCCGTGCCCATCAATCACAACAACCACCATCCCATTCGACACTCAAAAGCGGATGAGATAGGTTGTTTACAACGCTCTTTACACTCGGATTGTGCCAAATAGTGTAGTGTTCCCCCCCAACAGCGTGTGACTGGCCAAGGGTTTACTGATGCGACTGCCTGTCTCGCATTCCTGATCAGTTTCCTATTCCTCCTTCCGACCTACTCTGCCATCCTTTCGCGCCTGTAACCGCCGGCCGGGATAGTATCGAACAATCTTCGTTACCGCAACCAAGTATGAAAACGGGCAGCGGACTGCGTATGCGATGAGATGATGCAGACTGCCTTACAACAGCCCGTGGGGATGACGCTATTGGCGGATGCCGCCACGTCCCTCACGGCTCTCAAAGGTTCAACGTCAATTGCGGTTTCTGCTTCCCCGACACCAAGCGCACCTCCGGAGTCGGCTCGGACCGTGGTTACTCTGTTTACCCCTGGACAGGAGGGCATAGTGCAGGTTATCGCGGAAATCCTGGGCAAGCCATGGACGACGGAAACCTCCTTATCCGCTCTGGGGAGGGGCAGCAGCGCAGTGGTTGTCGGCGTCCTAGCTACCAAAGATCTGGCCCGAGACTTGCAAGAGGGCGATCACGCGGCCTGGATCCTCGTCAACACGCACTGTGTCGATGACGGCTCTTGCCCGGAGGAAGCACTGAGCGACTGTTGTCATTATGAGTTCCTATACTCACTCCGGAGCCCGTTCTTTCGGCGGGATCTGACCCGGTTTCTCTCATTGATTCTGGGCCAGACCCGTCCCCATGAGGATCTCAAGACCAAAAGCCGGACGAATTTCATCTCCACAACTTTCCCCGATGTCCATGCTGCGTTGCCAAACCTGGACATTCTCTCTGTTGGTTCAGATGCGGTGGAGATCCGTGTTGACTTGCTGGTGGACCCCACAACTCCTCCCTCAGGCACTACGAGTGCAGTGCCAAGCTTACGGTATGTTGGGCAGCAGTTAATGTTACTGCGGCAGCATACAGAACTGCCGATAATTTTCACCACTCGCTGTACGAAAGAAAATGGCAAGTTCCCAATGGACGACCCGCAATTATTCTACCGCTACCTCCGCCGCGCCATTCAGTGGGGGGTAGAATACATCGACGTGGAGTTATGGTTGCCGGAGTCTATTCGCCAACGGTTGGCGGCGGAGAAGGGCAACAGCATCATCATGTCAGCCTTTCATGATTTCTCGGGGACGTGGAAGTGGACGTCCCCCGAAGCCCTACGAATATTCGCGCAAAGCGCCCAGTACGCGGATATCGTCAAGATGATTGCGATGGTCACGACGATCGAGGCCAATTACGAGCTTGAATTTTTCAGGTCGGAAGTTCGCAAGACTCACGGGGCGTATCCCCTTCTATCGGCGGTCAATATGGGCCAGCTGGGTCAGCTGTCGCGAGCCCTCAATACCGTATTCTCGCCCATCACGCACCCATTGCTGCCGATGATTGCGGCCCCGGGCCAGTTGACCGCGGCGGAGATCAATGAGGCACTCCACATCATGGGCCAGCTACCGAAACGCGATCTGTATGCGATTGGGTCGTTTCGCTCGACGCCCCAGTCCATGTTCATGGAGAAGTGTTTCAACGAGCTGAGTCTTCCCCACACTTTGACCTCAATCGATCGCGGACCAATGGGATCAGTCGAGCGGGTGCTCACCCAGGCCACCTTCGGAGGAGCGTCGGTGCATCCACCGATCCCAAGCGGTACGGGGAGCATTCCGGCCGTGAGCGAGGCGGCGCGAGCGATCGGGCTAGTAGACACGATTGTGGCAGGCCCTCAAGGCCCGCAGAAATCGTTGGTGGGAGAGAACGCAACATGGAAGGGCATTCGCGCCACTCTGACTCGGGACTACGTGCCGTCGGCATACCGCGGCCGAACCGCAATCCTTTTGGCGGCCAGCGAGAGCGAGGCATCGGCAGCCATCTATGCCCTGCGCAGCTTAGGAGTGGGTGCGATCCACACGGTGGGCTTCCGAGCCCGAGGCCCCTTGGCAGCGGGGCTTGAGCCCTTCACATCCATTCAATCGGTCAAACGGGTTGAACAGCCGTTTGTGATGGTATCCGCGCTACCTCCGGAGAAGTCGTTGCTAGTACAGCCACTGCTGCGACATTACCGGACGAGTGGGCACTCGTCACCCCCCTCTACTCGAGGCAAAGTCTATCTCGACTTGACCCGTGGGGAGCGCACGGGCGACCCTGTCAATGTAGCTGTGCGGGCCGGATGGACGGCATATGGAATTGAAGACGTGGATGCGTGGACGACGGTGGAGACGCTGCGCTTGCTGGTGGGCCAGAATGTGCCATTTGACTTTGTGCGGATGGCTTCAGGACGGGTGTTCTGAATTTGGTTTCCTTGGCTTTCTTTTTCCTTTTTTTTTTCTTTTTTTTTTTTTTTTCTCTCCCTTCTTCTCTCTCCTCCACGTCCTTATCCCTTTTCGGTTGTTTGGTCTTTGGAGACGAACGAGGAGAAGGGAACCCGGGGTTGATTACTATACACTGATTTGGGCCAGGAGTTCGCGCGGTGTAGATTGTATGTAATTATTTTTTTCTATTCTGAACCAGCCAGTCAACGACGGTCGGCATGAATGACATGAAACAAGACCGCATCTCTCGTTGGGGCTTATGGAGAGGGGGGAGGGGAAAGGGCGGAGAAAGCGAGAAAGAAAAGGCAAGGATCTACAGTGGATTCCGGGGTAAGTGGGAGCTGCAGGATGAAGTACAGTACGTATAACGGCCATCTTGTATGTACAGTAACTAGTACTACTAGTAGTTATAAGTTAGACGTGCAATATCGTAGTCACCGGACGGGAATCCGTGCTGGAAGCGGGAAAATTCCGGGGGATAACTAATAGTAGTTTTACCCCTGCAGCTTTCCCAGCTTTCGCAGTGACCCAGGATGATTCATTTCTTTTCGTCAGCCTGTTGACTGGTTCTGCAACTGAATCAGACTGCAGTGATTGAAGTGACTGACAATGCTTCTGATTGCTTAATTTATCCTCCCCCCGCATCAATTCCTTTTCCCATTTCCCTATTCTCTATTCTCTATTCTCTTTTTCCCCTCCATCTTTCCCCCCGCTAAGCCTTTTTGACCCTTAGGTTCCCCACTGGATTTCTCCGCGTTTGCAGAGCAGCCAATAAATCCGGGGGTGCTGCTGGGCTTCTTCTTCTCTCTTTTCCCTTCTTTCTCTCGCCCGCCTTGTCTCTGTCGGTCTCTTTCCCTCTCTCTCTCTCTCTCTCTCTCTCTCTCTCTCTTTTTCTTTTTAGAATCCTTCTATTACTTTACCTCCTACTATCGGTGATTAACTATTACCGTCTACTCTCCCCCTCCCTCAGTGTCTATCTGATTTGACTTCGCTACTCCCCCCCTTTCTTCTCTTCTCTCTATTCATGTTATAGAGAATGCCATGTCCCGCCCCCAGGTCAGCATCGACCGTCTCACACCCCGACGTGTTAATGTCGAGCCCCGCGAATCGATGAACTGTAAATCCTGTCGGAAGCGCAAGGTAAAATAAATCCCGACCTGCACCAAATTCCCCGCTGACGACCTGACCTTTCGCCTTTTTTTCTCGATTCAGATCAAATGCAACCGTCTGCGCCCCAGCTGTGAAGCCTGCAAGGTCTTCCAGTGTCCATGCATCTACGGTTCGTTGCTTGCTTGTTCTTCTGTATCATTCTCGATGTTTGGTTTGGTTTTGTTTGTTTCTCCGGTCCCGATCAGGCCATATGTTGCACCCGCCGAGGTGTCTTCCTTCCCGTCTCTCCGTCATTTTCCACTCCAAGTACTGTACAACACTTACAATCTTTCCTTTTAGATGCTGTCCCGAAGAAACGCGGACCCAAGACGGATGTCTTGGAGGCTCTGTTGAAGCGTGTCGACGGGCTTGAGAAACGTCTGCAGGAGGATTCACCAATTTCACCCGTCTCGTCCGTCTCGCCCATCAAGTCGGTCGAGCAACACCATCAACAGCAACAGCAACAGCAACAGCAACGACCGCAACCCCCGCCGTTGTTACCCCCAGCCTCGGTGGTCTTTCCGCAGCCCCCACCACCGCAGAGTTATGGACTCCCACCTCGGTTACCCGACGCCATGCTCGACACTTATTTTTCTCGTCTGCATGGTAAGCCTTACTGGATTCTAGACGAAGCCCAAACCCGACAGCGCCATCAACTGGGTCAATTGCCTGCTCATTTGTCTATGGCTATCTACGCCTTGACGTCACGGTATTTGCGGTCTCCCTCCCTCCCATGCTGGAGCTTTCGCACTAAATTAGTCTTGCAGCTATACCAATCCTAACCCGGTCCTCGGCAGTCAGGACTATGCGCGACAAGCTCGCCGGCTGGTGGACATTGATAACCCCTCGATTGACGGCACCCAGACACTCCTGTTGCTCTCCCAAACCTTTTTCGCCCACGGCTGTGGGAAAACAGCCTACATGGTTCTCTGTGAGTCGATTCCGATTCTGGTCAAAGGGCCGAGACTAACTTATTTGCCAGCAAATGCGGTGGCTATGGCCTTGGCCCTGGACTTGTATCGCGAGGTCTCCGCTCCAACCCTGCCCGCCTCCGAACGCGAGATGCGCCGTCGCCTGTTTTGGACCGTCTACACCATGGACCGCTTCCTGACTTGCGGCTCCAAGCGGCCGTGCCTCATTGCAGATCACTCGATTGCACTGCGGCTACCGGGCGCAGGCTCGGAGACTGGAGAAAGCTTCAATCCTGTCGGCCCTAACATCCACTATTCTCCCGACCGGCGCAAGGGCCCTGGGGGCCCAACTTTGCTGGTCGACATTACGCGTATACTAGGCGTCACGCATCGGTATTTGGCGGCGGGAGGTGTCAAAGGCGACTCCCATTTTCCCTGGCATGCATTGTCCAATTTGTCCAAGATCCGACAAGAGCTGGACCTATGGGCCGCCGGCACGCAGGATCTCTTTACCTCGATCGAAACGCTTTTCGGCCACCCAGAGAGTACACTGTTACTGCTGAGCAAGCTGATCTATCATCTAGTGCACTGCCTGCTTTACCGTCCCTTCCTTCCCATTGACTTGGTAGAACTGCGCGGCACCGGCCAGCATCAATCCTGGCAAATTGAGGCGACCACGCTCTGTTTCTCGCACGCCAATGCAATCGCAGAGCTAGTTGAATTGGCCCGACACGCGCCACGTATTGAATGGCCGTCACTCGTGGCGTACTGTGTCTGTACCGCCGGTACGGTGCATGTACACGGCGTGCACTACCACGGACGTGAAGGCGAGGTGTTTGCGTCCAGCGCCGACTTCCTGAATCGTGAGATGCATCAGTTGGCCTGGCTGCGGCAGTATTGGGCCGGGGTGCAGCATCAACGGGAGATGCTACAGCGCATTGCAACCTGTCATGCGGACTTGGTACGCACAATGGCAGCCCGCCCGGTCCGGTTTGCGCCTGTCTTTCATCTCGAAGACTTCTTCGACCGGTACCCAGGCTTGGCTGTTGAGAGCGGACACGTGCGGTTGGTGGATGGAGATGAGACGTAAGCCATTGACCCGAACCGCTTGGCTGAAAGAATCAAATTGCTAACCTGCTTTCACAGACTCCCTCTCCTTGACCGACAGGACTTCCCTGGGGGGCTCATCTATCCTGCTACGGCGACGCTCCCTTCTCAAGGACGGCCTTCGATAAGTTTCCAGTCGTCGCAGGCGTCTCCACCGTGGGGCCCCGGGCCCGACTTGACTCTTCCGGAAACCAGTCTGGGATTTTCCCCTGGAGTTAGCAACTCTCCGGCAGCGTTCTTGTCCGAATCTTCCTTCACTGCTCCGACACCACCGGCCCAACCACAGTACGCGACGTTCCCATTCGAGGCCACGCCGGGCGCCCCGGCATTGACACCAGACGCACCCTCTCAAGGCAGCTCTGGCACTGTCACTGGAGGAGGGGCCGGAACCAGCGACGGGGAGAAAGATCCATTCCTCAGTCTGTTGGAGCAACTAGCAGAAAATGAGAATTCTCAGGGCGGGCCCAGTGAACTGGACTTCTTCCTAGGCGAGGGATTGGACTCGGTCCGCGTGCCCGATGATCATTTGGTGGACCCAAACAGCCTGCCCGAACCTGAGTGAAAGCCGATGATGGATTTGCAATTTCGCTCACCTCCTTACCTGATAACGGATCTGGATATCTTCTGAACCTTATGAAAATACCGCAAACAGATACCCGGGGTCATGATATCATACCACGTGACTCTCAAGGGGGTTGGCTCTGGGAGGGCATGTGATGATGCGGAGAACAACCTCCAACACTCTTGCTTTGACTATCATGTTTTCATTAAGAAAACATGGATTTCCGCATCGACGCCCTCGCTACAGCCAACAACTGGGTTCAAGGTTCGCCGACGCGACCGTATACCGGCATCGTCAGCCTGTACATGGCCGATCAGCTGTCCGCTGAGACGGCTGCGCGGGAAATCGTCAGCGTGATCAACGAGATGTATTATGGCGGAGACAGCGGGCTAGTCGGTATGCTATCTTGGACCTAATGATATTACCTTATTGATACCCTGGTAGAGGAGGGTCTTATCGACCTGTGGCGAGCAATCGCGCACACTTCTAAGACGCTGGAGCGATCGATATGTATCCGACAGCCAGTTCGGAATGAATCAGAGCCATCGATTAGCAGCGATTCGCCGACAACGCCTACAGCTCCGCAGCCCGCGACACAATCAGACCGGTCATACTACCCACCCACCCCGGCGCAACGTAAACTCCTTACCCTTCTCAAAGCCATCAGAACCTTTCCCACGACCGACCCCATGCCCGGTACAATGGCCGGAACCAGCCATCAACACCACCCCTCCTTATCGCCCTACCTCGGTGCTACTGTCTTCTCCTCGTCGTCATCATACTATGGCTCATCCTTGAGTAGCAACCACAGTGACTGGAGTGGCATGCTCGCTGATGACGCGGAAACGCGAATCAAGTGTAGGAGGGGTACTTGCTGGGCCGCTCTGCCATATTTCCGTGAGGTCATTGCAGAGATATTTCAGGAGGATGCACCGGGAGATTGGTTTCGTCGACCATCGCAATCGCGGCACACCGCACCTGCACCTGCTAGTACGGAGTCACAGTCGTCAACACCACTTCCTACTGCGAAGTGGCCTGAAGTACTAACAGGCGCGGAGCCCTCACCTCATTTCTATTCCACTCACAATCCTATTCCTGATCAGCTCGAAATCCCCCTGCCCAAAGTCGGCTTTGAGCCTTCCGAAAGTGAAGCCTGGCTCAACCTCACCTCATTTCTGGCATTCATGAGCAAAGAGTCCGTCCTAGAGACCCTGGACGACGTCGGCCTCGTCATGATGGGATCTGTGTTGGGCAATGAGGGAAAGACTCTCTCGGCTTCTGCTTCTGGGATCGGCAGCCATTCCCACGGCCAAGGTGTGGATTATTCCCCTTATCCTCAGACTCAACATGATAGCTTCACTGGCTGCATCGTCACCAAACCGTGTCTCGACCTTTACATCTCAGCCGCAGCCATCTGGGCCGTTATCACAGGCGAGGATATATGGAAGCGCAGAGGAGAAGATGCGGGGAACGAGTTCGTGGTGGGACTGTCATTGGACGATGATGACAGGACCGGTGACCCAACCATGTTGAGGAGGACTGCCTCCATGGCGCTGGGGGGTAGCAGCAGCACAACAGGCGCCACTTCGACCATGTCTGGTGGCCCGTCAGGCCTGGCACCCACCACACCCGCAAGCAAAGAAGCCAGGGCTAGCCGTAAAGCTAAGGCCGAAGAGCGCACCCCGCGAGACGGCAAGGATGCTATCTCCCGCCGGACGTGGGACGCGTGGATCGGCCGCCTTCGGGCGGCCAGCTGTCGGGAGGACCTGGCAGCGTCGACTAGGTCAATCGCTGCAGAGGCGGCGGACGTGATGTTGAGAGCCTGTACGTCGTTGGATACATAATCTCCCTATACACTATAAACATTCACCGAGTGGGAAGGAGCCCAACTCGTAAGTCACATGGTCAGGGAAAATAATGGAATAATCATACATATATGCTCCAGCAGAGCTTCCATCAATTGAGTAATCTCTCTGTTAACCGTGGGCGATTAACCGGATTGGGGTGATTCGGTACGCGCTTCGTTCCTTTGAAAGTCCAGAGCCCGAACTGGCTGATTGGATTGGATGTGTCATGTTGACGGCGGTCGTTCCAAGACCCCGAGAGGAGGGACTGCGTATCCGTAGCTTCCCCGAGCCCAGGACCCGGAAGCCAAGATCAAGCCTGTTGAACACGCCATTTGGATGGACTGCGTCTGACTCTCTGGTAGACTCAAGCAATGTGTACAGTATCTTACTTCGTTGACTAGAAGCAGTTTCCACTACCTGCGTTCTGAATACAAGGTTATGGTAATAATATATAGCTCTATCTATAATTACCAAACCACAAGAATGGGAAAGTGGTAACCCATGCCATCCACGTACAGTATATAGAGCATATAAGTGACACTCCCCAATTAAATGCATACATAACGAATATAGATTAGAATGATATCGGGGATCAGGAACACGGCAATGAACTCTAAGGTAGCCTCGCTATGAACAGAATCGACAAGGTTCCCAATGTGAGTAAATGATATGTGTCTGTCTAGGAGAACTTCACCCCTTTACTGGGATCCCACGTCCCGCCTGCTCCGCCGGCGGCGCCGAACCGAATCCCCATTTCCGGCGTCCACATGCCCGGCGTCATCGGGGGTCGCGCGTTGGCCCGCGTCGGTTGCGGGGCGGTCATGGGTTCCGCGCGGGGCGGCGCTTGCGGTTGCGGTTGCGGTTGTTGCGGGGTCGTCGGAACGGCTACGGCGATGGGCGCGGCTTGGGGTTGGGGCTGCGGAGCGGGGGCGGTGTATGCTGCCCGGGACTGCTGCTGCACCGGTACAGGTGCTGCTGCTACTGGGTCGTATGCCTGCTGTGGAGTCTGGGTATAGTGTTGGGTAGTCGGGGCCGTAGAGGTATATGATGGCTGCTGCTGCGGCTGTTGACGAATGGGTGGGGAGATGTTCAGTGTGGCCATTGCGGCAGCACTGGAGATGTCACTATGCAGGCGGTTAGCTCAATTGATAAGGAAGGAGGACTGATTCTTTGTGAGGGGGGGAAGAGGCTGCTCACGCTTCGATCTGACTGGCTTCCATCCTCCGCTTGTGCACAAAGGCCTTGCAATCGTCGCGAAATCGTCCTACGATCTTGGCCAGGTCATTGTAGAATTTGCGCCCGACTTCGATGTTGGATATGATCTCCTTGTACTTCAGGTATCCGTTCTCCAGTTCCTGCAGGGCACGTTCCCTCTCCTTTGTCGACGCATCGCCCGTATGTGCGCGGGAGAAGGCCCGGTTGGCCTCGCAGATGCGTGATGCGAGCTGGTCCTGCTCCTGCTGCTCCTCGGCTACCATTTGCAGGTCGGTGTCATACAGGCGGAGCTGTTCCTCGAAAAGATCCTCAAATTGGCTCGCCTGAATGGGCTGCATGGGAAACTCGCGTTCCAAGCGTGCAGTCTCCTTGGTCAGTGCTCGGCCTGCTGGGTGGTTAGTTCTGAGTTGTTGGCAATGTGTACACCGGATCTACTCACTGATATCATCCGCCCGCGCCTTGTCCTTGAGAGCCTGCACCTGTCGCTTACGACGGCTTTCCAGTCGGTTCACCTCGCTCAAGCATCCACGCAATCGCGCCACCTCCCGCTCAACCTCGGGCGGAATCGCGGCCCTGCGACTGCTGGGAACGTACATTTCGAGGTCCCGGTTTGTGCCGGTCAGCACGCGGAAGACCGCCTCCGAGCCTTTCAGCTTCTGTTCCACGAGGTTATCGCTACTTTGAGCTGACGTGAAGTACCCTTCAATCTCTCGGGACGTTGTGTAGAGCTTGGAAGCTGCTTCTTCGGACGACGCACGTGCCCACCGGTCAGTGCCATACCTGCGGCGTGATGCATCATCTTCTGCTTTCTCGGCCGCAAGAAGCTCCACTCCTTCGGTGTATACTGCTCTGTCGTTGCCCTTGACCTTGGCCGTATCCTCGAGAGACCTACGCAACCGGTAGAGACCATCCTGCTGGCGCATCTCCTCTGCATGCGAGACCAAGGTCGGGGGTAGTCCCAGCGGCTTCTCGAGTGCTTGTAGGGAGCCTGGGAGGTTGAGGGATGAAAGCAGACTAATCTGTCAGCAGGCTAGTCCTTATCAGAGCCTTCAAGGCACTTACTCTCGCAATTTGTCCGTCATAGTCTCTAGTTCTCCGATGATTCTCTCATTGACCAATCTATCCTTCCGATCGGAGTAGATGCTAGCCGCGATATGCACTGCGTATGGTACCAGCTTCGTGAACAGAGGCTGGCCTAAAGGCCCGTTCTCCCCAAGCATCGAGACGGCATCTGTCACCTGCGACGGCGCTTTCGCGGCCACCATACACGCGCGATCGATCAGTCTCAGCTCCGACTTGGGCGGCACGGGATTCAAGTAGATGATATCATTATCCTTCTCCGCGCGCTTTAGATCCTCGGTGACGCGGCTCTTGAGGCCCTGCAGATCCCCCAACACCGTGCGGCTGATCCAACGAGACTCCTTGAGCGCCTCATTCACGCAAAGCTCACTGTCCCTCAGCCGCGCCACCTCCTCACCGTACTTGCGTTTCTCCAGGCAGTCCAACGACTGCCGGTACTGCGCCGCGGCCGCGAAGTGATGGTGCTTGGCAGTCATATGATGAATCCACTCCGGACTAATCGCATTCGACTTAACCGCATGGTCGCCCGCGTCGGCGTAAAAATCCGAGACCTTGGCGGCCAGTCGAGCGATCGAGGCGTCCTTCAGCCCGTCCTTCACGGCCTTCTGCCAGAAGCATTCCTGCGCTTGCGCGAGGAGAAGCTGTTCGAGGCTCTGAAGAGTCATCTCGTCCATGTCTTCCGGCGGAGATGTTCGAAGATCAGGTAGAATATCGCATCGGAGGTGCACCAGAACGCCTGCTGCTTGGCAGAAGTAATTGCATGCCTGCTTGAGTCCGTCCGCAGTGGTTCGGTTCACGGAGAATGCGAGCTGCGAGTACAAGGCTGCGAGATTGTATATGATGTTGGCGAGTTCGAATCTGAGGTTGTTTTGCGAGACTATAAAGTGGCCCAACGCTATTAGCTTGAAGGGGGTTCTCTCTTGCCAGGGGCTCCGAGCGGTTCGGCTTTTTAACGTACTTGGTCTCGAGGTGTTGAATCCAAAGGCCGGGTACCATGGGAATTCCACGCCAACCTGCGGGAGTTCGAGCAATTAGCACCACTTCCTCTTTTGGTTCCACAGATCGCTCATGTTAAGGGGGCACTTTGATATCTGTCTCCAGAGAAAGGCATGAGCGGACATTGGCTTACATCGACTGGAAATTTGCCGCCAAGCCACTTCAACTGCGCCGCGTAGGTGACCAGCCGGCTGATTCCGCTGACATGTGCCTCCTGGACATTGATTGCTTCGCTCCGTAGCCGGTCGATGATCAGGAGATCCTCGGCGAACATATCCGGACGCTGGTCATATTTCGAGGAGATGTACTGCGTAATGGCATCGTTGAGGGAGACGGGGTGCGATCGCCGAAATGGGACCTGGAGAATATTACTGTATCAGAGTTAGCGGACTCCAGGGAAGGTTAAGAAGATGGAAATCGCATACGATGCCATCGTGTCCTTCGATTGAGCGCACGCAGGCGAGTGAGAACGGTCGGCCGATGGCGGGGAAGTTTTGTTGACAGAAAAGCCCAATCCTGACCCCCGCCGGGGCAACGCATGACGTTTTCGCTGAATGCCTGAGGCAGAAACGCCCCCCGTCAGGTACACTTTGCCATCTACCATATAAAAAGCACGTAGACATCAACATAATTCATTCTGTATTTGCGGCTTGGAGCTCATGCCATTATGTACTTGAAAAGGATCATAACAAAAATTCCGACCATATACGCCCAACAATACACACACACATGTACTGTACGCATTGCACCCGATCAGTGAGCCTTTCATCATACACTAGTCCAGCTCGTTTATCCTCATCTTGATATACTCAAAGATACTCAGGAGGATCATATTATTGACCCCCGTCCGTATCAATATAATCGAAAGCCCCTTGTACATGCTCGATTTGGCTACGGCGGCCGTTGCCTCGCCCACCTCCTTTGATTTTCCGAGCAGAACACTCTGTGCACGAGTTTTCCGCGTGTCAAGTGGATAGGTCTACTTCAGTTAGCTGGAAAGCTGGGATCAAGTGCTGGACAAAAGCTTACACAGAACCAAGGGACAGTGCTGCAGATTGCACCCGCAATCATGGGCGCCCCGAACGGAGACTTGTCAGGACCCAGCTCCTTCGCTGCAAGTTGTTTGACGGTTTCATAGACGGTGAAATAGAGACCAGAGCCGAGCGTGTCCCGCATAGCGTGAAGACGAAATCCCGTGTACAATCCACGGATCCCATACCGCTGGATGATCTGTTTGATGGCCTCTACGGTTCCCAGGCGTGGTTTTTTGCGAAGAGAAGGATCATTGACTGCGTTAGGGGCGGCCTGTGCACGGTTCGACACCAAGACCGAGGTCTGAACCACATTTTTGGCGAGCTCGAAGGGGCCTATCGCACGTCAGCGGGCAGGATTCTTGCTAATAATCCACAGCGACAGAGCTCACAGGCTAGGGGTGAGGTTATAAGACCAGCAACAAGGCCAGCAGCGGTAAAGGTAAACAGCGTCGACACAGTGGGGCTACTGCCTGGCTGATTATACATCGCCAGTGGCGATTCCCCGGTCATTTTCTCAATGAAATCGGAGATTCGATGCTTGGCCGCGTTGTACGTTGTAAAATTAACCACTCGGACCGCCGTAACGCTTGCTAGAGGTGGCAGGGCTCCTGAGATTCGACATTTACATTAATGCTTTGTCGCGCAGAATCCAAGGGGCGATGTCGACCTACCAGCAACGTAACCGCGGGGTCCTTCGGTACGCCACAGGTAGCGGACGCATTGGAAGACATTCTTGAAATTATGTCTGCATCGAATCTATCAGCAAGGAACCTCGACCATCTCGTCCAACGAGCGAATCGCACTCACGTCTGCATACGAGTTTTGACATTTTCCAATGGAGTCTACGCCAGCCGTTCGCGCCTCCAGTCAGCTTATTCCATAGCTCCTTCGCTTCTGCTCGGTGTTGACCTACCACGGCGAGGGTGGCACAAACTGTCGAAGTCGCCGAGGCCACCTGGGTTTTGTACCTCTTGAGCAGTCTGTTTCGCTTGGCTTCGTCCATAAGCCAGGGACTTCGGTTCGACATGGCTAGGGGAGGAGACTTCGAGGGGGTCGGGGTAAAGGGTGCATGTTCAGCGCGTTTGTCTAGAGTCATGCCTGAAGGTATCCCATCTGCGGCAGATGAAGAGGCCTCTTTGGTTGTGTATGTTCAGTTCGAATGTTTGTGGTTATAGGCAGGTCGCTAGGAACAAGCAGGCTGGGGAACCCTATGGAACGCAAAGCGGTCTCTCAGCGCGCGAGCAGACCGTTCAGCGTCCCACAATTATCCATGAAGCAGATACCGACAACCTCCTGAACGATTTTCTTTCACGGCTGAAAGAAAGGGGGTTGTAATGTAATAGACGGCGTTCAGTGGAGGAGATCGCACCAGCACACAGCTACCGGAGCTACTGGATTGCTAATGAAGGTTTCTCTGGGTCGAATTGACGACGTCCAGCTCGATAGCGCACTGGTCGGTCGCGAGTGAAAGATTGAAGTCAGGATTGAATTTCTCTTTCCACCAACTGGGACCTTGCACTGTTGTCCAGGAATACCTGTTGAGGATGCAGAAGGGTGAGCCACTACTTCCAACGCACGCCAGTCCTTCACATATTCTAGGAGGGATTAAAGTCTCATCCACGAGACGACAAGCTCCACGTACCTGTGCGGAACAACTGCGACACAGTATGGTGGCAGCCGAAGGCCAGAGTCGGGAAGACAATGGACTGTGCGGATGGCAGGGAAGAAGAATCAGATCGAAGAAGAATGGAAGGAAGTTTACAGTCGAGACTAAAAAGAGAGAGTGGGAGCGAGTCGACAACCATCACGATGGGGGTACCAGAAAATCACTCAACCAGTGGGGTGAGCAGCAGTGGTACTTAGTTGGGTTAGTGTCAGCAGTCAACTTTAGTGAGCCTAGTTGGGTTTTAGTTTGACTAAGTTGATGCATAGACAGCATAGTTACGGAACTTGTAACTTCAGTCCTTCGAGAAATTTGGGCAGAGAGCATGGATTGAGCATTAATCAATTCATTCATTATTGTGGACTGTGGGGGTGTGGGTGTGGGTGGGAAAGCCACTGCGCCCACTGGATGACTGGAAGACTGGATGACTGGAGAACTGCCCAGTGGATCACTGGAACAGGCTTAGTGGGAGTTCCCATCCAGTGACGTCGTCGTGAGGCATCCAGTGCAACTCAGTAACTATGAGTACGGTGATTAGGTGATTAGATTACTCCCAAAGTAATTGTTGCTGCATCCGTTAAGTTCAACAGAGAAACGGTTAGGGAGATGGGGATGACCATCCAATTTGACTGGGGTGCCTCTTTTCCATCTATTTGCTTAGCCAAACGATATCATTTGAGTCCCCCCTCGTGTACATACTCGTACGATGTATTTCTTTCTCTACAAATACTTCGGCGAGCGGGAAGGTGTTTATTCCTCATTAGACTACTCCGTCGACAACCCCGCTATAAATCCACTCAATACTCCATCCACACACACACACACACATACACACCCCAGGGATGCAGAGTATGAGTAGTACTCACTCAGTACATTACCCTATGATGCGTGGCAAAGAAGGGAAGAAAGCTGCAGTGGACCAAACCAATCCGGTCGGTGGTTGCGGTGGTTGCACCCGCCGCCCGGACGGATCGTCTACGGCATTGAGGGCAATAAGAATAAACTGATCAATCAGTCAATCAATTACTCTACCCCGCCCTGGCTGAACCGCACTACAAGCCACCAGTCAGGATCTGATGTTGATGATTTGATTCTAGTCCTGTGGTCCATTCTTAAAACGGGTGCAAAACATGCCAGTCGGTTGTTCTGCCGGTGCTTACTGCTACATGTATAATACTCGTATATATTAATATATGTACAGTATCCGTACAATAGCGTGAGAGCTGTGGCAGGAGCTGGGTGGTAAAGCCAGTCCTTTCTGGGGTATGTGGTGTGCCACATCAAGCTGTTGAAGGATATCCGGGTCCCCCCCCCCCCACCTGCCACCTCCCTCTTTCTGTTTCAACAAGCATAACTTACAAAGCTTCACATGTAAGCTGACCACATAAATGATTATCACTATGCTTCCCTGATGGCCTTTCTCCTCACTTCATGACTCGACACTCTTTATCGGAGGCTTGGCCTAGATCGCCAGCAACGGGCTGATGGTTGACTGTGGGCCTTCGAGCATGCGTGCAGATAAGATGATCGCTCCCTCAACCATGGTTGGGCCGTGGCACTGGTGTCGTAATCCATCTTGTGCTGGCCAGAATACCAGTTAACAGCAGTGCCAGCATCGAAGAATCCGCGATCATGATTGGCTCTTGTGGCAGACAAAGTCTTGCTGGTGATACCTCTGAGCACTGCACTGTCTTGAGTGAACGAATCATATCTCCGGTACTTGATTGGCATTGTCGATCCACAGCCCTCCCTGAGAGGCGCACACACCCTTTGGATCAGGATTCTGTAGCAATCAGTTGAGAGCAACGCTATGGTCACTCGATTTGTGTCAATGCTAATTGGTGGGCGACTCCCGTGCTTCGTACCGCAGTGCATCTCGAGAAAACGACCTGACAACGCGGAACGAGGAGCGTGGTCAGGCTACTCAATGCCCAAAGTAGAAGTAGACAGGAAATTAACTCAGTGGACTTAAATGCAGAATCCATGGTAGCACCGGTCTCAGCAGCCAAGGTCTGTTTTGATCATATATTATGTGAGATCCTCAATTCGGGGTTCCACAAGTACTGTACAGAACAGTATATATAATCAATTCATTCGTCCTAGGCTCGTGGGTGATATGATTCGATCTCAGGTGTGACAGGATCAAGATGCTGAACATTCATAAAGAACCAAGAATCTTGCTAATGTGTCCTGCGATGCGAGAATAAGATATTCTAATCACAAATCAAGATTGTTCATTGGGTATTGTGCATGTATGTTGAATCCTCATGCAAGGTAAGGTAAGTGGGGATGGGGCTTACCCTCGGGACCTCGGTCCCGCAGGCGGTTCCCCCGCAAAAAGGAGCGTTACTCCGCATCGGACCACTTGATGTTTGCACTACCACCATCAAAACACATAACTACGCCTGCCATACTACCTCCTGAATCTCGCGTCGCTCGAATCAACCCACTCCCAACAGAGCACCTCATCGAAGATAAACTTGATTCAATTCGCGCTGAGGGAATCGAGTCGAGAATCCTAAAGAGAGAACCCCCAGGTCTTTCGCCGAACGAACATCATGGCCAAGAAGCCATCAGGTCCCGCCTACGTGCTGGGCGTTGGCATGACCAAGTTCATAAAACCGCGTGGCAAGGTCGATTATCAAGAGTTGGGTTTCGAAGCTGGTGTCAAAGCTATGCTGGATGCCCACATCAACTACGATGAGGTCGAGCAAGGGATTGCATGCTACGTGTACGGAGACAGTACCTGCGGGCAGCGCGTCTTTTATCAATTTGGACTCACACAGATTCCCATCTACAACGTCAATAACAACTGTTCCACAGGGTCCACAGGTTTGGCTATGGCTCGAACGCTGGTCTCTCACGGGGCCGCAGACTGCATCCTGGTTGTTGGCTTTGAGAAGATGAGCCCGGGTAGTCTCCAGTCGGTCTACAGCGATCGCGCGAATCCGACTGGCCTGTTCGGAAAAATGATGGCCGAGACCAGAGGAGTCACGAATGCCCCAGGTGCGGCACAGATGTTCGGCAACGCTGGTCGTGAGTATATGGAGAAGTAAGTGTGTGGTCTGGAAACGGTCGCTAGGACGATGAAAGAAAGGAACTAATCGTCACATGTAGGTATGGTGCTGAAGCCGAAGACTTTGCCAACATTGCGCGGATTAACCACGAACATTCCAAGCGTAATCCGTACTCCCAATTTCAGGACGAATATACTCTCGACCAGATTCTGAAATCGCCGATGATCCACGCACCTCTGACGAAGCTGCAGTGCTGTCCAACATCCGACGGCGCGGCCGCTGCTGTGGTCGTCTCCCAAGCTTTCCTTGAGGCGCATCCCCACCTGAAAGACCAGGCAATCCTGATTGCCGGTCAAACGCTCGCCACTGATCACAGCTCCGTGTATGATCGCAGCTCTATTGACTTGATGGGATTCGGAATGGCCCGCAATGCGTGCCAAGCTGCTGCGGCTGAAGCGGGAGTGAACGTTAAGGATATTAAGGTGTGCGAGTTACACGATTGCTTTTCTGCCAACGAGATGATCACCATCGATGCACTGGAGCTATGTGAGCCGGGAAAGGCGCACGAGATGGTGCGACAGGGAGACATCACATATGGCGGAAAGATGGTCATTAACCCTTCTGGAGGTCTTATCTCCAAGGGTCATCCCTTGGGGGCAACGGGATTGGCGCAATGTGCAGAGCTTGTTTGGCACCTGCGTGGCTGGGCCAATAATCGCTTAATTGACGGCACGGATGCCGCCCTTCAGCACAACCTGGGGCTGGGAGGTGCCGTCGTGGTAACCGTATACAAGCGAGCAGATGGCAAGGCCGCAACACCAGTACCATCGGAGACAGTGGCAAAGATCACGGGGCTTGGGTACAACCCGGCTGTCGAAGCTAAGGGCTTCACAGCAGAGCAAGCTCGATCAGTTCAAAGTCGGAAACATAGTGACAAGTGGGCGTTAGCCGACACGCAGGACCGGGTGCTGGCGCGGTTCTAGCTCGAAGGATGTGTATAGGACAACACTGGGCTCTAGGATGTGAATTATAGCATTGCAGAGATGTAGTAAAGTACGAGCTGCAAAGCTCGGCCCTCGGAGTAATGGTATCGACTACTGCGCGTTCTCAACCCCCTCTCAAGTTTATGCCTTGGGTGTAAACGATCCAAGCTGCTGGGTGGTCCTCTCGGCAGCACGTTGCGCCGCGCGCGCGCGTAGCTGACATAAGCAGGCGCGATCCACCGCGTAGGTTAAATTTTCGCGCAACTTCACAGTTCAACCTTTTTCCTTTCTTCTTTCAATAAACCAGGTCTCCAACATACCCTTGCGGATAGATGCCCAAAGGGCACGTTCTATTTGCAAATTTTAGCTTCGAGACCAAGAGCGAATCTTCGCATGCTCGTTCTAATCCCATCACGTGGCGCAGGGTTGGTCTAACCATCTCATCACGCTGTAGTTGGGTTCGCTTTTGAGCACACATCCCTTGTTTGAAATCCCGTTACATTGTTCACATACCTTTCGCATCTTCGCCATCTCTTCTCTTGTATAGGGTTGGATGCTGCAACAAGACTTGCATGGCATGAGAGCTTGAAACTGGCTCCGATCCTGGAAAAAGATGGTTTTCCTCGATTTGTTGTCTGTATCAAGCCATGTTCTCTCAACTTGCTCAATCGTTTTCTCCCCCGCCTTTTGTGTGTGTACTAATTTACAGGATATATCGACACGTAGCCTAAACTGCCAAGGCACTTTCGAAGTCTCGTCTGTTCATACTCTCCATGGTATTCGAGGTCAAATTTGTGCCAAGATTGAATCCCGGACTCTATTGTCCAATTTACTTTTCTCCCTCGTGTTGCGTCCGCTGTCAATCTGAAATGGGGCGGTACGTGTCAAAGCAGGGAGGTACATTCAAACTCGTAGAATTGTAAGTACTGCTGTTCCGTTGGCTCGCGCTGGCGGAATGCAAGCTGTAGGAAAGCTCGACTTGGGAGGTCTGCAAACCATACCTCGCAGAGAAGAGAGGGCGGGTGCGCCAACCGTTGTCAGGTATGCGTTACGTCGCAAGTCGGCAACCGGGGCACCCTTGTGGAACAAACCATCCCTTAACATTCGATCGAAGGAGGTTGTTATTGCTGTGCAATTCTAGGACAATCATTCTTAGGATCAGCATCCCGCTTGGAATGTCCAGTACGTACCCAATTCAATGAGAATAAGCTTCGCAGGGCGCGGTACCTGGCTGAACCAAGGCTGCAGGAGGCTGCGGTGGCGTGGATCAATGGTAACTTCCTGAGGGTGTGCCCGCCCCTTACATTCCTTCGATCAAGGTACAGAGCCATGACTGGCTTGTCGCGAGGTGCTGGTGCATTGTCGCACGGGGAAGGGCGTCTAGTCTTGAGAGGGTGACAAGAGAATCTCGGATCTTCAATTCCAATGCTTCGAGGAGGCGCGAGTGGCCATACTCCTACGATCGCCCTCACTCCTGGTTGAAAAGCCCTGGCAAGATGCTAGTTATAAAGCTTGACTTCATCTCTCCTCCATGCAGAACACCAGGCAAGTGTTCGGATTCAGTTTCACAGTCATCGATCGGAGGTCTTTCTCTCTTTCTTCATTCCAATTCATTGTTTGTCAACCTTGGCTATAGATCGCCTCGTCTAGTACGCCTGTCCACTCTTTAATTTTCAACTTCAGCTTCTTTTTTTTTTTTTTTTATCTTAACAAATCACAATGGCCCGCTTCAGCCTCTCCGTCCTGGTGCTCTGCCTTTTCATGGCTTTGATGGCGTCTGCCATGCCTGTCAAGCGCGACGATGTCGCCAATGAAAGCGACTACGCTATGCAGGGGATCGAGGTAAGCTCCGGCCCAGAATTTGGCTTCGACGACGTATGCTAACATCCGACTCAAGTCCGCCACCAAAATGATGGAAGAGATGATTGAGAAATACAAGCAAGCTCAGGAGGAGGCAAGCGACAACGCCAACGATGCCTCCGCCGCAACCGCCGACGAGACTGAGAACAAGAACGCTCCGATGGAGGATGCGAGCACGACTCCGTCCTCCACTACTCCCACTGAGACGACGCCCGTTGCCAGCGCTGCCGCCCAACCCCCCAAGCCTAGCAAGACTCACATCGTGAACGACAACCCTTTTGCGAACCTGCCCCTGGTCGGTGGTCTGTTGAGCGGCGGTGGTCTGGGTCTGTGATGCCCCGATGGTGCTCGTCCGGTGCCGTCAAAGGCAACTGCCGGAGAACCCAAGTTTTGGTGATGTTCTGTGTTGTTACGATGCTTGTATGAGGCATAATGATTGTGATTTTTCCCACCTTAGTCTAGGATTTGCTTAGTAAAGCTCGGTCGGTCGTGCAGGTTGGTTCCATAGAATACTCGATAGGATAGTTAGTGCGCAAAAAGAATATAACAATTCAGTGCTATGAGACAAAATGGTCGGCTATGCAGAAATACTCGGTGCGAGTCAATAGGCAAACATTCGCTCATGGGTGATTTCCGTGATTGCAACCCACGCAAGGGCAACGGGATAGCTCTGGGTATATAGTAGTGAAATGGTGCCATGCAGTCAAGCCGCAGGTTTCTTCAAGGACCTTGGTTTTGATTTGCTCGCTGCTGTCCTTCATAGAGCCCGGTATAGTATCCAGCATAATACCAGGCCATCATGAGGTTCTTCAACCCTTCATCTTGCACTATGTGCCGGCGTCAGTATCCTGCTACCAACGCTAATTACCACAGGAGCCTTACCTTGTGCTAGAGCGGCATGGGGCGGAGGCACGGCTCCTACAGGAGTGAAGCCTTGGCCAGTGGGCGCAATTGTTGGATCCCCAGCCGCGGATGACTGCCCTGTTGTCTAGGAGAAATGAGCATATGCAGCCCAGAAGATAGAGTTCATAACTTACCTTCGATGTCTGAAGGGTAGGGGCTTGTTGAGAATCAACAGTGACTTTTGCTTCAGCAGGAGTTGCAGCCACTACAGACGGCGGTTCGGCGTCATGATCCATGCGATCAACCGCTTCATCCGGTTGCTGCGCCGGTGAAACACCTTGAAAGCCCGCTTCAGCCTCTGCCTCTCTCAGTACATCATCTACATTCTCTCCTCTTGCCTGGATGCTGTGATAGAGCTGTCGTAGTCTTCGTTAGCATTGGATCACGTGCCATCGACAGAGGAGCTCATACTTTGTATTCCTCGACAGCTTCGTCCCAACTCTGGACCAGCGCAGAATCATCCCAGATCTCTTCTTGTGTCAGTGGCCTATTGGCATTCCTAGACTTCCCCATGGCATAGAATAAGAGGCAGCAAAGAGGGGGGAAACAAATGAGGACGAGATGGCCGACTACCTACAGATAACTTAGACTGGAGTAGTCAGCAGCAGCCAGGCCGAGTGAAATTCACTGATGGTCGGCCGGCCGGGGGGCTCGAACTCACCGCTTGGCGGCGGAAAAATTGCGAGCAGAAAAAAAGTTTCCCGCACCTTTCGCAAAGCCCGCCGATTGTAGCGCTTCAAACACCAGCCTACATTTCTACGCCCGATCGCGACAGGATGGCCCCGGACAAGAAAGACAAGAAGCGCAAGGGTATGTGATTTTTCTCTTCCCTACTCATTGCGCGAATTGATCCCCGGCGACTGACCACCCCATAGCTGCCAACGCCGTTGCCGCCGACTCGCCCGCGAAGAAGACCAAGAAGGTCGACGCCAAACCTGCTCAACAGCCTAAGGAAACTCCCAAGCCAGCTCTCAAGAAGGCCAAGAAGACCGAAGCACCTGCTAAGGCCGAATCCTCCTCGAAAGTGAAGGTCAACGGCGAGCCAGCTAGACAGGTCAAGCCCCGTAAGCGTGCGGCCGACTTCCTCAGTGACAACGACGAGAGTGAGCCAGAGTCAAAGACTACCGACGTCAAGGCTAGCAAGGAGAAGCCCAGCACCAAGAAGTCCAGAAAGTCAGACGGAACCGCCGCCGCTGCCACGAAAGGAAAAACCGTCAAAGCGAACACCAAACCCAAGAAGGTCGAGCCTGTTGTGGAAGAAGATTCTGAGGATGAGGATGAGTCTGCCGCCTCGGATGCCAGCCAGAGTGAGGATGAAGAGGACGACCGCACAACTGCTCTGATCCGCGGCTTTGAGAGCAGCGGTGACGAGGCCGACTCCGATGACGAGGGCTTTGACCCGAGTAAACCCCTGCCCAAGATCCCAGACTTGAAGAAGGCGCAGCGCAAGCTGAAGAAGAGTCAAGCGAGTTCCGGCCAGCCAGAGGGACCTGGTACGATCTATGTTGGGTGAGTGCTACTGCTCCATATTGTGATCGCACGTCTAACCGTCTTATTCTCAGACGTATTCCCCACGGTTTCTACGAACACCAGATGCGTGGCTACTTCGGCCAGTTCGGTACTGTCACCCGCCTGCGTCTTTCCCGTAACCGTACCACCGGTCGCTCGAAGCATTACGCTTTCATCGAGTTCGATTCGGAATCCGATGCTAAGGTCGCTGCGGCTACCATGGACAACTACCTCTTGTACAAGCACCTCCTGAAATGTAAATTTGTCCCCCAGGAGCGTCTGCACCCTGAGATCTGGAAGGGCGCCAACAGACGGTTCAAGCGAACCCCGTGGAACAAGATCGAGAAGAGGCGACTTGAGCAGGGCAAGACGAGAGAGCAGTGGATGGACCGCATTGAAAAGGAGCAGCAGAAACGGGCGGCCAAGGCAGAGCAGCTGAAGAGCATTCTGGGATACGATCTGGAGCTTCCTCAACTGAAGAGCGTGGACGAAGTTCCTGTTCAAGAGAGCAAGGCTATCGAGGCGGACGAGCCGGCAGCCGAGGAACCTGCCAAGGTCATTGAGGCCCCTAAGACCGAGGAGGTCGAAGCAGTGAAGGCCGTTGAAGATACCCCCAAGAAGACCAACAAGAAGGAGAAGAAGGCAGCTCAGTCCCCTGCTGTGCAAGAGACCGCCAAGCCATCAACGAGGAAGACTGAAGTCGCAGCCTCCCCCGCCACTAAGAAGGCTAAGAAGGCCGGCAAGAAGGCTAAGGCCAAGGCTTGATTCTTCGGTTCTATCTAAAATGTTATTGTCATGTTATTCATCGCATAAAATATCGCTCGGAGTTGACTGATTTCAATTGTACATGGTTATTGTATTATTCGCTAGGCATGAATAGAGGAATATCCGTATCAATCTATTTCACCTCCATGCAAGTCACAGGTGCCTTTCTCAAAACTTCTCAAGCCAGCAGTTTGAAATCAATCGCAGTTTCACCACCGACCATTTATGCGCCTGAGGCCACCAAGTCCCATTACAGTCACATGATCATGCACTAGGCTGCAACCAGTCTAGCCGGGCCCACCGACTAACCTCGCATAAATTTGCAGCTACGGCATTTCTACCATTCAATTTCCTTTTCTCTCCTTCTTTCTTCCAACTCCTCGCTCAAAGAATCGCATTCGAAGCTCACACACAGAGAAATCCCTTCGGGGAATTCCCTTCTAACTAGCTTTTGGGAAAGTCCCCGGACACCCTGACTGTTTCAATCGTCCCTCGTGGGCTCAGTCAGGCAATGCGGAAACGCGCCGCCATAGAAGCAATTCGATAGCGGCTTATTGCCCTGTTCCCTCCCAGTGCTCGCATCCGTATCCGACGTCGGGGAGAGGTCATGCCTTCTCTCGATGGAAATAATGGTGGTACGGGCGTGTGCTGGAGAGGGGCTTTGATCTGGGTTGCCTTTCGTCGTGTTTGGATAGTCATGCGATTGCTCACTACCGAACCCCCTTTAGGGATTGGTGGTGGGTAACCCAATGGGGCTCATTCTTGAGGCGAGGAGTTCATCTATGCTTTTCTTCTCCCAACGAGTCTGTAGCTTATGGAAAGCGGTGATTATGCAGGATCACAGATGCTCTGTCGAAGGAGTCGGACTCTTGCACATTTTTCTGTTTTTTTTTTTTTGTTTGTTCGTGTGATGATATACCAATCATAGAGTCAAGCCCTGAGATTCCGTACTACGGTATAGGAGTTATTGACGATAAACGATTGTTTTTTATCTGATGAGCATTTGATATCATTGTCGCGTCACCTAGTTCAGTTCGGATCTTTTCTATTCTAAAAAATAATAATATCATGAAGATAAACCCGTGTCCAAGTTCGCTATCTGCCCAATGAGAGAAATAATGAGAGCCATTATCATCATAGTCATTCTATTTTATACAATTGTCCTCTTGCTCATTCAGTAGTCTCGCTGAAAACAACCCCCCTCCCTCCCCTTCGTGTCCTTCATTGCCCTTTCTTCTCCTCGGCACCAGCACCCGCAGGAACAGGCTCCGCCGCTCCTTTGTCCGTCTGCAATAGCAATGCTGTAACAATCTCGGCCAGAGTGGTAATCGCCGTGGCACACACATTACTCCAAACCTGGATGCTCACGGACCCGAAAGGCGCGCGGGGGAACGACAAAATCCAGGCCACGTAGTACGGGACCCAACCCTCCGGCAGCATGAAGACGGGCGTTTTCGAGTACCAGAACTGCAGGAAGAACTTGAGGCCACTTGTACCGATCCAGCGGACGGCTTTCACGCCCCAATCGAAAGAGGATTTCTGAGAGGCGAGCTCCTTGTCTGGATTGTTTGGGTAAGGACATAAAACGTGTTAGCTTGCGGTTGCGCGAGTGCGTGCGTGCGTCGTCCTCTCCTCCTTGTTCTGCTACGACACCCGCAGAAGGAGAAGATGGTAGGCGACCAGAAAAACAAGGGGGGTTAGGTTGGAACGTACTCATGGCTTCATATTCCTCCATCGTTTTGTCGTGTCGCCTTCGGAGCTTGGCCCATCTCGCAAACTCGTCTTGCGAGCTGGTGTTGTTCATGTCCCGTTTCAGTTGGACAACTTCGCGCTTCAGACGGTTCTGCTCGCGGAACTTCCTAGATGTCGGGGTCGGGAGTCTCAGGTAGAGAAGCCATAACTAGACGTAATATCGTCAATCACTGTTTAGGAGACATGTTCTCGTTGAGGTGGATCGTAGTCAAGTGAACCATTGAAGGGGAATATTTCCAATCGCCTGGGGTCAACGTACTAGGTTGTCAAACGTGGCCGCGCCGACGGTGTTCACAACGTAGATAGCAATGTGAACGAAAAGCACAATCCCCACAAGAGGCAACATGATGGGTCGGGGTGCTCTGGTTGTTGACGATGGAGGAGGGGAAGTGTTCAGTGGAAAATGGAAAGAAAGCCCACAAATCTGCGACCGTGTTGAGTGCGCGTATGCAATGCGCCGCTGATTTCCAAACCGGGGACAGGTCGTATGTGATAAGTCAGAGAGATGCAGCCAACAAAGAGGTCAAAAGACACACGGGTGTAGATCGAGAACAAAAGTTGACCCTCAAGCTTGCGGAAGGGAAATCGAGATGACGTTTGTCACGAGTCTCTACCCGCCCGTCGGCTGCGGCGTTTCTTCAGTCTCCGGTCCATACACCTCGAGTCTTCAATCACCAACGAACTCGGTACTTTCTACTTTGTACAGCCGGGTGAAGACTGGGCTTTCTCTTTCTTGCAATAATCGCTATGCAGCAGGCTGGATGATGCCCAATGTCCCCTCCTTCAACTCATGATGCCGCATTTCATGACCTGGCCCAGATCCTTTCAGCTGGATACCAAAACAACGAGGTTCTCGAGATCGAGATACTTCCTCCGGGTCTAGGTCCCCTCCTACAGGATGGTCACTCGGTTGGCATCACCAAGAAGTACCTAGTCCAGGCTTTCGTCACAGCACGACGCAATTTCTTCGGCGCTTTGAACGGGAAATCCCTCGATGGGCCTGAGCATGAGAACAGTACCTCACCACCTGGGCACGGGAATTACGCTTCGGACGAACTCCTCCTTGTGTCCACAGAGATTATTCTCCTCTTTGACTGCGAGCATTTGACGGCATGCAACTGGCGCAAAAGACGCCTGGCTGCGTCTATCCTGCGCCACAATCTCGCCGACTCTGATAAGGGGCGTCTTCGGTCGCTCGTCGATGCTTTGAGCAAGGAACTCTCCTTGACCACGACCTTTCTCTGCTCTCCATTGCATCGACACACCAAATCCCCGACCTTATGGAATCATCGCTTATGGCTCCTGACTCGCTTGATGCGCCTTCAACGGCTGCCCCAAGGGCAGCTGGATAAGCTCTCACACGAAGTGATCCCAGGGATCTTGAATGACGAACTGACCATAGTCCTTCGGGCTGGAGAACTCCACCCTCGGAATTACTACGCCTTTACTTATCTAAGGGAGGTCATCGGTGCCGCATTGGGGACAGGTGATGGTGGTCAAGATGCCTCTACTCTACTGGCTGAATCTATGATACAGAAAGCCCTGCAGTGGTGTATCGCCCACCCTGCCGACATATCCGGATGGGCGTTTACTGAGTTCTTAGTCGCAAAAATTCCCCAATATCAAATCCGCAGTGGCGTGGTGCGTCAGGTGATACAATTCGCCCTGGATATCGGTTGGGAGGGCGAGAGTCTGTGGATATTTGTGTACTCCGCGTCAATAGACCTAGAGGGCAATTGTCTGGCCAAGGATAAACAATGGGCGTCTCAGTGGGATGCGTTGCCGGAACCTCCGCTACCAAGAATAAGGTCGAATGGTGGCTGGAAGGTCTGGCTGGATTGGGCCAGGGCTGTCTGGGCCAGCAGCAGCCCAGCGGTCAATTAGGACAATGGTCAGCCGTTCAAATAGAGAGGCGCAAGGTTATAGGCTCCAGCAATGGGTCGTGCGTGTTCTTGGACATGGAGTATGCGTACCTCGTCGCATCATACACCTATACATGTGAACCATGAGGATGTTGCATGACTGTGCGGGAGCCTCTTGAAAACGCTAAATGTGACCAACTTTAATGAAATCCTCGCTAGCTACCATGTCCTCATAACATGCTTCCAATCGAAAACGGTTGTCTCCATCACGTTGAAAAGCCCGAGGCCGTGCGAAATAGTCGCATGCGCTCTATCGTAGCCCTGCGCCTCACAGGCAGACCAACTCATGAAGTATGCACGAGCCCGAATAGTTATAGCCAAAACAGGGGTGTCAAAAAGCATGGTCTGGGAAGGATATATAGTGAGGTACTCGGTGCCCGGACTGCGCGGCGACGAAGTGGCGGACAGGCTGGGAGGACAAAACCGGGAGCTTTCTATCGAGGAGAATGGGGGACAGTGTCATTTTTTCTTCGCTCCTGCAAGTGCTTCGGCTGCTCGGCGCTCATCGGCTGTAAAAAGAAGTGAGAGAGGGTCAGTCTGATCGAGTGCAAAGAATCTGGAGGCCGAGATTTTTTGTCGGGGATCAGTTGAGATCTTACCTGCTTTCTGTTTGGCCTGCATTTTGGCAGCATCGCTCTCCTTCTTCCGCTGAAATTCCGTACCAGTAAGCTCGTTCTTGGATTTCTAGAAATGACATTATTAGGTTAGAGACGATACGTTCATATGCTGGAAATTCGGCAGGGAACTCACCTTCTTGGACTGTTCCTTGTTGTTCTTCGCGCGATCGCGATCTCTCTGGTTGCCACGAGTCATGGTGATGAGATGGATCAGATGGAATCCAAGCCGTGTATCACTTTAAAATAAAGATAGAAGGAAAGGAAGGAAGAAAATTGTAACGCGCTGCGAACAGTCACGGTTCTGTTGGTGTGGAGTGACGAAGAAATCGGAGGGTGGCTTTGCCTGTGAGGGAAAAGTTTTCCTCTTTTTAAAGTTGTATGGAAGACGGATCTCTCTGTTTCTCTGGCTCTCTCTCTCTTCTCTCTCTCTTTCTTTCTCCACGCCCCTCGTTTTCTTAGGGAGTTGCTGCGGCCTGCCGGCCCCACGGGCTTCCCCGGGCTTTTTTAGTCCAAGAGGTTCCATGCCACTCTGTCTGAGTACTTCCGCCTGATCACCACTTTGTATCTGTCTATATAAATGGCGGACAAACATGCACGTGCGCTTACAATATGAATATTATCAAAAATGTATGTATGTACATAACCATAGATATATTACGGAGTACTCAGAAGGTATTGTTCATGACTCGACTAGTCAGACTCGAAGAAGCATGAAAGCTGCAACCACCCATCAATACATCAACCCACTTGGATCTTCCATGGCACATGCGTAGAAGAGCTCAATTCTAAAAGAGGAAGAAGCAGGCAACCCTCGAGACTTTGATGCACCGATTTGAACAACTTTCTGCAGGGTGGGCGCTTAATTCATCAACCCATTCATTGGCTCATACATAGCTCGTTTGAAGCCCTCGAGAGCGCCAGCCTACCTGGCTAACTATCCAATCCTCCGCCGCTTAGAAGCGCCTTCATCGACCCAGGAGTCGCTCCTAGCTGCACATAATAACATGAGAGCCTCCTTCTCATTCCGTATCAGCATCATAAGCGCTGGGAGCTGGACTCCTTTGGACACCCGAACCCGCACAAGGAAGGCCTCATCCCCCACGATGGGAGCGAACAGATCCAATTCATTCAATTAGGCGCCAATTCCCACCCAAACAAGCAAGAAGAAACCAAAATGATTGAGATGACTGGCCCTAGGCTTTCCAAAGGCTTTGTGAAAGTGTTTCAGGGTTCCCCGTCCTTCACCCATTGTGTCTATTATTGTCTTTGTTACCCTCCTTATGGAAGCCTCATTCAAGGGTGACCCTATACCTGCCTGCCTGTTCTAGGGCTGAGCTACCCATAACCCATAACACCAAGCAGTCACTACCCAAGCCAGAGACACCCAGTTCTCTTTAACACCCTCTTCGACCTCGTGGTCTTCTTCTCTTTCTTCCTACTGATTCCCATCAGATAATCTCCGGCTGCTGGTCCAGTCTTTATTTCCTTTCTTCCCCTGCCTTGGTTTTTCGTCCAAGTACCTTTTCTTCTCAGTGGTTCGTTCCAGTTTCGCTTTTGAAGAAGACTATAACACCCATACACATAACTCATACATACTTGGCTGGCACAGACTTGATCCAGCTTCTCGGCTAGAGCTTGCGATCTTTCCTTTTCTTAACTTTTGACCCAAGCATGATGACCTCACTGCAAGAATCCTTGGCGGGTCCAGGATATGTGATTCTCAATGCCATTCGCGTCATCAATATAATCGTCTTTCTGGACATCATCGCGGCCAGTGCGGTGATGTTGGTGAAGATCTCGCTGTTGACCAGCTTTTTCTTCTTCGAGGCAGTCTCTCGCGTGGCTACGGCCGGAGTCAGCAGTAAGTACTTGGTCTCGATTCTATCCCCGTTATTACTCTGTACCCAAGTGAAAAGTTGCTGACTTGCACGGTGACTAGTCTTCCTCATTATCTCGGAGCTCCCCATCTTGCGCGGCTACTTTGACCGCAATTGGCCGTTACTAGGGCAGGAGTCGGGGTTCATTACCCTGGCAATCGCAATGCTGGTACTGGGGGTGGGGGTGTTGGGCGACCTCAACACGAAGGCGACAAGCCAGGAGTCACTGGGGATGCCGTTCTGGCGCCTCGTCCTCTCCGCTGGTATCTTATCCATGATCATGAGCGTGATCAACGTGGCTGCGGTAAGCCGACTCCTACAACCCTTGAGCTGACATAGTTGCTAACGATTCCATATCTGATAGAGCTTCGTGTTTTCTGACCGCGACATCGGAGTCAGCGCACGACATGTCCGCCTCTATGGAGCAGTGGCGCCCCAGAAAGTGGTATCGCGAGCTGGAAGCCAACGATCATTCCAGCTGAGCATGAAGCGGGAGGAATCTTTGCCAACATACAGCCCGCAAAGCTCGGTGCGGAGACACATGTCTCAGCGGAATAGCACGCGCTTTCCACTCAAGATCTCCTCACCACTTAATCCGATCATCATCAGCGACGCAGCATCGTCCAAATACTCGAGGGACTCGGCTGGAGTCACGATCCCAGACCTTTCGCATCATCCAGCCATGCAAGCGGGACGCATATAACACACTACATCAGCTAGGGTAACTTGTTGGCAGTAGGACATCGATACTTTCTGGTTGAGCGGAGCATACACAATGGCGTTGGTACATGTAGCGGCTAAGAGATATCCAAATTCCACTTTTATCTTATTTTATGTTTTTTATTGTCTTTTTTGAACTTCAAAAATCTCTATACAATGTGAAAGTAGCAAGGGTTTGATTATCGTCGTAATTGTAACTACTTAGTATACTTAGCACCGCCCGCTCCATGAAGGTAAATGAACTTTGGAGGCCTGTTTATTATTGATTGACGGATCGCGGGCACTGCCGCTTGGCGCCGGACGGGCGATCTTATCGCCTCCAGCCAGGCCGGCACTTTGAGGCCACCTGGAACACTGCAACGCATCTGCTTCACAAGAAAGAGCAAAGCAAGTAATTGTCCGCTCGATGCGACAACTTCCCCCTCACCACACAAGACATTGACAAGATGGTTGAACTCGGGATCTCGTTTGCAACGTATGTATCACCTACCCCTCCCCCTTCCCCCTTCTTTTACATTGTCAATAACCAACACGAATCCTGGCAACCACAGCATAAAGTCATTCCTCATCTTCTTCGCGCCCATCATAATTCCACGCGCCATCAACCTCTACCGCAGCCTGCGCGTGTCGATAGCGACCAGACCCCCGCCTCGACCCGTGCCCCACGATGCCGCGCGCGCGCTGAATCTCCTCTTCTTCTCCATCACCTTCTTCTTCCTGCTCAGCCTGCCCTTCAGCCCGCGGGCCCCGCCGCAGAGCATCTTCACGCTCACGCACTCGCGCATCAACACGGCCAGCGACGTGCTGTTCGCGCGCCTGGCGCGCCTGCGCCCGGAGAACACCCTGACGGCGACCGACCTGCTGCTGAAGACGAAACTCACCTCGCTGCCGGCGCGCAAGCTCTACCTGCGCTTCGGCCCGGACGCCCTGGCCCGCTGCCAGTTCTGCTCGCTCGACAACCCCACCACCTACATCCTCTACTACCTCCCGAGCCACGTCCTGCTCCCGCACCTGTTCCACCTGGCCATCCTGGGCGCCGCCACCGCCGCGCCGCTCACGGGCCCGGACGCCAGCCGCTGGCGCAACAAGTTCACGCTCGCCGGGTGCGCGCTGGCCCTGCTCGATCTCTACCTGGTCTTCCGCTACGATCCCGTGCAGACCGGGCCCGCGGCCCTGCGCGCCGGCGCCACCGTCCCCACTGCCGCGTACTACCAGCTGGGCCTGCTGCGGCCGCTCGCCTTCGCCGTCGTGGATGCGGTCGGTGCGCTGCTGATCTACCTCGCCGCCTCCCGGCGGTTCTTCTACGCGCCGCCGTCCCAGGCCGAGCAGGTCGGCCAGCTGGTCTCCACGGCGCTGTCCGCGCTCGGCGGCGCCACCTCCAAGCTGCACGCCCTGAGCGTCACCCGCAGCACGGTCGTGCGTGACAGGGCGCTCAAGGATCGCGACGATGCCTACTGGCGGACCGTGGTGGCGCTGAATGTCGACAACCCGGCGCTCCGGGCGAGCGAAGATGGACCTGGGGCGCCGGCTGCCTCGTCGGCGGCACCGACCTCGATCTGGGAGGAAGAGGAGGTGGTTCGTGCCATGTCGCGCGCCATGGCGGGGCAGGGCGGGGTGGACCTGGCCAAGTTGGGGATGGACGCTGCGGAGTATGTCAACACCATCACCAAGGGGCTGGATGGTGCTGGTCAGTAGTAGAGCGGAACGAGTTTGGCTGGGGAATTTGTGCATGGTCAAATATGGAGCAAGTTGGTCTTGCCAGAGTTTATGCTCTTGTTATATTAGATAATTAATCTGTTCCTCATCGTGAATCAAATCCCCCGTCAGGTGAATTCATCTCTCTGGACTGCGTGTGATTCTTGTCATATTCACCTCATGCTAAACCCAGATACTACCGTCCAATTGGCATATCATGACGATGCAGATCTCTTGACCACTCCGGCGCAATCTTATCCCGTTCGTACAGCAACCCACAATTGTGACAGAGCGTCTGTTTGATTGATGCAGGTCAGCTGGGAACGCAACCGAGTCAAAGGGAGTAAATGCATCTTTCTTACCCTTGGGCCCGTCGGTCCATCTCGTACAGCCCAGACTGCCGTACCCCATACCAAGCAATTCGTGCATCGCCAATTTTGTCGCTCCCTGCCGATCGGGTGTTAGTGATGTGACAACCGCAAAGGCATCGCAGATGAGGGATAGAGAGACGACAGACCATTCCGAAAGTGTTCCACCACCTCCACCGTAACCTGCCCCGGACCCGGTATCCGGTGTGCCTCGACCCCCGGGCGTTCCGCCCCGACCGGCCGGGCTCAGACTACGGAACCGCCTCTTGCGCTTGCTCCTCTCGCCTCTGCCCAACGGAGTTTCACTGTCGACATCAAAATAGCCACTTCCTTGTCGGGAAGCCTCTGGTGTGATGCCCGCAGTCGAAGAGAATCTGGCAGTCTCTCGCCGAAGACGTCTGATTTGCCGCTCACGGTCGCCTTCGCGCTTCTCAATCTCCTCCTTGGACAGTGTTTCGACCTTTGGTTCCCAATCATCACCCAGCCCTTCAGGGTCATATCGCCAGCCCGCCTCGGCCCCATTGGCTGCTTGGTTGTCAATCTCGTTTCCGTAGCCACCCATGCTACTAATCAGCCCGCCACTTTCACACACTTCTTTCTTCAGCTTGAGTACTGCCTCGTAAATGCCGTGGGCAATGGTTCCTACCCATTCTCCACCGAGACCTAGATCCGCGCAGGTGATCCTAGCGAACTCTTCCGCCATGCCGGGAGGATGCAACAGTGACCATTCGAATTTGTCTGTGTACAGTTTGTTCTGCAAGTTGATGTTCAGATTGATCATGCATCTGTATGCGTCATCGGGATTCAATAAACTGTCATTGATCAACGGTTCCTTCGTTACCGTCACCTGGTTGGCCCTGCTGTCGGGCGTAGCGGCGTAGGTTAGAGTGGGTGTAGCAGACACATCCCTTGATATGGCTGACGGCAAAGCAGCTGGCTTGCTTGGTACGCTTTGAAACAAGGGATGCAGGGCAACACCGGCGTATTCTTCCAATTGTTGACGTATTTGGTTGCTGATGGCCATCGTCATCGCCTGCGGGTTGGGTAAGTCCATGTCGCGAACAAACCCGATTGCGAATTCTTCGGGGGTGGCGAGAGCTTCGTGGAGGTTCCAAAGAAAAGTATCCTTGATTCGGTAGGCTGGTAATGGGTCCTGCTTTCGATATGCAGGTAGGGTGGTTGTGATTCCAGGATCGAGCATGGTTCGCGGCTGGGGAAACGCTTCGAGAGGTTGATGCGCAGGGACCTCCAAGTCAATTCGAATGGGTATAAGGGTGAGAGGTAGTTGCGCCTGGATCTGCAATTGATCGGCACAGCTGGACGAGGCGCAAAAGGAACCGTAGAGTTAGCGCTTGCAAAGAAGCCCATCTGAAGCGGAAAAAGTGAGGTCTGGACATACGCTGGTCGCAACATTCGCTTGATCATCCAGTCACGGAATACCCCTTGAACCTCCACAGGAGCATGTACCTCTTTCCCCAGCTTTTCCGCCAAAGGGACCTTGTCGAAAGTCGAGTCCTCTCGTCGGAGACTCCGTAGCCCCGTGGGACGCCGAGGACCTTCACTGTCATCGAAGTCCTCATCATCAAAGCCGTCTTCTGCATAATTGATGGCCGCAGTTCCTCGCTTGGTTCGCGGCGCCGGACCGGCCTGACTTGGCGCGATTACGGGCGTAAGCAAGGCGTTTCCGTATTGGCGTAGACGCGGAGGATAAGATGTGATGTAGCCTCTGAGAGGGGACATGTTGGCCATATAGCTGGTCAATGACATGTCCCTTTCAGTCACTGCAAAAGTCGACTGGCGAACAGATTCACCAATGTTTGAACGCGACAAAGGGAAGAAGCGACTGTTACTGACAACAGTAGAAAACCGTGGATATAGAAAGTAGACCCAAGATCGCAAGTCGATAGGAATGCGCACCGGCAAGTTGGTTTGCGCGACAAAGTGAACGGAGTGGAAATGGTTGTAATCAAAATGATGCTAAGGCCCTCTAGACGGTGATCGCGGTCTGACCTCCGCCTTTTCTGGTCGTCGCGCTTTGCCGGCAGAGATTCCCCTAGGCCGGCGCTAGTCCTTTTCCAGTCAAAACACGCACGTGATGATATGTGATGGTCTTGCTCGCATCTCCATCAGTGACGATAGCAGATCTGCTTGCGCTGATAAAACACAAGAAGTCTCTACATGATTCGACTCAAAAATCTGATGTGGTTTTGAGCGTGTAGCCTGTAATGGCCCTGAAGCCCTTTCACCTTGTTAGAAGGCGACGCTTCCAGCCTACCTTACCTTGTTGAGAATTATTACAAAGTCTCACAGGCAATGCTAAAGACCTACCTAAGAAGTGAAGGGCCATTTCCCTTGCCTACCATGCTGCAGTTGAGCAGACTCGGACTTTATTGGGAGTCGCCAACTTCACAAATAGAAGATCTAACATGCACCAACAACGTCGGGAGACAAATGCAATTTACGGCTAAGGAACAATCGATATAGATGCTTGGGGAAGTATAATAAACAAGAAAGAGAAGAAATTACTGCATCTGGCTACCGGAGCCCAATTACGCTCTACAACATCGTCAGCCAAGCTCATATAGATCCGGAATTTTGCGGGAAAGTCTTACCATTTCCAGTGTCCATACTCGCCGAATCCAGATTTTAACCTTGCCGTCTACCCCTTCAACATCATGTAGCTCAACACCTTCCCACCAACATCTTCTTGCTGGTTTCCGCCAAAAGAGAAGGAGCTTTTGAGCCATTCCCACCGCGTTGTTATTCTCCAGATCACTTCGAATGTCGGTTCGAAGCTTGGCTAATGCCAAGCTACAGATGACTGCCTTATTAGGCTCCGGAGCACGGTGGCCCCATCGATCATCACGATCAAACCCGCTGGGTATCATTAGCATGCACTGAGTTCCTTGGGCATGGGACATGTGGAGAGCTTACCCAGCAGTGAGCATCTCAATCAGGTGTTGCTCCGTTGAACCTGCTTCGTCGCTTTTCCTCAAACCAGAGAATATTCCATCCTGCTTCAGCAAAGCTTTCGCAGCCGCGCGCTTGACTTCCATCATCTCTGCATGATCTATGTCAGGGCGAGGAGGTATCGCGTAGAAGTCTAAATCTTCGCGCAAGACAATGATGCCAGCCCGATCTTGAAGCATGTCCCTGGCAGATGCCTGCATGGAATCGGGGGCGATATCCACATCTTGGGAGGTCGAAGGGGAAGGCGAAGAAGACGGAATTGACTGGGCAACCGAGCGGAAGAAATCCAGCATGTACTGTAAAGAAGCCGGATCGTACTGAAGATGACAATATGAGATATAGGGCCCGAGGACTGTGGAGCCAGGGTCAAGGCCACAGGTACGCCGGCTAGGAATCACTTACGTCAACAGGGTAAATGTCACCTTCGTGGAAAGTGCCCATATGTCCATCAGGGAGGAGGCCGTTCGGAAACAGCGACAGAAGAACAAATTCCGGCAACGTCAACAGTTCATCACGGGAAAGTGTAAATCGAGTACCTCTTCGGGCATGTCAGTGCCACGGGATCAAGACGCTAACTGCTTGCGAAGAGAAGAATAAATGCGCATACCTAAGGTCTAGAGTAATGTGCTCATCGCCACCAATGTCTGTAGATAGCACGAATCAGCCTCGGACTATTTGACCGGGTGCAGAGAACCAATGAATTTGCATACCTCCTAATGTATTGATCGGCGGCCCTCCAGCTTGTTGTACCTGGGTGATGATACTCGACGCGCCTCCGGCGGCAGCCATGACGTACGTGAAAGATTCGAGCGGACTTGATCCTTCGGTATATGGTGGAGGAGGCTCGCCGTCTTCCGCTGACTTCGCTGAGGAATCTGGTTTGATGTCTCGAGAGAGCGAGGCTTTAACTTCGGCGACTAAAGATGTTGATGGTTCCGGTCTGAGATGCTCGTCGACTAGGGGAGTAACGAGGGCTGGGTTGAGGGCGGAGCCGGACGGGGTGACAGGGCCCTTTGCGCGATTGGAATCAGACGCCGCGTTGAAAACAAGAGACGAGAAAGGAGGAGGGTTTGACGAAAAGAAGCTGGAAGTGGAAGCCTCCGAGCAAGGAGAGTGGGGCGGTGGTGCAGTATAGAAGTCGTCCTCGTCCTGGTCTTCCTCCGTTACGGAGTCCGTCGTTCGATGATGCGGCCGCGCCGTGGAAGGCGAGCCAGAGGAATTCGGTAACCACGACAAGGTGACGAAGTCTGTGGCAGAATCAGGAGGTGAGCGCTCAGCGTCTGTCGTTGTGAAGGATTTTGCCGATCGTCTACTGGATAGTCGTCGGTCGTAGGAAACTCAGATGTGTGATGATCAGGAGGCGTCTTCTTCGGTGGGTGCCTCGATCTGTATCATTCAAGGTATTGGCACATAATAGTTCAGATTGGTAGTTAGATTCGACCTTTATGGTTCTATTAGAGAGAATGCCAGCAAAATCAGAGATAGCGAGATAGCGAAATAGCAGAATTAGACTGTGGGGGGGGGGTATCTGTAGACGGATTACTAGTTTGAGCGGAGGTGACACTGAGGAATGTGAAGAGAGAGAGAGAGAGAGAGAGAGAGAGGAGTGGGAGTGGGAGTGGAAGAAGAAGGAGAGGAGAGGTGGAAAGGCGGCAGGGAGCGTTTAGGGAGGGAGAGCGGGCAGGGCAGCAGCAAAGCAGTAGTTACGCAGTAGTTTATAATAATGATAACGGCCCTGAGCGCGCGGGTAACTACTGAGTTACCACCAAGGTCGGAACGTACAGTAGTACTAACTCAGGCGGTACTAGTAAGCTAGGGTAACTACATGAGTAGCTAACTGACCAAAGTGGTCGCTGGCCCCCTGCCCCGTTCCCATTGCATTGACGGAGTAGTGACTGAACATACGAAGTGTGGGTAGTAAGTACTGTATGTACCTATGGCTACTTTGCGCGCATTTAAGAAGCTAAAAAGCTCCTGCTCAGTGAGCCTGGAGAGATGCTTGGTTCAGTCCCTGGTCACATGACCATCCACTGCAATTACCCACCATAGTTATACACTGATTAGTGCTTTGGATTCTATACTAGAGATAGAGTAGCGTATATCTCACCTTTATCTTCAGTCTCATTTTCGACTCATCTTCAGAGATGCTTTCCTGGGCTGCCTACCTTTAAAAATAGTAACTTAATTAGTTACTTTGAACTACTAAGTTACCAAATTAAAGCCAATTTGCCTTCGCCGCTTGGTTTGATATACATAGTATGAACCCTTGCTCGCACGCACTCTTCCTACTCGTATGAACCACCTCGCTTGTGCTTACTTGTACCGCAAGCGCTACTGTAAATTGCCCTGGTGGCCTGCTTGAATGGCTTACTTCAACCGCCAACGCTGCTTGCCTTGACGGCTTGCCTTGAGAGTATAGACTGGCGTGAGCCATATTTACCGCTTGATTTGGTTGTTTGACAAATTCTGAACCCGCACATGCTCTACATGCCTTGGACACAGGCTGATTATGATTCATCCGATGGCCGGGACCTAGTGTCTAGAACAAGCATGATACCGATGCGGTCCGCAGACGGAATGTTTAAACATCGCGCTCAACGTAACTCTGGATAATACCCTCGAGGGTCGGTTCGTACTCTTTGAGCGTCACCTCGTCTCCGTCGAGGATGGTGTTCGCCTGGACGAAAATCTTGCGAGGAACCTTATTCTTCAACACCACCTCGCGGACTTCGTTGCCCCACCACGCATCGACAGATGTGATCTCATCATAGAGCTTCTTGCCTGAGGCGAAGTCCGCAGTGCTCTTGTACACATGCAATTTCTGCAGGTATTTCTCCACAGCAGGTCGGCCATGTGACAGGATTTTCGACCGATCCAGATGAATCTCGAGATCGGAAAGATCTGGTTTGCTGTAGGAAAGCTTGACGAAATCGTCACCAGCATCGAGGAAGGTTCGTAAGATACTGTAGCGGGCCTGCATGTGAGCCTGTCCCCACTTCTGGGTCTTGGGATCCCAAAATTCGAGTGCAACCAAACCGGCACGAGCCATCGACAAGTATCCCGCAAAGAGGACATCACCAGCACCGTTCGCAAGGTCCACCTGGCCGTCACCAAACCCGAAGAGCTTCAGAATCTCAAAGTCGCAACTAAGCACCATTGCAACGCATTCTGCACGACACTCCTCGTAAGACGAAGAGACGGCCCCGAACACGGAGCCCCAAGTTTGGCCAGGCTTGTACCACGTCGTGACAGGCTTGTTAGTCACTGGACTTACAGGAGGGTTGGAAATGTCGAAATTGTAATTTCCAGCAGACGTCTCTTGCAGCAGCTTTCCAGATCCATGACCAAGCAGCTCATGAATGCCAACCTGAACCTCAAACGCAGCATCACGGTTTTCGCTGTATACTTTGAGGTCTTTATCGGCGATGAATGGGATAGGCTCGTTGGGGGCTTTAGCACTCAGAACGTTCCCAAGGGAAACGTTCTTGAACCCAAGTGTTTGCCGAATGTCATCATAATTGGGGAGGTTGATTCCAGCTGGGAGGCCAGAGCATTGGAAGCTCAACACCTCAAGAGACGTGAAGTCGGGGCTGAGAAACTTATCCTTCTCAAACTCTTTACCCCACGGTAATTTAGGAATCATGGTCTCAGCACTGTCAACCAGCTTGCCGAAAGCGCGGGTTCGCTCCAAATTGACCTGTTCGAGTTAGCCAGTGAACCAAAGTGTAATACATCAATAACATTTTGAGCAGAAACTCGTACCAGAGCAACAAATCCTTCCCATTCTCCTCTCACCCCATGCGGATCCCTGTAGGTTTCGACGAAACCCAGATTGGTCTCTAATGCTGGCTTCTGGTCCTTTACCCAGATCCGCTGGCTTTCCTTGAATGCCTCGATAGAGCCAGAACCAAATGAGAGAGCGTAGGCATCTAACATCCGCTTCTGATTATCGTTGGCAGCATGCAGCGAAGCCTGCTTGATACTGTGAGCGACTTTTGCCATCTCCTCTCGATGGTCACCAAAGACGAGGCGAAGCTTGTGGCCCTTCAACTTGCCATCGAGGTCGAGGCTATCGACATCGCCCAAATCTCGGTCCCGTGCCGGGGGTGACGAAACACCGGAAGCGATTAGAAGTTCGAAATCCCCAGTCTCTGTTTTCTTCAGTCGCGTATTCTCCAACGGCAGCCCTTTTTGCTCCAAAAAGTCACCGACGGCTGTGATTTCTTCTTTGGTGATTGATGGCGAATCAGGATAATATGTGGTCATATGGTTTCCCTCTGCGTAACCCAGGTGCATACGCGATTGTACATCTGTCTCATAAATGCCACCTCCTGTGCGGTTGGCCCGACTGAAGGCGTCCTTTGTCCGGGGGGAGGCAGAAGCTAAAGCTTGGAAGGCCTCAACAGGCAAGCGGGGAATAAACTTCGAGTCGCCAAAGCCCTTATAGTTGCCACAGTTGCCGAGGAACTGCGCAGCATATTCCAGGAAGTAGCGAAGATGCTCGTCGCTGACATCGGTTCTCCGAGCAAGGTCGGTCCAGTCTCCATTGCAGGCCCGGTGAAGTTCAACGATGAGGTCATAGATGGGTTCTGACTCTGGGGAAACCTGGCGAAGGGTGATTCGAGTTCCTTCAAAGGCGGCGCTAGAGAGAAGTTGCTCATGTTAGCTTCACCGGGACGTGGCCGCCCTGATAGAAAGTTGGCAGCGAACCGGCTCATATAATGCGCGTATTTACGCAGCTTTGCATCCTTTAGAGTATCGAAATGTGTCTTGATTTCTAAGCGCACTACTGAGGGAGGCGAGTCAGCCAAATAGTGTTGCTTCACTTTGTCATCCATGTTGATCGGCGGTGATGATGTTGATGTTGTCGTTGCTGTTACTGAGGGTTCTGCACTGGCAAGGGGAATTGTAGAGGACAGGTTGCTGGGCCGGGACGAAGAGGAGCACCGGATGGGATGGTAAGGATTGAGGGGTAAGTGCGGTAATCGGAAGCAAGAGGGGTGGCGGTGGCCCGACGGGAAGCGCCTCCAGGCGCTTCGAAGAGAGTGCATTTGTAGCAACTCGCGAGCCCGGGGTGTCTGAGCTGAGTTCCTCCCCGACGCCCGTCACCTTTCAAGTCTAAGCTTTCTACCAATTGAGGGTGCTTGGCAGAAGTGGAGCTTTGGGCTAACCCCTCTGAAAGGTCCACTCTGTTCGGTCAGCGTACCGCGTACTAGACTAGTCTAGGTGCTCCGTAGATATCTCCGTATTCTTTTAGTAAACATACTCATATACATAGTGGTGAGATACCTCACTAAGCCTTGGTCAGCCAAATCTATGGGTGCAAAGCTTCTGAGAGAGACTTGATATGTACTGGATAGCAATCTTTTTAGATCAGCTATTGCCATACCTCGTAACATATGCAGAACAACCAGAGGCCACTTGTTTTGTTTTGTTTTTGTTTTTGTTCTTTTTTTCTTTCGCTACCAGTCCAAGTCGTACGTTACATTTATAATTGGGCAGTGGTATGTGGGCAAATTGCATCCATTTGTGGTGCTTGCAATCACACATCCAGCAACTCGGTAGGATATCGAACGCTAAAGGTTGGAAGAAGACGAACGGATTCACGCAACAACACAGGCCATACATCTCATAGCAAACTCTCATACTTGTCAAGGCCCTGTTTTTGCATCCCTTGCGGTGGAACTGAAGTATTGCTGAAGGAAGCGGTGGGTGTGATATTACCACTGAAAGGGGATCGCACGGGATTCGGCGCTGCAGTGGGGTTCGTCAGGGAGCCGACTTGGCCCAGCCCGGCTGGCGGGGGAGGAATTGAGAACGCAGCATAGTTGGGAGTAGATTGCGATCCTTGTCCAGAGATACTATTATTGACCCTGAGACTGGACAAGGATCCTAAGCCATTGCTCGAAGCCCTTGACCCCGGAAGAGGCTGTTGAGGGTTTGAGGAACCCGGTGAGGTCCAAGATTGAAGGGCGGGAGGAGAAATCGGCAACGTAGGAGCTGCTGGAGTTGAGGGCGAGTTTGTTCTAGCAGCAGGTTGCAAGGAGGGAAAGGAGCTAAGGTTGTAGTCAGGTGTGACCGACCGCATGCTGAGATTTGATAGTGTTGGTAGCATGCCTCCTTTGGAAACAGGGCTAGCAACGCTTGGCGACCAGGATATCCCGGTGGATGAAGTGCTTGCAATGGGAGGCCGTTTTGTTGCGGGCTCTGCAGAGGCAGTACTCCATAGATCGGTATCTTGGCCATTGAGGCTGTTAGGGTTCCGTCCCAGGACCAGACGCTCAAAGGTCTCTTGTGCATCGGCGCTAGTTTGATTCAAGTCACCTGCCGATTGGGAAAATCCTACTGCGCTATTCTGAAACTTGGTATTGTCGCCTGCCGAAGAAAGTTCCTGCAGCTTCTTTGTCTGTTCACGTTCGACTTTCGAGGAAAGATCTTTGATCAAGCGCATGAAACCGCCGAATTGGCGAAGATCGAGGAGAGGTCCGAGGCTGAAGCTCCATAAGACTGGGAGAAGTTCCAAAGCAAGGAATTCGGTATCTGCCACTGTTCCAACTTGTCGGAACACATTCAGTGCTGCCATCATGACAGCTGGCTCTTTTGTTTTGATGGCCTTCAGTGATGGAACAAGTTTCTCTTGTATCGTGTACTTGTCCAGAATCGATGACTTACTCGACTGCGGTACGCTGCCTGGACCAACACCTGTCAAGTCATCTCCTAGAGCTTCTTCGGAGTTCACAGTACCGCCACAGAGAATAGCGAACGCCTCCAAGCAGCGCACTTTGATGGCAAGGCTATTCGTGCGACTGAAGGTTGCAGCAATCGGCGGAAAGACCTCATTCTTGACAGTGCTAAAGTCGAGAACGGGTAGAATGACGGGAAGACATTTGATTGCACCATCTACCAACGAGTGTGTCGGTGAGTCAAGTCCCAGGCGGATCAAGGGCAAAATATCTGTTCAAATTAGAATCCGGTTATGTCACATAGGCACATTGGAAACATTGACATGTTACTGACCTTCCTTGAACTCCTTCCCGGGGCAATTTTTAGCAACAATGTTCATGTTGTCCAGGACCACCATCAACCCTGCATCCTTCTTGGAGTCACGCTCCTGGTGAGGCCCCTTACCAGCCGGAAAGGTCTCTTTCAGCTGGGGTATTACCCTATCGGGGAATATGCGCAGCGCACTGGGGATGCGTTGAAGGATGGCAAAAACATTGCCTAAGACAAGAGGAAGAAGCTCACGATCCTTCATCTCGTCTAATAGAGCTCCCAAGACTTTTCTTTCCAATACAGACACTGGGAACTCGGGTAATACTCGTTGCAAGCCGCGCATGAATTGCGATTTCTCATTCGGGTTCTTTGCTGGCAGAGACTCCAGGAAACGGATTGTTGAAACCAGAATATTGTCGAAGTAGGGGGATTGCTGGAATTCCCGAGCATTTAGTCGCTGGGCTGGCCTTCGAGTTATCAATCTGGGTAGTACATGAGTGAGGATGTCTCTTGGGATTGTGCCCGAAGACAAGAAGTTGTTGCCTTGGGAAGGGGTGGTTGAGGAAGAGCTAAGGAGCTTCTTGTATGTGTTCACATTTGAGTGTGTCTGCAATGGAGATACATGGGGTGAGTTATAGAGCGCCACAATCACTAGACCAAGTGAGAAAAGGTCGGCGGCGGGTGTGACATTGGAGTCCAACACAAAGTCCGGAGAGGTATAGTCCATGTTCAACTGGACTGACGTTGGTAAACGGGGATCTTGATAGAGCACTTCTGACAAGGCAAGCGGTGGAAGCGTCGATCGTGAATCCGATGCAGTTGGCGGGCCAGCAAACCCAAGCCCAGAGATCTTCCAGTCCGATTTAGCATTGATGAAGACGGCTTCGGGATTAAGATTTCCGTGAACGAGCCCTGCCGATTCGTGCAGAAACTCGAGACCTTTTGCCACTTGCAACAGACCTTTCTGGATTTCTAGCTCATCAAGATCAAGATCTCGTCGCCTCCGCGTTCCATCAGGATCCTCCACCATGTAACGGCTAGACCCTCCGCGGCGGGCATCAGATGCGGCCCTGCCAGAGCTCTCTTGAGTATCTTTGGCCTGCAAAAGTCCAGCAAGAGAGGCAGTAACCTGTTCGGTAGCAAACATAAGCCCGCCGCCACGAGTTTCTTCCAGAGGTTCTAAAACCTGAAGAACAGAGGGATGTCGAAGGCGTGCAAGAGTGCCGGCTTCTCGCTTCAGTCGCTCAACAACATCTTCCTGCAACTTTTTAGTGGAAGCACTCGAGCGACTGCCTAGCCCGCTTGAACGGATCTCGAGAGCCTTCTTATCGAAGATAAAGATCGAAGCCGATGTGCCTGTGGACTTCTTCTTGCCGTCATGGATCTTCCACGGTCCTGAAACCAAGGTTGGGTGGGGAGAAACTTGATAGTTTGATGTTATGTTAGAGCTCAGAGATTTGAGCGCAGATGAGAACATTTTCGCCTATCAACCCAGATTTATAACCGTTTGCGAGCACACAAGACACTATTGACTATTTCCAATGCATCCAAAGCGAAGCTTATGCGGGAGGGCGTATATTCGGGGAATTGAGATATCACGAGCTTGCAAGAGGAATAAAATGATGACGCAGCAATGAATCGGGAAAGGGGGAAGTATATGGACAGGAATAGAATAATTCATGAACTGAGGTTTAAAAAAGTCTCCTCAGTTCAAGAGTAGAGTCAAGGTCGCCGTATTGTTGCTCCAGATTTTCCAATCTCTTTCTCCTCTTCCCTTTCTCTATTCATGCCATGTATGGCATTCCACTTGGATAAGTTAGTTATCACTCGGGCGGGCAGCTGCCCGCCCGAGGCCTATGTCACGTGCACCCCAGGCCTAAATTAGTGGTTGGCCTGGGCTGGGGCCAGGGCTAACAACTCTTTTTACTGACCGCCTTTCTAGATCGATTATTGCCGGGTATCTGTGCCGCTCGACGCCGACGTCGGAACCTTGCCTCCAATGACAGCGCGATAGTCAATTGATCTCAGGGCGAACAAGTCACATAGCTTAGACCCAGCCGTGATCTGTGAGAGCACAATTGGTGCCAATTTGACTTAGAAATCGTGGCCTCGCGTTTCGATCTGTGGTCTGGGCCAAAGCCATCTCCAGATACTAACTAGTCCTTTATCTGTGGATCTTCCGGAGTTGTGCCCGGGGTCCGTTGAAAAAGAGTCATCAAGTGCTTTTCTCCGCTCACTTTAAAGCTCCGCAACCGCCTCCCCAAAATAACCTTAATAGTCTTTGGTCATCGTGCAGCACAGGATTGACTGAGTGTTCTCTACCTCATTATCTTCACATTGTTTGCGGATCACTTCACGATGCGATCTTTCCAGGTTGCCCATCGTCGGGCGTTACTACAAAGCTTCGTTGCCCCTGGGGCCTCTCAAAACTCCGCACTGAGTCAATTATGGAAGAGATGCTTCAGCGCAACACCAACTGCTGCTTCCAGATTAGCCGGCCTTGATCCTTCCAAGCTTACAGTCACCAAGACGAGCACGCCCAAAGAGTTGACGGCTGCCAAGGACCTTGTCTTCGGAAAGACCTTCACTGGTATGGACATTCTGCATTGGCAACGACTGACACGGTTCGTTTCTGATTTCCGCTAACGTTCTCTCGCCCTTAGATCACATGCTTTCGATTGAATGGACAGCGGCTGATGGCTGGCACACCCCTCAGATCGTTCCGTACCAGAACCTGAGCCTCGATCCCTCAGCCTGTGTGCTTCACTATGCATTCGAGTGCTTCGAAGGTATGAAGGCATACAAAGACAACAAAGGCCAGATCCGGCTGTTCCGCCCGAACAAGAATATGGCGCGTTTGAACAAGTCGTCTTCCAGAATTGCGTTGCCCACCTTCGACGGCGAGGCTCTGACCAAACTGATCGGAGAATTTGTGAAATTGGACAGCAGATTCATCCCCGAGTTAGCGCGATTACAATTCCTCGATTAGCAACTCTTAGTCATGGCTAACCCTTGCTCTCCTAGTGCTCGAGGATACTCGCTATACCTGCGTCCCACGATGATCGGCACTCAAAAGACTCTTGGTGTCGGACCCCCAGGTTCCGCCCTTCTATTCGTGATCGCAAGCCCTGTCGGCCCTTACTACCCTACCGGCTTCAAGGCTATTTCTCTTGAGGCCACCGACTATGCAGTCCGCGCTTGGCCCGGTGGTGTGGGAGACAAGAAGCTAGGTGCGAATTACGCTCCTTGTGTTCTGCCTCAACTCGAAGCTGCCTCTCGGGGCTTCCAGCAGAACCTTTGGCTCTTTGGAGAAGAGGAATATATCACTGAAGTTGGCACAATGAATCTTTTCGTCGCAATGAAGAACAAGGAAACTGGTCAGAAGGAGCTGGTGACAGCACCATTAGATGGCACAATTCTTGAAGGTGTCACTAGAGATTCGGTGTTGGCTCTGGCAAGGGAAAGATTGGTGCCAAAGGGGTGGGCCGTCGCAGAGCGCAAAGTCAGGATGACCGAGCTTGCTGAAGCAGCCCAGGAGGGAAGGCTCATTGAGGTCTTTGGAGCCGGAACCGCAGCTATTGTGAGCCCTGTACGAAAGATCAGCTACAAGGGTGAGCTTGTCGACTGCGGTCTGAAGGAAAACGAGGAGGCTGGGGAAATCGCTTTGCAAATGAAGAACTGGATTGAGGGTATTCAGTATGGTGACGAGGAGCATCCGTGGAGGTGAGAATTCTTCTACCGACTTGAATACGGTTTTTGCAAGACTGCTAACGATTTTCACAGCTACGTCCTATAGAGTCAGATTTAAAGGATAGGAGTTGATATGCTTTATACTATCATTACATGCGCGTGTGTGTGCGTGTGTGTCTTTGTCGTCTCTCATGGACGTATCAAAACGTTTGTTTGGATCTCATCAAGGGGCGTTGTAAGGCTAATGGCGGTTCTGATGGACTAAGAACACAAGAACAACAATATGTCATGGTCAATTCCCGAGCGCTACCTGAGGCTAGGACGGTGGAAACTCATCTTTTCAGAGCTCCTGAAAGACCGTGGTTCTGTTCCGGACGGAGATTTCGCTGTATACCAGTTTCAAAGGCGCCGTGCCGGGGCCAAACGCACGGCAAGCATAGCCACAGAGCCATCATGTTCAAGTCTAAGCAAACAAACTGAGATAAAGCTGAACGGTGACGCTAGGTCTCAGGAGATAGAAAAAGTCCCACATTGACATTCTAGCGACCGCACACTGGATAATTGAGGCCAGCATATAACGAGCACAGTAGCATTTAGGTGATGTCACCCTACTGGAAGCCTTCCATCGGGATGTTTTGCAGGGCATAAATAGAAACTCCACATAAAAGATGGAACTTACATTGGACCGGATGAGAACTGTTTCCAAAGGGTATGCTTGTCATCTCGTCGCTAGCCAACTGAGATTCAGGCTTCTGTAGCATTCTTGGAGCAAACAGAACACGTGGTTTGTTGAGTTACCATAGAAGATCTCGAAGACCCCATCACCGATGAATCATTCCAACACATGCTGGCGTGCCATCAACTAGGGAAGTAAACTCACTCACTGACTGATACAGGTAGAATTTGTAATACGCACAGCTCACGGCCCCACCGAGCCGCTATCCATTTTGAACCCTTTCACAGTTCACACCCTGTCCTGCGCGAATTTCACCTCGGAAGGTCGCGCTGTCCAGACCCGGCTCCGATCTTGTAAGTGGTCTATGATTTATAATAATCCCTCCATGAATGTCCGAAAGCAGCGCCAACTAAGTTCCAAACCAACTCAGGGCTCCTTGACCATCTTAGTTTCCGAGCCCGGAGCCCATGTTTATGCGAGCAAACCAACCAGCACGTTGACATCTTGACCCCCACCAGGCAACCATGGCCAGTACCCACCTGACAGGTACGTTGGAATTACAGTACAGTACAGTACGTATGCGTATACATACTCAGCCGACACGCACTGCACTGCACGGGCATACTACCCATCCTACCTATTTAGTACAGTGCACTACCTTTTCCCATGTACAGTACCTTGGTATGCACAAATGATCGGAGGCGATTCTAAGATACCTTCTACGCCTCAAGAAGATTGCTGTTTCTAAACTTACTGCCTTATAGCTCTCGACTAGACCAGCCAGTACGTTATCGTATGGATGCCTAGAGCCTACGTAGACTAGACAGTGACTCCATCAAAAAGTCAGCACTTAGACAAGATTACCAGGCAGCAACGTGCCGGCAGGATCCGTTCCGCGGGCAGTGATTTACAGTACTAGTTGGCCTCCAGTCTACGGAGTATGGAGAACACCTGTCTCAGCTCTTGTAAGTTATGCTGTAATCCACTGTAACTCAAATGTTTGACCTACAGCAATACTAATTGATCCTTAATCACCCTAGAACTCCGTAACTAGCGAGGCAAAGCTGTGTTCAGTCTGCTCTGCCTGCACAGGTGGGGTGAGCGATGTCATGGGTCAAGATGAAACTGGCCCATGCCCGGTGCTTGTTTTCTGGTTGTTTGGATTTGGAGGAGCCGCAACTCTGTTTGTCCACCTCACATCCCGCTTGACAACCGCCCGCTGCTGGTGCGCCCCCCCCCCACCTCCCTCTGGCCCCCCCGGGTCCTGCCATTGGCATGGTTCCACTTCTCCAACTTCAGCTCGGTTCTGACTTGGATCTCTTTGGCGCATGGTTCGGATGAGTCGGTAGATACGCTACTCCGTATCGGCCTTTCGAATAGCCGTCCTACCGAGACCATTTCTTTTGAAGCGACAAAGGGGGGAAATCGAGCCGAAGAAAAAGAAATTTAAAATGAGATGAAAACGGAAGGGGGAGAAAAGCATGCCATACAATCATATTCCCTGCTGAACGTACTCATGCTAAAAGAACTGGCTCAGTTATTGGTTGATTACGACTGAAATCATAGATGAAGCTTCTTATCAAGAAGCCACCACGGGTGGCCTTACGGCAGCGGGGGAATGAGGAGAAGAATGAAGGAGGAAGACTACGACGTAACTTACTGCTTGAGATAGTTACGGAGTAAGTTACTATCATTCACGCCTCAGTCACGGACTTACCGCATGTTATTTATGTGACTGGTCTCAGCTATACAACCATCGGAGTTCGGGCTGAGATCTGCCTATCATACCGTGTGTCATGGTCTGTAACAATCTCAATTACAAATTACAGTACAGTACAGTATATTGTTCATACACGGGTATCTCATACAACAACCACCTGAGCTGGAACCCAAACTGGAACCTTACCTAAGTACAGCATCAGGACTACCCTTTTTGGCTAGCTTAATCTCCCTCACAAAGGCGATGTAATACTCCGCAACAGTCACAGGCTAATGCATGTGCGGTTCGAAAGTCTGAACTTTAGCGTTTGTTTTTCAATTCTATTTTCATATTTTCCCTTGAAAATAACACGCTACATCATTTTGTTGAGTCATAACTGTGCTACCATGGTACTGACTGGACTTGGAAGATTGAGTGTTGTAGCACACTTATATGGTATACGATACTGAGTGATACCTGTATCACCTAGACCATCGGCCTTTCGGTCAGGCCGAGTCCAACAATTGGTGATGATTCATAGATCATTATTAATCAATCAATATTAGGCCCGTGTCGAAAGGCCTTCCACAACATAACGCTAAGATTGCTAGTCACCAGCTAGTCAGCTGCCCTGAAACTCAGGGCATGATTCTTAAGATGATTATACCCACGCACCACCAATTCAATGCACTTTATTGAGGCTCTAGCCTCTGCATTAGTCGCCCACGAGTCGAGTGACTAGACGCGTTGGTGATAATCACTGTGGGTGTCGTGGGCCTTTGGAGCGCTAACTTATCATCCCATAGTACCCATACTGATCCGCTGGACCCCATAGTACGTAGCTCGTTTCTGTCAACTGAACTTCTCTCCCCACTGCCGGTGGCTTTTTCCGGGGCTCACCTGTGGTGGCCCATCTACAAGAGTGCTTACCGATACCACCCCCTGATTGAGGTCGTCAATCGCAACTCATCTCTCCTCGACATAGTCATGGTAGGGGAGAGATCACACTCCTCTGTATATATGTATAAAATGATGGATACGCCGGTCAGAGTACCCCACAGCCTCACAAGACTCTATGACGGGTCTCCTGGCGATTGCCTGTTGGCGTATGCAGCATGCCAGTGGTCTAGGGCAGATCAAGGGCCCAATCAGCGAGTTAAGCTATCCCGAGTGCTGAATTCATGCGACGCAAATTGGTTGCGCACGTTTTGGGCTCATCGACATGTGGTAACATTGAGGCGCCGTGATGCTAGGGGACACCTTTTTCTCTGCCCTAGACAGGGATTCAGAACCACGCAGGTGCGGACTAGTGGCCGTCTTTGCTGTGGGGGGGGCTCGTTTGCTTTAGTTCGCGGCGATGGGTCGTATATTCAATCTAGACGGACCTGGTCGGCTCTGCGCATGCATGGCACCAATCAATTCCGCTAGCGCATAAGCTGTGGCATGTACTGTATGTACTAAAAGCAGTTGCTGGGGGGCACTGATCCGCGAGCATTGCCACATGGTCGGGCGGAGTGTACTGTACTGTACAGTACCTAAGTTAGTAAACGAAGTTTGCAATACTATAACTGTGGTTGGAATTTCTAATCATGGGGGCCGTTTTCTGCTATTGCTCGAATCTGGGACTAGTAACGGTGTTAACTTGAACAATGGGGGCGGAAGTCCGGGCAGGCTGATGAGGTTGGAAGTCAATTTCCTTCCACCGTAACTATAGTTCAGCGGTACTGTACAACAATCCAACTTGCCAAATTGGGGCCGGAAACAGTAGTGCCAGTGGCCGTACTAGGTACCCGAGTACATCACTTTCCTACTTCGGTAAGCAACTCGGCCAAACCGAATATCTCCACGGCGCACGTACCGAGTAGTTTGCTTGGTTGAGACATCCTATTGCAGGTACTACAGTAACTACCGCGGGGCTAAAATTTGGAAAACGATGGGTTAAGTGATGTGATCCTATCCCCCGGCATGGGATGACTAAACCGATCGTCGTGTCCGTGAAGGTCTCCCGAGATGTTAGATAGGAATCCACAGGCACTGTTATCTCAATAGGATAGTCTAGAGATAGAGATCCCAGAGCCAATTTCTCACCCGCCGCAAATCATGGTAGGTGGAGGTCCGATAAGAATGGCGCCATCACATGGAATCATGGCTGCTGCACGTGGAGTTCCCGTACAGTACAGCATTCGACTGGGGTGTTTTTGTCTTCACATTCTTCCCGGTTTTGCGGGGCTCTTACTCTTAGTCTTCTCCTAGTTTCTTAGCCACATAGTATCATCAAGTGCTATAAGTGACTCATTATTACTTGCTATGATAAGGATAGGTGTCATTCGAGCAAGAACTAACAGACCTTGATCACGGACATTTGCTATACACTACATACAGTACATTGCAGTGTGGGCAGGTTTTGGTTTTGCTTCAGGCTTGTGTATATGGCTACGAGGTATTGTATGTACTGTACAACCTGGATTGACGAGGCTTGGCCTTACTGAGCGTTCTTGCGTGCATGCATGCCTATGCATCAGGAGAACCCAGGACTGGATAAAGCCTGAAGACTGCTGCACTAAGCCAGTCTGATTCAGCTATCGATAATACAATCGACATGGTTACCGCACCAGCCGATGCGGTGAAATGCAGTGCAGCAGCGTGACACAGTCTCAGATCACGCTGGATGTCTTCTAGAAATACTAGAAGCTTCTATGTGGCACCCACCAAGAGTTTTCTGTGGAAGTCCTTCCTGCTTCTTCAGGTGTTAGAAGAAAAGAAAGCCCGCCCAGCCGTAAGGCACGCCATGGCATGCAAAGATCACAGTAGTCCTATCTACCCATGCATCGACCTATCCTCGTGGCTTGGTAGTGCTACAGTACTGTGTGATTATACGAGCGGTGCCTGCAGCCAATGATTGCTGCATTTGCCCGGATCTAGTGCAGCTGAACCTATTTCAGGAAGTCCGCGGCGCACATTGAGCGGGAGAAGATGGGCACACTCATACGAAAAGGCGTCGCATGGTCTGAAGTCTTTTGGCCGCGGGAGGGGGGGGCGGGGTTGGATAAAAGGGACTTATTTCTATGGCTAGGATATTATCCACGACAACTGAAATATACAGTGTGCTGTACTATGCGTACTCCGCACAGGTTACGGCCAGCATCAGAACTCAAGCAACGTTGAGCCGATAGACGTGTGGCATAATCCCATATTACGAGTTCTGTTACGATCCTGCATGGACGTCCTTTTCAAAGAAGCATTGGCCATGGGGTTCGAGTCAGGCCCGCAATCCTGTCACTGAACAGTCATTCCACAGATGATTCTTAGCCTCTTCAGCCCTACACACTTGTCGAAATCTGGTGGGCTGTGATTGATCTGGTCTAAGGCTCGAGCAACCCCGTTTCAAGCCGGGTGTAAGTCTGCAAGTTTTTGAGCCGCAAGTTTAGCATAGCATGATCAACATGGGCACCTGAGGGCCATGAGGCCCGCCCCACTGAGAATGAATGATGATTTGTTGTCTCGCTAAGTGGCACTTGGGGCTAAAAATGACTCTAGAAACTGGTGCGAGATCATTGGTCCCATTGGGCGTGAGGGGATGTTCTTCCCCTCACTTGCCCCCCCCCCCAAACAAGGGCTTCATCTCCGGCATGACAACTTTGAAGCCCAGTACTAGGACGTAGGCGCTATCTTAATTGAGTAGGACCCTGTACTACGGGCAGTGGCCAGGCTAATTGGATACCAGTACTCCGTAGACTAACCACCTTTAGCTGCAGTAATTCCCTCTCAGAGCATCCCTGCCAATCTTTCACAGAGTGCAATCGCTGCGTAACCGCCCACTGGGGAAACCCTTGAAGTGTTTGGCTTAGTATAGCCAGAGTACAAAGGCAGATTGAAACCAAATGCTAAAGTAGGCAGTGGCACTGTACAGTATATGGGATGATGGCGGTGCACTCGCATTTATGGAACGGGAAGGGAAATGGAAAGCCCTAATCGGATAAGGAGAACGGGGGCCGTTTTTTGCTGCGAGACAGCAAACTTGGCCCAGGGAGGAATGGAAGGGGCTTAGAAACGGAGTGGGCTGTGCTTTGACGCTGAGATATACCCTAGACAACAGCCATGAGATTCTGCGACGGGAAAATTCCAAGGCTCAATTGACATACATTCGAGGATGAATGGCTGCCCTCTCAAAGGGTCAATGATCGCGACCGAGTGAAGCTGATGAAGGAAGTAAGGGAGCACCATATTCCACACAGCGCGCCTCTTTATCTAGACCAGCCATTCGGAGATGGTGAGATCTTTATCCTTAGTGTACTGCCAAGATCAAGGGGTGCAACGTGGTCGAAGTCAAGGCCGTGCACTCAAGGCTCGTGTTCATATCCTGTTGCGGTTGGCTACGGCTCGCGCTCGAAAGATAGGCACCATGCTGGCGGGCACTAGAAGGAGTATTTATCCTGAGTGTGGCAGTTGGGAAATCACCTTGTAGTACTGTGTACCTGCTGGGTAGTGATCAACTTGGCGCCCTGTTCTGGAAAACGCGGTACCCTGTCGCGATTGGGCTTGGGGCTCATCCCTCCTGTGCATCATGCATGGCGGGAAGTCATTTGCAAGCAAGGCAAGGAGACCATGATGCTCCTGATTACTATACATTAAAGCATTAAATGATAAGTAATAAGCCTATGTGACTACAGCATGTATATGAACTTGATAAGTGTTTGCCTCTGACATTAGCGCCAGAGAGATCTCCGAACGGCAGGCAAAACAAGACTGCTATATCTAGGGCATACCTGGAATCAACAAAGAATTTCGTGCGCGGAGCAGGATTTTAGGCTGAGTTAGACCGGCCGAATCTCTGTTCAGTGAAACAAACAGCCATGTGCTCGAACTATCTGGATTCGGTAAACATTTGTTTACGGCAACGAAATCAGAGAGCTAGAGAAGAACTTCCTCGCCTGTTCCGCAAACGTGAAGTTTGGTTCAACTAGAAAAGTCCACAGTTAATAATCTTGTCAAAGTAACAGATAACTTATCACTGACAGGGCCTAGCGAAATACGGTGTAGACACCATACCAGAGTGTAAACTTACCAGCGATACATACCAATAAGACGAGAGCCGACCAAATCATTAATACTCCATACCCAAGTTGCCATTTTTCAGCCCCCCCACCTCCCTTGGGTCCAGATCTTGCAATGTCAAATGTCAATTCAAGCCATGCACGCGAACTGTAGACAACATACTCATCTCCCCACACCTAAGTACTGTAGCACCGATACCTTGTTTCATAGTTTAAGGGGATTGGTCTATATTGGGGCCATTTCTCTACTGATCCCGGTTTCGATTTGTATACATGCCATCGCACTGCCTCTAAGGCCCCCCAGATCCCTTTCGGTGATTGAAATGGTTTCCCGATAGATCCCAAAGGTCGTCTGTCTCATGCCTCTGTATGCACTTGGTATGCGGTAGGTATGCTTGTACCTGTACAGCCATCAATGCGAAGCTTCCCCACAGACATAATTGTGCGAGGACTGATATCCAAGGCAATCTAGCGCTTGGCTGTGCAACAGTCGGGCTTCTGCTCTAACGATCTCGGTTGGTTCGAGTCGAACGCCGAGGTACTGTACCAGTTTGGACAATGCCCACTAGTACAAGTTTCTGCTTTTTTTCTTTTCTATCTCGTTTTTATTGTTCTTCTCTTACTCGTTTTTAAAAGAGCCTCTGGATAAGATATCCGGCTCTTTCAAATACTGAAAATTGAATCATTCACGCCCTCAAACGAATTGCGACAGGCCACAGTCATTTAAGTCAAGTCAAGCCGGGAAAATCACAATTACAGTACTGTGTACAGTATCGTACTTCGTACAGTGTGTACCGTACATATTGTACAATACATAGAAAACAAACGAAAGGCAGACTGCGGACCGAGATCGACCAGGCATCGGGGTCATTCCAATTTCCTCCTCCGAAGGAATGCTGCGGCCGATTGCACTAAGTACGGGGAAGACCGTCTCGTGGATACTGATGATCCACCTCGTAAATGATCGGTATGTGCAATATGGAACCACATGGGTGAGATTGGTGGACAAACCCGAAGTTGGTGTCAGTCTAGCACAGCCTGATATCATGCCTCTCCCTCCATTCCGGTGGTGTCGGCCATCGGGGGTCCGCTCAAACAGCCTCATGGTCTACGAGTAGGATTGCCGCTAACCCACGCCAGCCATTAGTGACGCAGCCCAGCCCTGTACATCGGCGCATCCATTCGGGTAAGGTTCCTTACCAACACATGGTCGAGCCATGCATTCATTCCCTGCGAAAGTGTTTCCCTCCCCCTCCGCGTCTCCCCCAGTCATCTTCCCCCCTCCCCCTCCCCCCCGTCTTCCACGCGTAATAGGTCTAATGGAGAAAGTATAAAAAAAATAAATCCAAGATCGAATTAAAAGATAATCAAATGAGACCGATCCAGAAAATCCCCCCTCCCCATCCTCTTTTTCTAAAAAGAGAAAGAAAAAAGATAAAAAAAAAAAAAAAAAAACATCAAGATGCTGCTAGTCTTACGAGCACGGACTAACACGGTTATCGCAACGGTTCAATCGACTGTCACTGACAGGCTACTTTCATTCGGACCCGGGGCTTAGCAGGCATAAGCTACAGACCTGTTCGCCAGCTGATCGACCCATGGCTTAATTTTGTTTTAAATACTGAATGAATGCCTCCTGCACATTACTCTCGCTTCTTACAAGCAAAAGCTGTGAAACTTCTAAGACCCATTGCTATTACCTGTGCGCAGTACGCAACTATATAGTTGACCTTACACCTCTCCCCCTTCGATTTCCATTGATAGCAACACCACCACGTACTTTGCGCCTGAGATACCGGTAGCTTGGTACATCTCTCTTCCCAATGCCCAGCATGCATCGTTCAGCCAACTACTCCTATCCTCAATCCTCCAGCTCGAGAAGTTCATCGAATCATGCTTCCAGCAGCGCCTTCAGTCCCAATGCCAACCCTAATGAAGATTGGACCAAGATCTCTGATCTTGCGGAGAGGCGGCGGATACAAAATCGAATCGCGCAGAGGAACTATCGTAAGTCACTGGGCTTGGGAGTGGAGTTGGAGAGAACATTGACTAATCACCCTCGCTTGTCTGTAGGAAAGAAGCTAAAGCGTCGCTTGGAAGATCTAGAGAAGAGAGCGGCGACAGCCTCGACGTCGCCTGAACGAGCTCTCGAGAGATCAGAACCACAGAAGGCGGTATCTACAGCCAAGTCCGGTCGTAGCCGACAGAGTCGGGCGTCCAAAGCCAGTCAGAATACCACAACCCACTCGCCCAGTGAACGAGGCTCGTCCTACGACAGTTACTCCACTTCGGATGATCGAGGGTCAATGTTTTCTCACCAATGTACCCGTCAGCTTTCGGCTTCACCACCTCCGGTATTTTCATACCCGTCCTACTCGCATCTAGACCCGTATGGTCACTCGAGCTACGGTCAGCCGCCGTCATATCACTCGATTGGAAGCAGCTACCATGATTTGCCCTACCACAACGAATACAGTACTCACCTCCCTTCGATCCTTCCCGTCGCCATATCAGCCACTGGACCATCCAAAAAGCCTCATTCGTATGCCGATGATGAGATCGTCAGTCCGTTCAGTATGAGCTATGCCTCCATGGCGGGCATTGATCTTTGTCCAACACCACAACAGCTGCCCGAGACCAATATCCCTGTACATACCCCTCTCTCTACACGACACATGTCGGTACTAGAGCTCCAGGGTTAATGGTGCTAATTCTGTCTCTCAGATGCCACCCTTGTCTTCAGCCCATAGCGATGGTCACTCCTCACCGTCGACCCCAGCAGAGCCTTCGCTGGGGACAGGGCCCCTCACGCCCGAGTCGGGCCCGTGCTCTCCCCACATGTATCCTTTCCTATGACCGTGCGACTATTATTTCTTTCCCCTGCTGGGCTTTCTTTATATCCTCTTCCCTTCACCTTCTCGTGGTTACAACCTATAACGACTGCAATGATGTATTATTGGTAACCGGACTTCAAGCGGCTCTACAACTTTTGTTTTCAAATGCTATGTGGTGTTCTCAGGCCTTCTGGTTCTAGAGCCTGCTTGATTGATTGCTTAGACTGGGTCTCGATGGTTTGTCCTTTGGGCGGGTTGCTCGACTAGAGTTCGAGGGGACCATTTAAAGAGTGTCTCTTTTGTTATGACCCTTGGACGCAGATAGAGGCATGGGGTTAGCGGCGTTCTTTGTCACCAGGCGGCCCCCCCCTCTAAGGGCTTTTTTTTTTTTTTTTTTTTTTTTTTTTCGTGAGATTGAATCATAAAGCAGAGCGCAGATAATGATACAAATCAAATAACTTTACTTTAGGGAGCATCCTTTTCAAGGGAGGAAGCCTGAATCTGAGCGCGACAGGACAAAGGGACTGTGTGAGGTAGTTTTCTCTAATCCACTATTCGGGCCAGACCGGTGAAGCAGCTAATTAAATTTACCATAGCTAGTGCGCGCAGTTGCAATTACTAATTAGACTAGCGTACAGTACGTATATCCGTATTGCCCATGAATTGAGGCTGCCACCTAGTCTAGCCTACCTACGTCGGTTAGTTGCTAGGTTAGATATGATTAGTATACCCTAGTAAGATACGTACTGAGTAAGTAAATGAAGTAAGGTACGTACCGTGGACCACAGCTCGAGGGCGGGGGGGGGTGGGAGTTGTGGGGTCTTGCAGCCTTCCGCCAGATGGTTACTTGGCTCACATGTATGATTGGCTGGCTCGTCTGTACCCTTTCAGGTTCCATTGTTTCTTTTCAGCCCCTCCGGTGACTGGACCAGGGCACCTACGTACTTATCTACCTAGTACAGTACACTACGGGTATAAGTCACGTACTACTACCTCGAAAAGCCTAGAGCCCGCGGGCACTGAGCACTTTGCCTTATTCGGTAAGGCGTACCTGCCATCGGCGGCTCATCGGTCGGCCGCTCCGTGCCTTCCATTTTTGGTAAATCATCATTGTCGCCCGCCCGCAGTATTTCCACAACATTTGCTTTGTATCCTGCCAGTTAGACAGATTGACTGTCGTAGTTATCTCAAGTCAAGTCGGAAGAGCGTGAAGCAGCAGCAACTTACTCGGTACAATACCCATCTGAGAGATTTACCCTCAATGGGGCCCAACATTCAGCGGCAACCGTACATGATTGTGGGAGGGGGAGGGGGGCTGAATACAGCCAGCCCCCCTTCAATCTCGCCGCGAGCCAGAAAAGGCCTTGATATTAGGTTAAGGTGATCGCAAGGCCTTCCACTTTTGGGGCCGAGTGGTTTGCCTGGTCTGGATATTTCACCAACCGGAATGCAACCTTTGCAGGGGTTTCTTGAATCGAGCCCAAAGACTCAGACTCGACCGCCAATCGCTGTTGGCCAATCCCTTTCCATTGATTCGGAGACAGCGAGAGGCTTCGAGGCGGCTCTCTCTTGATCACAAAGACTTAAGGACGCTGGAGCCTTGGAGGTGAACCCGAAAGATCCTAAGTAACCCACCACCACAACCACCCACTGCAGCCGCTCAGCGCCTGGGCCAGAATCAAGCCCGGGCAACCGTGCCGCTCCCGATGATCCCCTCCCTTCTCCCCTTTGTCCCCCAGCAAGATCGAAACGGCAATGGTGGAATTCGAACGGGAACCCAAAAAATCAAAATAAAAAAGACAAAAAAAAGAAAGTAAGAAAAAACAAACAACCACTCATACCACCTATCTGTACGACTGACTGATGTTGCTTTTCATTTCATGCCAGGAGGCTCTGCTCAAGTCGCCAAAGTGACGTATGCCACACAACTGCTGGCATGCTGCTGCTGCGCCTCCACACACCCTGGCAAGATGTGGTACGAATTATGTTAGCATCGACAGATCTGGGGGTTCCAAATCACTTTCATGCACACCCTCACCCTCAACAGGTGGCAGCTGACTCGTACCCAGGCTTATTCACGGGTTTCGTCTCAAGTGTGCAGTTTGGATCGGTGTTCAGGTCTGTATCGGCTGAAGACAGTCTGGATAAACAATCCATGATGTTTTATCGTATTCCAAATATTAGCCCCGGGCCATTCGCTTCAGATGGTAAGCGTACTCGGAATTAAAGCATATCACCGACTTCCAAAATCGGGCTATACCACGAATCGCACAAGGGTTATTTTTGGTCGCAGTCAAGGCAAGTTACGCTTGTGACGATGTTTTCCTTTCTGGAACACGCACAATTGCTATTCCCGCGAGTGAAAATACCAGAAACTGGGCCTTGTCGGGCAACACAAATTGCGACGTATTCAACTCCTTTCCATGATTTTTATGATACCCACTTATCTTGAGAACATTACTTTTCTCGTCCCTTTCACCATCGGCTGCAGCATGGAGCTTACCTTGATTCCAGGCCGCGGATTATGAATCAAGATTGGTTCTACTCTATCAGAGAGTAAACCTCTTACTCCTTTCCTCAGTAAAAGTGACAGCCCTAGTCCGCTAGATGCGACCATGTAAGCCCATCCAAATTCTCGGGACTAAGTCAGGACCCGTTACAGGTGAGAACTCTTCCGGACCAATTTGTCCATACACTCTCCGGCACCCTCGAGGTAACTCTCTCGTCGCGATATCGTGCAACACGCCGTGGAGATACAGCTCACCGGCACCAACAAGGATAGCCGTCTCCCGGCGCGGCTGAGACTATGATTGAGTTACGAGTTATTTCAACGTTGCAACGATCCCAGATGCCCCGGCACCGGGTTACATGGAACTTTGGCGATTCAGAGGACAGAGACGCATCCTTGCCTCTGAAAGGGCTCCCCTCACTCGGTCGGAGCTCGTATAGACGAACAGCCATCAGGCCACGCTAATGTGAGACCCCAGTAGCATGGCGTGCAAATTCATGAAGCATGATGAATGGAAGAAATGCAGAGAAAGTCCGAAAAAAGACAGATAGGAAAAAGACGAAAAGAAATGAAAACGATAAAAACCAACGCGGCTCAACCAAAGATTTGTCGGTCATAGCCCACGGCAGACGAACGGTGAAATCCGACCTCGTCTATGCCGGAGATAGTAAGTTAGCGGAGGTAACGCACGAACCCCGTGCGTCATATCGGCAAGCACATGAAGACGTGAAGATGTCTGGAGGATTGGACAGTTGGCCGCCTAAGAATTATGCAGTTGATCGAGGTACTCTCATGCACACAACCAGACTCCTGCCACCGGTGACAGTTGAAAAGAACACAAATGAGGACCCGAGAAAGTAATGCTTACCGAGGATTTCAACGTTGCCAATATCATCATCATCATCACCTTAATTCTTCCGATGCCTGAAGATTACGGTCGGTGCAATCAAATGTATGTATCCGAGCCACCCACTGCCTGTTGCCTGTTCTTAATTTATGGACCACGTGCGAAGCGGCCCCTCCGCTAGAAGATACGGCCTTAGAACACCGACTTGTCAGGTCTGTGGCTTTCTGGTGGTGGACTCCTCAGTAAAAGTAGGCAGGTGTCCATTTCCACCACTCCCAAAGTATAGTGGAGTAATTAGCTAATGATAGATATGGTTAAGCTACTTCTGCCGTTCAGTTCTCTCTACATTTGTTCTTCACAGTTTTTATTTTTATTTCTTTTCGTCTTCCTTTATATCGACGGACAGCCAGGTTCGCATACCGCATACTCTGCAAGGAGCGAAAACTAAACCAGCCATTGGCGGTTGTCACTTATTACTAGTTACCCAGGTAGTTGTTAGGCGACTATGACCGAGCGAGCCTAAGGCGGATTCGGACTTCGCCGAAGCGCAAACCGCCCTCCCAGTCTCCGATATACTGTACTACAATACCTCTTGTGACCTCTTGTTACAGAAAGCCCGAATTGCCCCAACGATGCTAGGTGTCGGTGAATTTGCTTCCTTGGGATTCAAACACTTCTCCTGCGCAACTACGGTTCAATAAACAAGCTGATTGTCCGCAGCGAAAATAATCTTGTGCATGGTGTATTGGTACTGTATTTGTGAACGTGAATCTGTATGCCAAAGACGATAATTTGACTCAACGACGCCTGAATGCAGGTCAACGGGAGGAACGAAACATAAGACAACGTGAGACAATATCACTGAACATGAGTAGATAGATATATGAGCTTTGGGCCGATACGCATGGCGGCGAACGGACTAGGTGGTGTTTGCCGGCAGCGGTTTGACTCCCTTACAGTGCAATTCGAACCTCGTCGGGGAGGTGGTGATGGTAGACAGACTCGTCGAATGATGAAAGTGAAATGGGAAAGGCAAAAAGAGAAACAGGAGATAAACTCAATCCTTCCAAAGAGCAAAGGAGTCCATGAGAAATGAAGAGGTTGCGTTCACACAAGTAGTCCAAGAAAAAAAAAGGATAGAGAGAAAAAGTGCGACGTTCTCATCCAAGCATGATGACGAGTACTTCAACCAGCTTCTGCGCCGTTGATGCTCATCTGATCCGGATTGTATCGGCGCCTTCGCATTGGGGCTTTCTTCCGTCTGGCGATGGCGGCGTTCTGAGCAGCGGCGCCGTTACCACTGCCCATCTCCGTATCGCCATCGTTGTCGGCCTCTCCATGTAGCGCTTCGTAACGAGACATCTCGTCCAGCTCACGGATATCAATTGGCTTCATGCGCAGCCACTTCATGCGCGGGCCTGATCGTGATCTCTCTGAGACACGAAATCCATAAATTCGCGATTCATAAATGCGGCCCGGGCCGAGACCGGGGCTGAAATTGACCGTGCGCATGCCGTTGATCTCGACGGGCTGATTGGGAGGGGGCACATCTGGTGACACCTGGTTGTTGATCGAGGAAGATGTCAAGGAGGAAGAACGCGTGGGGGAAAGAGCTGACAGGGAATTGTCCATCCGAGATCCGATGTCCAAATCGGGGAAAGTCATAAAGAACAGGCACCCAAAAGTGGTACCGAAGAAGGCGCCATCGACCGAGTGGAAGCGACTGTTGGGAGGTGTGTAGAGGTCCTGGCAACTGGGACAGAACAATTTGACGGTCTCCTGACCCGGGGTATCTGAGCGACCCACGGGCAGGACCCTGCAACCATTGCAGTACACTCTGGGGCAGACACCGAAATGTTGCATCTCGTACTTCTCAAGCATCTGCTGAATGCCAGGCCGCGAAGTGATGTACCGTTGATGGATCAAACCGTATAACAACTCGGCAGAGCTCTCAATCACACTCAAATCGCTTGCCACCCGTGCATGCCTGCGCTCTCCAGCTCTCCGGTAGCCCGGAGGCTTGTCATCGCCCAGTATCTCATCTTCATCCTCCTCCTCTTCCTCTTCCTCCTCATCCTCGTCGTCCTCCTCCGGCTCCACGTCCAAGATCATTTCCAACGCCTCCTTGTACATGGGCACTTGCGACTGAAGGCCAGTGAGGTTGAAGTCATCCTCGATGAAATCCTCGGAAACTTCGGCGAAGAACTCATGGCCCATCAAGGAGCAGAAAGAGGAGATCCATGACTCCGGTGCACCTTCCGACGACGACATATCGAACGAGTCCGACGCGGATGATGAGGGCGTTGATTCAGACAGTTGACTCAGATCCAGCCTGTCTAGGCCGTCGGCCAACGCCGAACCTGTCTCTCTCGACACGTTGCCGAGCTAACGGGGGAAACCAGGCTTCCGATATGAATCTCGTTCCGAGATAGAGCGCGGGCTGAAACCTGCACCGGCTATATCGAGTGCCGGGTACAAGTCTAATCGTGTTCCTTGCGGTGCTCCCTAAAACAAGAGGGAGAAGATATGGAGCACAGGAAATCAGGTGCTAAAGGGAAGAGGCCGTGAAAGGCGAACTGCTGAGATGGTCAATTAGTGACCGTACATCTGCCTGGCTGATAAGGCGAGGGGTCATTGGCAATGTGCAGGCCGGCGGATTATTGTGCGATGAGGGATGTAGACGATATTAGTAGTGTGATGGGCATTCACTAACCAGCGAATCACTTAAATGGACATGGGACGTCACAGATCAGGCTCTGAATTAAAGTCCAAGACTCACCAAAGGAGTGGCAAGCTAGGGATGAGGCTGGATCACGCACTCCCAGCTCGGTTCTGGATGGATGGATCGACGGAGGTTGTCGAGGGGCTTCCGAAATTAGATTCGTGGGGCGGTGAGAGGGGATGAGAGATAGTAGGCGGGACTGAATTTTAACTCATTGAAGACAAGAAAAGACTAAGAAGAAAGCGAGACCACTGATGCCAGCGCTCCTAGCAGCATGAGATCAAGTTCGATTCGATAAATCATAACGACGACCGTTGCTCCTTCTTTGGAAAAGCATCTGAGGTGAGCCTTTCATGCACTGCAAGTACTCGATCACGTGATTAGATGTCCACCACACACTCGACAACGGATTCTACCGAACAGGCGAATTACTATGAATACAGGTATGAATGACCAAGATCCCAAGGATGGCATGGAGAACAATTTGAGAAGTTCTCGGTCACCGGCGGGGTGATAGCCAAAGACAGGCTGCAGCCACATCCTAAATACAGCTCAAACGTCTAAAATAAATCCCGTATAACACGCGACCATTCACCTTCATCTCCAAGAACACCCGACAAACCTTCCCCGGTGTTTTGAATTTCTCCATCCTGGCCGATAAAGCCATTGAGGCTTTCCGAAGCCCCTCCCGAGTTCATGAAATTGCCAAAACCCCCAACCGCCTCGAAAAGATTCGTGAGTTCATGGCTCATTTGCAGCCCATTCAGCGGGCTGTTTCCTAGCTCTCCAGCGCCATTCACCGACCCATACACCGAAAGATCTTCGATTTGGTGACCGGCCAGTCCGGCCATTGCAACAGCCGCGGAAGAATGAGGGTCGTTGGAATCGGTTCCGAAAGGTCGTACAATGACACCCAACCGTTCGCCTATCTTGCGGAGACCCTTGATTGTCTTCCAGAGTCGCTTGGATACATAAGATTTGGTACTGAACCCGCTGACCAGTTCAAGAGCCATGTAAAATTCGTCCCGCACTTGTCGGTTGAAGTCATTTGGTGCATGGCACACAGCGAGGAAGAGGACCGCTAAGGCGGCGACTAGAAAGTAGTTGAAAGTGATTTGCTGCGTACGATAGATATCGGACGTCCCGTTGAGCCGAGTGAGCACTCGGATCGTGTCTTTCGCAATATCCACCACGGTCTGCGCGTGACCTTTGTCTTCCGCGATGCTCACCGCGGAATGTAGCACCGGCCGGTAAATGAGGATCCGAAGCTGATTCATGCGTAGATATAAAAGAATCCTCAGTCTTCGAAGACCTCGGCTAGTTGACTCACCATGGTGATGCTTTGGAACATCGACTGGGTAGAACTTCAGCCCATCCGGCACTTGTTTATACCATTGCAGAATCTGATAGTCCAGATAGCCAATCTCATCGCGTCGTATGTCAGTTGCTCCTTCTGAGCCAAGTCCGGAGTACCATATCTTGGAGCTGATCCGGTTGTACGATATCATGCACCTAAGATACAGTAGAGACGCATCCTAAGGATCGGTTAGCTCTACGAATAACTGGATTAATGATTGAATGACGGGGCTCACCGGTTCGGGCAAATTGGGATCAATGTCTTCATCTTGAATGATGAAGGGAAGCCCTGTACCAAAGCTCCAACGCCTGTCCAAACTATAAACCGACCAAAAGATCTTCACAATGGCAGGCCACTGGTCTTCGTTGGGAAACAATTTCGCCAGCGCATCTCGTCGGTGCAGGCCCATCTCAAGACACATACGCGCTGCAATACCGATGATACGATATGCCATAGCATCATCATCCGAATGGAAATGATAGGTTGCCTAGACACACGGTCAATGATCGAAGCTTGGTGGACCCGGAACAGAACATACCATCAAACCATATAACTGAATTGTCCTAATGTCCAGCGAGTCCCAGATTTTAGCTTCAGCAACCGGCTTGACATTTAGGTAAAGACGCCGTGCTAGCTCGCTCTGGCCGCCTCCCTCTATCACCAAAGTGATTGCGAGAATCATCTTCAAAAGAAGCGTGCTATCGTCGTGAAGACCATCTGCACCGGGGAGACCTCTCTGTGCGAAGCCAGTCCGTGTTGCAGCTTCCACAAATGTGTAGAGCAAGTTCACTTGTTGCGCTACCTGTTCGATATCTATAAGAGGGTACATGATTCCAACTTCCTCCTCGTACACCTGGCAAAGTCGCAGGGCTTCATCCCTCTTGATAACCCATATCGGGTCTTTAGTTGGATGAATTGTGGAAACAAGCTGGCCCACATGCGGAGGTGAACCGGCAGGGGTGGCATGTGCTGTGGTGAGATCATCTGTAATCATCTCCTCAGCTGGCGCAATGCCCATGGTCTGCAGACTCGAACGGGCGACATCAAAGTTGAAAGCGGAACTAGTAGGGCCCTGAAAGCGCGGATGCCTCATGCGAGGTTTAGCCAATGGTGCATGCATTGGCGTGAAGACTGATTGGGAGCCATCTCGAGAGAGCCCATCGAAGCCCGGTGGGTCTAAAGATGATCGCTGAGACCGAAGATCCTTTAGGTTAGAAAAGAGACTATTGACTTGATCTTGCAAAGTCTTGATTTGGTCTTTCATCGATCGAAATTCTCTATGTAAGATGTTCGGTGAGCCATGGCGCCTCCGGGGTGTATGTCACGCGGGATCAAGGGAATCATTGCCCAGTCGACTTACTCGGAATCCTTGAAATTATTGTTGCAGCAGTTCGGGGCATATCGGCCTAAGAAGATAACTCAGCGTGTCCCTTGCATCAACGTCATATCCGGGTTACACACCCCTCGCGGTGACAACTAACATTCGAGATTAAGGTGTCCGCAGCGTTGGCAAGGTACCTGGCCGTTGCACTTGATCTTGCGCCGTTTGCATTCATTACTAAACACAAAGGAAAGGTTCCAGCCTTGTGTCAGCAAATCGCAATCCCGCAATTGAGAGAGGTCTGGGGTTTTGTCTCGGTGTGGATTTTAGAGCCGGAATCATACCATGCGATAGAGATGTAGCGATTCCGCTTGGTGCGAGTATGCGTTCCGTTAGCCTGTTCCGCCTTCCTCTTCGTCGTATCGGCAGCCGGGGCTTCATTCTGGTCCGTGACTTCCAGCTGAGGTAGTGCCATATCAGTCTGGGGAGACTCTGAAGCCATCTTAGGGGAGTAACACGATGCGACGATTGATTGTTGGCGTGGAAGCAAGCAGTGACTGGTGCGGATAGATTCCTTCTCCTCGGCGGATGGGCACGCGGGGTTTCCGTTTTCCCCAGACGGGTGGACGGTCGGACTGGGTCCCGGTTACGTAGACGGGAGTGAGAGAGTGACCCCAAGGCGGTAAAGCTTACGCACTGGCAGCTCGGGGCGGAAATCTCCCGACCTTCAAGGTTCCAGTCTCGCAACCAAGTTGGCCTGAGAACACCGCACAAAAATCTGCCTGCAAGATTTACTACTACATCTCACCAGTCTGAATGAAGATCCACCAACGATCATGTTACAATAACCTCCGGGTATGGAGGAGGCACTCTCACTGTAACCAACCAAGCCAACAATGCCTCGGCTCTTTCTCCACGACGGCATCGCAGCACCCGTACCGCCCGTTGGAATCTCTCGAGGATTTTGAGCTCGACCACTTTCGTCAGACATACTTCATCCCCGAGCACCCTATCATCCTCCCCCTCCGATATTTCCAAACTCTTCCTGCCTTCGAGAAATGGTTCCGCGACTCGCCGTCCCGATTAAACACCGCATATCTCAGTCAATATGGCGCGGATGCTCTGGTTCCCTTGGAACTGACACAAGCTCCTGCCAGTACTAGTATCCGAGCGAATGGGCTTAGCTTTCGGCAGTTCCATGCGCCTCTAAGCTTGTTCCTCGAATGGATATCTACTGCGGAATCTCTCGAATCGCACACGATGCGTTTGTACCTGGCGCAGTGCCAGCTCCTTGACTTGCCGCAGGTTCTTCGCGATGATCTCCCCACCCCAAACTTGGTTGCGCAGGTAGGAAAGGGAGATGTTTACGATACAAACATTTGGATTGGATACCCGCCCACGTATACCCCTCTTCACCGCGATCCGAACCCGAATCTGTTTGTCCAGCTGGCCGGACGGAAGGTGGTGCGATTGCTACCACCCTCGGAAGGGCAAAGGGTGTTCGGCGCGGTGCGACGCCGATTGGGGAAGAGCGCTGGCCGCGAGTCTGCTGCAATTCGGGGCGATGACATGATGCACGGCGAGGAGAGGGTGCTGCTTGAGCAGGCTGTCTGGGATGATGCAGCTACCGAATCTACTGGTCCCATCGGATTCGAAGCGCACCTAGAGGCTGGAGACGGCATGTTCATACCTCGAGGATGGTGGCATAGCATCAAGGGACTGGGGGACAGTGTGACTGCTTCGGTAAGATGCCATGCTGTCACGTTCGCTAAAGGGAGTCTACTGATCTTTCACCAGGTCAATTGGTGGTTCAGGTAATAAGTGCAGCCAAATGCAGCCAAAGTTCGTAATGTGTAAAAAAGTAGAATCGAATCATATGTTGCCCCATCTACAGTATCCAGCTCTATTATGAATAAGTAAGCCACGCCACCACAAACAGGGCGGAAAGGCTTCTGATCTCATTGGAAGCATCTCGAAGCCTGGATTATCAGTAGTGAATCTATAGAGGGCAAGTGTCGGTTGTCCCTCACTAAATTTCTAGAATCCTCTCCTCGCCGCGGTCCCGCCCAAGAGTTCCCTCTCACCACCTCATTCCACCCCAAGATTAAAAAAAAAACCCCCATCATTGTCCGTCACACGTTGATTCCTCCTCTCTCTCTCTCTCTCTCTCTCTCTCTCTCTCTCTCTCTCTCTCTATTCTTTGCACCCCACTCAAGCTACAGCTTACGTGACCGACATATAATGCACATGTCTGGCCCTTTGACCCGTGCCTCTCTCCTCAACATTCTCCTCAACCCACTTCTTACCGCATCCACATCCACCCGCGCATCGGCGATCAGTACGCCACGATTCCAATTCCATCTCCCTGCTCATCCACACTGCTTCGCTTCTCAGCTTTACCGTCACTATAACGCCAGTTTCTGCTCAACGATGTCGGCGACCCCTACCCAAGAGCCCCAGACTACTGGCACCGCCACCCTCTCGGAAAATTCGGAAAATCAGGAGCGGAAAGAACACCTCGCCCTTCCAGATGCAAGCAGTGTCGACTCTGCGACGCGACAGCTCGACGTCAGTGGCGATGGGACATCCGTGAGGCTGGACCATCTCGGCCCGTTGGTCGTCAACCAGGATGGAACACTATCGAGAATCTCCAACTGGGAGCAGATGACCGAGATTGAACGGACAAATACATTGAGAGTCCTGGGCAAGCGGAACAAATCGAGGATGGATGCTATCAAAAAGGAACAGAACCAGGGACAGGAAAACTAGGTGGATTCACCAACTGGCGCCGAGACAAGACACTTGGTCGCGTCGGCTGCTGGAAGCCGATTCTGCGAATTGTAATGTCTTCTGCTGTTGTTATATGCTTTGTATACCGGCTGAATACTTTTACAGGGACGCATTGCCGGACGGCGCGTCACGTTCAGAACTATATTTTGATTATATATCTCCCGCCTGGAGCAATATATCGGCGTGTGCGTGTAACGCCTCGCTTCAACAAGTCACATAATTTCAAATTAAACTGGATATATATAAACACTACAAATTTGTGGAGATTTTTTTTTAATAATTTAATAATTTATAAGATATTAAGCTTTCCTCTTTAAACAAATAAATCTATTAGTATTATATTTATAATTAATAGGTTATAAGCCCGGCTTAAGCTTAAAGTCTTTATTTAATTAATTTTTATTATTTTTTTCTATTTTTTAGTATTAAGTACTAAGAAAATCTTTTTATTAACTATATAGTCTACTAAAAAGTACTAGACTAAATTAAATATTTTAATTAATTAATAAATTTAGTAATTAAAAGAATATATTTATTAATTAGTAATAATATAGTAGATAGTTAATATTACTAAGCTTCTGGCCTTAATAGATATAAATAACTATTAAATCTAATATAAAATTTTAAAAATATATTTTTATTTATAAAGTCTAAAAAATAGTTTTTAATACTAATATAAAATTTGTTTAATTTTTTTTATCTATTTAGTTTTCCAGTAAAGCTAAAGCAGCTGGAAATTTTTAAGTTATATAAAATACATCCAGGTCTACTGGCTTTGGCTTTAGTAAAATAAATATTAATTTTACTATATATAAAAAAATATTAAAATATTTTAAAAAACAGCTATTTATATAGAAAGTTAAAAATAAAAAGGCTATTAAAACTATTTATACTATATTAACTATAGAAATTTAATACAGTATTATTAATCTTAATAGTATAAAAAAAGTTTAGAATAAGCTAAAAAAATATTTTAATATTATTTTTAATATATAGTTATTTAAAAAACTGTAAACTACTATATTACTATAGTATAATAACTATAAAAATATTAATAAATATATTATAAAAATATTTAAAATATTAAATAAATTTTAATATAATTTTACTAATAATAAAAAACTTAGTAATAGTATATATATTTAGTTTTTTTTTATAATTTTAAAAAATAGTAGTTTATTTTTTTAACTTCCTATTTTAATTTTTAATATATTAAAAAAAGTATAATATAGAATTAAATTATTTAGATTTTTATATAAAAAAATATATATATTTAGTTTAACTTTAATAATACTAATTTTATAAAGGTGTTTAAAGGCCGGAAGTTAAACAACTCTAAATCTAAAAACTAATAAAATAAAAATTATAAGGGCTAAAGGGTGAAATAGTGTAATAAACAAATAGCTTTTGCAAAGCTAAGAATACTAATATATTATCTTAAAGTATTGTTGCTGCCTTATTTAACTTATAAAACAGCTGCTGCTTTTAGAGGCGGCTGCAGCCGGCTTATTTAGCTGTTATATAACTACTATTTTAAATTATTTATATATATATTTTTTATAAATATCTGCAAAGATTAGAAAAGCTGTTTAAATTTTAATAACTATTTTTTTTTATAAAAAAGTATTGCCTTTTACAGTAGTACTATTAAAACCTCTACTTTATAAATACTTTTATAAAAAACTAAAGTAGTAGAAAAGATAGTTTACTATTTTATACTTTTATAAAAAGTATACTATACTATTTTTACTACTATTTTTATAAGGCTTTTTTACTGATATATAGTCTACTATCTACTGGCCGGCCTTTTTATAATAGTTTATAAATAGCCTTTTTTATAATTAAAAAAACTTTTTTTTAGTAAATAGTATTAAATCTTTTTTAATTTACCTATTCTGGCTGTTTAAAATATTTTATAGTTAAAACTAGCAGAGCTAATCTTATAAAAATAAGATTTTTTTTTATATAAAAAAACTTTTTTTTTGTTGCCGATCGAGGGCTCGAAGGAACGATGATTCATGAAATAGATGCTTGATTGATTCCTTCTACTTCGCTATCTCGACGGCTAACTACATTCCCGCTTGGGCGGTGGAGAATGGCAGAATGAGGTTGCGTCAGTCTCGCTCTGGCGAGCTGGGCATGCAACAGCTAAATAATATATAAATAGTTTTTTTTACTATATTAATATCTGTAAAAAATAAGTAGATATAGTTTTTAGTATAAAGTCTATATAAAAAATAATAATTTAGCTAAATAAATTAATATTATAGTTAGCTATATTAATATAAATTATACTAAATATTTTAATATATACTATTTAACTTTTAGATATATTTTTATATAAATAAATAATCTAATTTTTTAGATTTTATATTTTTAATTCTATATTACAGCTTTTATATATAAAGCTAAATATATAGTATTTTATACAGTAGCTAAAAAAGTCTACTGGATTATTTATATAATTAAAAATATAGGCTTTAAAACTATATTTTTAATAATAATATATATTAATAATAAAAATACTATTATATTTACCTAAAATAATTAGTTCTACTAATAAATTAAATATATTAATATTATATATTACTAAATTTGTAAAACTATACAGTATAGTAATATATATTTATAATATATTAAATTTTTTAAAAATTTTACAGATATTTTTACTAAGCTGTTTAAAAATATTAAATTTAAATACTTAATTAAATAATTAAATATATTAAATTTTTTAACAGTATTACTAACTGCTGATTATAAAAATATAGTTAATACTTTTTTTTAACTAACTAGCTGCCTATTTAAAAATACTATAAAAATTATTATATTATTTTATATAAAAAAAAGATCTTATAATTAATTTATTATAAAGGTATATTAGTATATATATATAACACCTTACTTTAATAAATTATATAATTTTAAATTAAACTAGATATATATAAATACTACAAATTTATAGAGATTTCTTTTTTTCTTAATAATTTAATAATTTATAAGATATTAAGCTTTTCTTTTTAAGCAAGCAAATCCATCAGTATTATATTTGTAATCAATACAATAGAACACATCATTCTTGCCACACCTCTTTGGTCCAACCGTGTAAGTAGGTTAGCCGAACAGCCAATCGCCAAATCGTGAGAGAGGGTTACTGTGTCTTGTTAGTTCACACGAATTGTCTCATGGCAGTCATGCAGCGTCGCGGAAGGTTGAGGGCTTACCGCGAAGGTACTTCAACATAGCTCTTCGTATACTCATCTATATCATCCACTCCAGTCATTATATCGATCTCTTCGGGCTTCAGGAATTTTGTTCGGCAAAGGAATTTATAGCCAACATAAATGATTGGAAACACCGCAATCATCGTGTACGAAAACAAGAATGTCGGTACGTCCCAGTTGCCGGGCAGAAAAACTGTGTATCCTCCGACAAAGGTCATGACGAATGTGGAGACCAAGGCTATGTAGGCGACATAAGGCTGGCCCCAACTCCGGTAGGGTAGAGTCTGCCGGGCCACGCCTTGTGCGATCAGAGCTTTCCTAAATCTAGTGTATGTGAAGGTAATGACCGAGAAATTAATGAGTTGGGAGGCTGTCATCTATCACTCTGGTCAGCACGCGAGTCATGGCACGTTCAGCGAGGGGGCCCTACCAGACTAACAAACCAGTTAAGCACGACTGCTGAGCCATTGGAAACCTGTAAGAACGCAAGAAGGGAAATCAGAAGAACGGCTAGCACGCAGTAGATCGGTATACCCTTTTTGGTGCATTTTGTGAGGATTCGTGGCGCCTTGCCATCAAGCGCAAGCCCATAAAGGCTACGGCTGGCACAGTAAACATAGCTGTTACCCGCGCTGAACGAAGCAAGGAGAATCATGGCATTGACGATGTGTGGCAGCACTGGGATTCGTAACCGATCCATTGCAATCACATAAGGCGATGACGCAGCGCCGGGCAAGTCTTGTTCAAATGCAGCCGCCATTTCGGGGTCGTTATAAGGAACCAAGATGCCAATGCAAAGCACCCCCAAAACAAAGAATGCCGTGAGCCGAAGGAATATGCCGTTGTAGGCCTTCGGTAGAACTCCACGGGGATTGACTGCCTCCCCGGCAGCCATTGAGACGTAGTCAGGCCCGGCGATGGTGAAGCTAGCCTGAATGAAACAAGCCAAGAATCCAAGCCATCGCCCAAGATCGCCAGGCTTATAATATTCTGCGAAGGCTCCAGGGTTTCTCCAGTACCGGAAGCCGAACCGGTCGCCGAGAGGGTTACCTCCAACCATCACAATAAATGTGAAGAATATCAGCCCCACACTAAGTAAGACTTTGCTGAGAGAAAGCCAGAATTCAGACTCGCCATACCATTCGACGGCAAAGAGATTCAAAAGACTGAAAAGTCAACAGGTTTAGATCTGGTTAGAAAACTGCGGTTCAACGGTCCATCAGAATAAAGGAGAGGCCACGCACACGTAGAGTGCTAGTACAATGATAACAATCCCGGCAACTGGAACTGCATCGCTCCAGTAGTTGATAATCATATTACATGCCGTAACTTCGAACGGGACCATAATGGCTTCGAATATGAAGAAGTTGTAACCAGCAGCCACGCCGAAGGCATCGTCAACATATCGACCAGCGAATCTAATGAAAGGTGATGATATGGGCAAGTAGGTAACCATTTCTGCCAGGCCTAGCACAAGAGTTTGTTCAGTGACGGTCTTACCAGACAAAACGGATACAGGGTGCCTATGAACCGATCACCGGCAGAAACGTAGGTGTATTCATGCTTTCAAAGGTTCTCGATGCCGAAGTAGCGCAAGGATCGAGATGCCGTTGTTGGCAGAGAGGTGGAACTGGAAAAATGATCTCGGACCGCGAGGAAAGAAGCCAACAGGATTGAACAATAGGGCCTCTTACAGACTGTTATACAGAGGATAACTAGGGACCTATTCCGAGAGTATATAAGATTTGGCATTTCACGTACGATGAAAAGAGGCATTTGATCACAAAGGCCATATTCACACCCGTGCTAATTCACAACCAAATCAAATGTGTCGCAGTCCGGTCCTACTTAGGTTTCCACGGGGGGTTTGTAGGAACAGCTCATTGAGGTTGACCAGCATGTCTCAATAGCTATGCAACCGGTGGAGGAACTGGCTCATTTGTAGTGAAAGTTGACTCACTACCATTGAGGCAAGCTCTCTGGGACAATAGTTGCCAGGTCGAGATGGCAGCGGTAACAGTAGGGAAGGAGAGGAAGGGCAGTATAAAGACAAATTGGCAGCAGTAGTGGGAAACTAACCAGATCAAAAAAGCCAGAAACAGGCTGCCAGGGCCACCATGCATCAAGCCCTTACCAATCTGCACATATAGTGCTGTGCCAATTGTACCACCGATGCCAATAAGTTGTATGTGTCTGGGCTTAAGCTTGCGATGTGTGTGGTCGGAGGCGAATGTATTTGAACAGACAGCGGACTCTTCACTATCATTGACTACCACGCCCTTTTCATGTGGTCCTTGGTGACTGGCAGCATATCTGCTATCAGGACAATCTATTGTCGGGGATTGCTCCTCATGGAGAACAGTCGCAATAGTCATCTGCGAAGCGTGGGTAGGACCTTGACCCACAACTGCAATTCTGGTTCACTCGGATGATCAACAGGCAGGTAGAGCGCGCTTCATAATAACAATGCAGAAAGAATCTCCGGAGAGAAGAGCAAGGACTAAGAAAAGCAGCGGACGAAGGGTGGAGGCCGTCGTATATGTAGCAAGCCACTAGAAGCGGGCGGAAGACGGTATCATGGTCGTAATAATCATGATTCATTACAGCTGCCTGCTGATTTTGCTGGCCTACCTCGGCAGGTATGTCAAAAGACAAGCAGGAAAGCAAATCATAGAGCAAAAGGGATATCTCCAGCACGGGCGACTCCATTTTGGCTCCCCACAATGACGGACAGATAAAAAGGCCCTTACTTCTAGCCCGAAGATAGACAACAGACTAGCGCGGAGGGACCAAAGGGAGGACGCGGGCAAATCCACAGCAACATTCCTTCAGCCTGTAGTACGTAGTGGAAAAGGCCATGAGTTTTCCATTGATTAAGTCACAAGTGTCAGCCATAGGGTTTCCAATGCCAGTTTCCAAAATGATGTGCCAACGACCGACATGATAGCTCCAGGGTTGTACCTACTAAGTATCAAAGGAAAAGAACTTGGAAGAGAAGGTAGGATACTGTACGGAGTACTCCGTAGGTCATTGGTAAATTGGTGAAACCTGGCGGGGTGGGAGAAATGTGCGGGAACTTGTTGGAGAAGGGCCCGCCAGCTGAAAACGGTTCCATGTTACGAAGTACGGAATACAGTACAGTACAGTACGTTGACTAGACCTTTTACTGATAATGGCTATAGTTAACACCGGTTGAAATTCTATTGCTACTACTTCGGACATACCGCTGCCATCCATCTGCGGTACACCCAGCCTGAGAGGCGCCCAATTACTGCGATCACATGATGTACATACTGAGCAGTACCTAGTAATTACTGTCTTCTTCATTCCAACCGTGCCTGCTTGCAGAGAACAGCATCTCATCAAGGCCCGGGGGCGGGGGGTGAAATATGGTAAATTTGACAATCTGATGGCCCTAGTATAGCACTGAGCAGAAGATATGGCCAGCCCAGACAAAAAATGCAGTAGAAACTCCAAAAAGCGCCATAGTTTCGTCCAAGCCAGATCATGCTGATGACCCCGTCCAGCGTCTAGTGGGATCGCGCTGCGGTTTCGGTTTCTGGGGTCGACGGACGACTTCGGCCTTGAGCGGGGGGCTTCTGCCCTAGCCAGCTGGGGGGGAAGAAGCCATCATTATCTTCGAAATATAGGTGATGCGATAATTCCGACTCCAGAGGGTTCTGTTGGCGATTTTGCGAGTGTGTAACCTCACTGACTTCGGGCCTTTTTGTGAGGAAAGGTACAGACTCCAGCTTCTCCGGCTGATCGAAGTGACTTGGGGACATTATTTGAGCTGCAGTGAGAAGTAGAGTTGGAGGAGATAATGCGATGATAAAAAATCAGCGGATGTGAAGATAAATGAGATTTCTAGGGGGAAATATCGTTGCGACATGCACAGTATTCGTATGAATCCAGCTGTTAGCCAACATTCCTTGACGTCAGATGCCCAAAGCAGTATTATGTAAATTCGGTACTCGAGTATGAGAGATATTCAAATACTGTGTGCCCTCCAAGTACAGTACGTATCCTTATATGCAACCTCAATCCTTACACCACACATTGAAGGACGGTGGAAGGTAACAAGCTCCTGCTCAATGAGACGAAAACCTTGATCTCCTCGGTGTGTTGAGTATGAGCATGAACATACATTAGTAAAAAAAAAAAAATAAGTACGGAGTCCGGAGTACGGAGTACTTCAAATGCAGGCCAATGGCAGGGAACTAAATTAGAGGTCGCTTTTCTCAGGTTCCGACCCACGGTTGCACCGCCCCGAGCACTTCTTCCCCCGCCTGCCCCGCGTCTTCTCGTCCCGAATCCCACCATCAACTTCTTTTCTCGGATACAATAGCTTGCTTGCTTATGGGAGTTGGAGTCATAGGTACTCAATCGCCATAATTGATCGCCAGCGCAAAACAAATAGCGAAGTTGTATATCAATCAGTGAGACACCATGGTCGAACACGAGCCCGAGCCGAAGCGTTTCTCCCCTAAGGTCCCTGTCCAGCTCGACCCTCCCAAATACGATCTGATAACTGTGGAGGAACTATCGAAATGCGACGGTCAGTTGATTTTGTTAAGAGATGCCTAGGTGCACGCAGCGAGTTATTTCTGACTGAGTGCGACTGCAGGCACCGATCCGAATCGTCCTACGCTGGTCGCAATCAAAGGAATTGTTTTCGACGTGACTCGCAACGCTGCATACAGCCCGAGCGGGCAATACCACGGTGGGTTCAAATCCGGGCTGCTCAAATAATCCGGCTATCTGGTACATGTATATGTTCTCGTTGTGCTCATACCTTGGTCCGGTTGCAGTATTCGCCGGAAAGGATCCCTCCCGCGCCCTGGCCTCTTCGTCGCTCAAGCCTGAGGATTGCCGATCTGACTGGTACGATCTCGAGGATAAAGAGAAGACGGTACTCGATGAATGGTTCACATTCTTTAGCAAACGGTACAACATTGTTGGGAAAGTGCAAGACGCCGCCAACTATTGACAGAAGTGAATGAGGCATTTGCGGTACTTCCTTGATTAGCCAGCGCTCCTCTATCATAAGCGCACCAAATATGCCTAAGAACTGGCATCTGGTGCCTTCATATGTTGTTGTGATACCTAGCATCTTAGTTCTATCTATATCTCTGAGTGATATCTCAACTTATTTGTGCGGATTGTTAGTATAAGTATACACAATGACCATTAGCTATCTAGGTGACGCTTTTGAACTTTTAAATATACCCGTGTTTAAGCCTTCCCTTTCCGAGTTCTCCGTTGCATTCTCTTCCTTGAAATGATCCGGTTTCGCTTCGCGATCTTGTTCTGTTCCTCCGCATCTTCACCAGCATCGTTCTTGTCGCTGCTGTTATCAGAACGCTTTCGCTTCTGTCCTGTCTGGGAGCTCTTATCCTGCGCACCACGTTTCGAGGCACCATCGCCTTGTTCTTCCTCTTTCTTGAAATTGCGTGCCTTAGACTGCAGTTCATTGCGACGTTTGACGACATTAGCATTCTCGATGGCGAATTCAACAACGAGCCGTTTTTTCTTGTCCTGGGCATCGGGGGTTGCGGATTTGGGAGGCTCCACAGCATGGCCATTGAGCCATCTTAAACCCATGAGAGCATGGCGATGGGTGTAGTACTCAACGAAGCCGTAACCTCTACTCCGGCCTGCTCCACTTTCCTCGTTGATCTTGCTTCCATCGCGACTCTCATAAACGATCTTGGCTTGTCTGACGACTCCCACGCCCTTCTTTTTCCGCTGCTGCTCTGCTTCGCGCATGATATCAGCAGCCCGGTCCAGCTCCTCCTTCGACAAGGGTTGGCGCACGCCGCTTTTCATGTCCTGGGCGAAACCAACAACGGCCTGCCTAGCCAGCTGTTTAAGATCTTTCGACGTGATATGGCGGGGAATGTTGCGAATGGACAAACGCGTAAGACTAAGGTGAAGGCTCGGGTTCTTCTTAATGAAGTTCTGTCGTTGTTTGTAACTGTCCTCTCTCATCTTAATTTCAGAAGGCGAGAGTTTCTTGTAGAGAGAGGTATTGGGTGCGATAGTACCCTCCTGAAGAAGGTAAAGACGACGTTTATCGGTATCGCGAACAAGGCGACGAGAAACACCCTCTTCCTCGAGTTCGGTGGCACGAGACTTGCTCACTGCACGAGCGATCTGAAGCACACGGCCATCCAAGGTGTAACGCCCACTGGGATCAGCGTTCTCATTTTGTAGAACAGACTGCTTGTATGATGTGGATGCTTTCTTGCCTTTGTCTTTATCTGCGGCAAGGGAATCCTGCTGTTTGGGGGCATCGCGCACACATGATACTGCATCATCCACTTTCCAAAAGCAAACAAATCCGGTCCCACGAGGACGCTCAGTTTCTCGATCAATGACGATTCGTGCATAGCGAAGGGGCCCGAATTGAGTGAAATGTTCATAGAGCATCTCATCGTCACAAGTGAAAGGCAGATTCCTGATGAAGATAGTCGATGCATCCCTTTCATCTTCTTTTGCCTGCTGTTCATCGATCCCTTCACCTTCCAACCCTTCCTCATCGATATCGTCTTCACTATCGAGATCATCGTCCTCGTCGGCCGAAAGAGCGTCCTCGACAACATCAGAGTCAGGCTCTGCCGCTTCCTCCTCTTCATCCGCCATCTTAACATCTTTCGGCTCTTCATTCTGCTCATCATTCTCTGCGCTATCTTGTTCTTTTTGCAGATTCTCCCACACATTTTTTTCCACTGCCCAGTCAACAGCCAGTGTCCGCCCGTCTACCTCCTTGCCATTGACGCCCTCTAGCGCCTTCTCTGCGTTCTTTTTCCCCCTCAGCACAACGAAGCCGAAACCTGCCAGCTGGTTTCCCTTTTTGGGAAGATAGGCTTGCTTGACCTTTCCATAACTCCGGAAGAGCACTGCCAGATCGTTAGGTTCCTTGATGCTCCACGGCAGGTTTCGGACGATCAATCTGGGTGGCACAGCAGCCGCTCTTTGTTGTTCTCTTTGCTTCTTGAGCTCGAGGGCTTCGGTAGATGGTTTAGATTTGCCGAGGTTCTCGTCGACAACACGATGGCGCGGTTGCGCATACTCGACCTTGATTTTCTTCCCGGCGAAAACAGTTCCGTTGAGTTCCTCCAACGCAGCCTTCGCATCTTCGACATCAGCAAAGGTCACGAAACCGTAGCCCTTCGATTGCTTTGTCTCTGGATCAGTGACGACGATAGCATGCTTGATCACATAAGACTGTGAGAAATGTTCTGCGAGGCTCTCGGTGGTCGCTGAGGCGGAAAGCGATCGAATGAACAATTCCCTACGAGGTTGGTTCGAGGAAGACTGGGTTGTTGCCTTGTTCTGCGTATCAACAACCGCCACAGACTTATTTGGGGTGGCTTGACCCTCGACGGGGCTCTCGTTGCGAGAATCGTCACTGTCGGCCATGGTTGGTGTCTGGATGACTTTTTTCGGAGGAAAATCCGCGGCAGAAAAATCCCAGCAAGGACAAAGAAGCGGGTCTCAGGGCGGTAAGGAGGAAGATTAGATACGAGGCGCTCGAATCAGAGACCAGTAATTTCCAGGATCCATCTCGTCCTGCCTGGGTTCAAGCACGACAGGAGGGCGACCTTATATGTATACATCGAGGTATAATATTGATAGGAAAATCATAGATATCGAGAAGTTTCCCCCAAAGGTCACAGACATGCTCTGGATATATGAGTAGTGGCGGCATGTCTAAGGAGCGGCTCGAACTCTCGACGTCTGCGAGTAGGAGAGGCATATGACGCACTCAGGTTGCACGTGAGGGCATACCGGTCGGAAAGCTAGCCAACGGCGAGAAGCACAGCTTCTCAAGCTCAATCAGGTCCAATTTGAAATCTGATCCGTGTCTCAGACTGTGGCCTATTTCTCCTTCAGTGTTGAGCTGGGGCTAAGAAGGCTTGCATATATTTGCCATCACATCGCTTTCCGTAGAGAATATGGGAAGCGAATCCGATGGCAGAGGCGAGCGACAAGAGTCCAGCGCACCTCCCACGGTCTCGACATCAGGCCAAGCGTTCAATCCACCTAAAATCCAACAGCCTACGCCACAGGCACTGCCCAATAGATCCGGTCCCTCCGCTATACTTGTCTCTACACGACAGAAAGGAAATCCGATCTTGAACCATATCAAGATCGTACCTTGGGAATATGCGGATATTCCGGCCGACTACGTGATCGGCAACACCACCTGCGCGCTGTTCTTGTCGCTCAAGTACCACCGCTTACATCCTGAATACATCTACTCGCGCATACGGCAGCTAGCGGGAAAGTATCTACTGCGCATTGTCCTAGTGATGGTGGATATAGCAAATCATGAAGATAGCCTTCGAGAACTGTCTAAGACGTCTCTCATCAATAACCTTACATTGATGCTGTGCTGGTCTGCACCCGAAGCCGCACACTACTTAGAGCTGTATAAGTCATCCGAAAATTCTCAACCTACAGCTATTCGCACGCAGCAGGCCCAATCCTACAAGGAATCACTAGTCGAGTTTGTGACTACCCCTCGCAGCATCAATAAATCGGACGCTGCGAGCCTAATGTCCACCTTCGGAAGCCTACAGAACGCAATTAATGCGCCGTCAGAGCAGATAAGCGCGGTCCCTGGATGGGGGGAAAAGAAGGTCCGGCAATGGCATAATACAGTGAGGGAAGGATTTCGAGTGGAGTCGATGAAGAAGGCGAGTGCTCTCAATAGAGATAGAAATCATCGATCGGCACAGCTGGAGACTGAGGCGTCCGGCGCCCCTTCAAGGTCAGATGAGGGTCGGGAGCATCAAGATGAAGAGTTTCTGCTTGCGGAGTCGGAGAGCAGCAAGCCCGAAGTACATATAGATACTATTGAAGAGCAATGGTCCAAAGAAGGCGCCCAGTCAGAGGCAATGGACCAAGGCATCATGGTAGCACTGGCAAAGCTTCGTGAGACTGGCGGCTGACGGGACGCTGAGGTTGTGAGTTGATCTAGCATATATCAACCGCCAGATCAGTGGATCAAGCCTCTCGGGCCATCTCGTGTGGGTGAACCTGAACCGAGACGATAGGCTGATGGTGAAAGCCGGAAGTTTGCGAGCCAACGCTTCGAGGGCTCCCCTCGATTAGGCAAGGCATGTAAGCTACCTAGCATGTCTGATGCGACTCTCAAACCAGTTCTATAGCAAAGTGTAGTATACACCTCCAACACCCGATCTGTGAGAGATGGAATAGAAATACGTAGTGTTGGCATATTAATCATCTCCGTTTCCTTACCACCTCAGCTCTGGTCACTTCAAAGTCCGCACGGGACATGGACAGAATTGGTACGAAGGGGAGCGTGTATGTATGCGTGCATATACGAAGGATCATGACAGTAGTTTGGACATCGACTATATACCCACAGCAATAGTGAATCTTTGAATTAGCCATGTACCAAGATCACACTCATGATAAGCGACATTCTCGACCGGAGACCAACAGAAACTGAATTCGTACTTAGGCTTGGGTAAAGCGTGTCGGGGCCTCGGGTAATCCGATCACAGCTGCTATATAAGCTCGCCGGCCCCATGGGGGAGCATCTGAGAGTTCGGGAGTCGGGACAAATCAAGTCGGTGGAGACTTTGCTTGTTCCCCTCATACGTAACCCACACTGGAGCTTTCTGGCTGTGGTTGGACTGGAATGTCTTCCCAGTTCCCACGCGATCCACTTGAGGGGGTTCTGCTCCTCCGATCGCAACGGAGGGGCTGAGACTTAATCGAGCCTGCAGCGATCCGAGACCTCAGTTTCCAGGCCTTCAACACAAGTGGACAGACAAATTGGCAGACTTATGGACTCGGGATTGTTGGCCTCTTACTTCCTTCGAGAAAAGTACTGTAGTGTACCGGATGGACAGGAAATCTCGCTGAGTCAGCCGCATGGGACGCTGTCACGTGGGGCCCGAGCGGTGGGGCCTAGAGCCGAAAGGGGAAATCGGGCTGACAGCGAACATTGGAGTTTGACAGTCCAACGAGTCAACGACATTCTCTTGTTCAAAGGCCACAGCCCTATTATTGTTGTTATTATTATTATTATTATTATTCTCGTGCTAGTGATAGAGATAGCATTCGTGCTGTGAATGTGTCCTTCCGATTGAGCAGAAGCTACCAAGCATTCTCCACTGAGCATAGCTGCAGCAAAGACCCTCCACCCCATTCCCCCCCCCCCCCAGTCCCCACTTGACCACTCACCCAGCCAAGCTTGCCTGTTGAGTCTGATTTGACTTACTCATCCAGGGCAAATCATGAGATCATGGGTGAGGAGGGACATCGGCAACCTGGGCAAAATAGGATACTAGAATTTCAGCTTCAGAATGTGAATGACTTGGATCCACCAGCAGCCCCTCAAGTCTCGAGTAGTCATGCGGCGGACCAGACGAGTACTTCCTCCGGAGACCAGCAATCGAACGGATCGGCCCATCAAGCCGGATCAAGGAACTTCGAGTTTGTGCTAGTGACCGACAATGAATCTCGGCGCCAGGTCCGACGTCATGCTATGCGCCAGTATATGCATCAACGGCGCTTGGACAGTATCGCTCGTCTAGGGACGGCTCGCGTACCGGGAGGTGGTTGGTCTACCCGCTCTCCTCCCGACTTTCAGCCCTCGGCTTCGTCCTCTCAAACAGGGGCCCTGAAGAACGATGCTCAAGAGGATCTGACTGTCAAGTCAGAGAAGGCATCGTCCCCAAGCAGCGATGAGGATAAAAAGACGCCGGAAAAGCCCAAGAGCTCCTCGCGTTTGCTCATTCCGAAACTGCACAAGGTCAAACGCGAAGATGCCTCTTTGCATCCGGCCACAAAGCCTGGGGCATCTAATCCTCTAGCTAGCCCAGGGGAAGGGGCCGTTCGAGACCCTTTCAGCTGCTATCCAATTGCTATTAGCCATGCGGATCATGAACTGATTCAACACTGTAAGTGGTAAGATTCGTTCGCATGTCGCTTGGAACCGCGGTGCAACGCAAGATCTTCACCTGAAATGAAAGCCGATAAGTGCCGGACGGGGGCTAACTTGGCCAAGTCGTCGTGACCTATCCATCCATGATGTATAAATTCGCCGACTCTATCGCGAATAATCCGATGATGGAGATTTTCCGGCAGATAGCGCTCCATGACGGTCTTCCCTTTCAGGCTATGCTTGCCATTGCGTCCAAGCATCGTGCCGGTGTTGAGGGAAAGGCAGAATCTGTGCAGAGCCTGACTCATAAAATGCGAGCACTGAGGCTCATGAAGGAGCGTATTCAAGGGGATGCAACTGGGCGGCATGACGGGACTATCTATGCTGTTGCCACAATGGCTGTCATCGAGGTACCGTGACCTGTGGCACCCCATTGTGCATGCAAATGACTAACAACCTCGGAGAAATGGTCCAAGGATGCATCTATTGAGCGAATGCATTTCCGCGGATTATCGTCGATGATCAGGAATCGAGGCGGAATGCACGGCATGCGACTCACTAGTCCTTTCCTGGAGAAAGTGCTTTACTGGTAATCTATACGTATGCCCTTTGATGTCCGTCTGGTGCTGACAGGACCTAGGGTGGACTTTAGTTGCGCCCCTAAGGCGATCATCAGCACCTCGCTACCTTGGACAGGGACTAGTCCTGATACAACCCCTCCTCTCGACTTCTTGGACCCCAATTTACACCTTGCTGTCCCTCATGACGCTACTACCTCAGAGGATGCCGAAAGTCTCTGTGCACAATTCAGGGCATGCGAAGATTTCTTACGGTTCTTTCGTCGCCTTCGCGAATTGGAGGGCTTATGCTTGAACTCTCCTTATACCGTCGTACCAGAGATCTTTCCCCGTCGAACAAAGCACTTTCGTCCTGGAACCCAACTCTACTCAATCTTGACAATGTTGCCGGACTATGACCACGGGATTCGAGACATCCGCTTCATCGACGAATATACCTGCATGTCCTGCCTCTTCTTCCTCGCCGTCGCATTGTACGACTGCTACCTGAACTCTCATAACCTGGACGATTATCTCGACTGGCTTAGCCTTGAAGTCCGCAACCTCAATCCTTTCACAAACCCCAGCATTACTTCAGTCCTTTGGCTATTCCTCAACAACGGCGGTTATCCCAAGAATAGACCAGGTGACACTGGAGATCGATGTTGGATTGTCTCGCGGATGGTCCGAATCGCTAAACGACTCGAATGGAAACGCCACGGAACCATTTGGGACCGAGTTCGCCAAGTACTGATTGACTTCATCGTCACACAGCAAGAATGCGCGCTGGGTTCCGATGAAATTGATGCCGAAGCACACGTGGCTCGCGCGCGGAAGCGACTTAGCTACCAGACTCATTCGGACTACTTCTGGAATGAAGCACAAATGCGTGAAGATATTCTCGAACTCAATCTGCCGTCTGTCACCTCCACGTCCACTAGTATCGAAGACATTAATGTACTTGTTTTCACGTAAAAATCGTTTGCGATTTCTGCTTTTCGTCTTCGTGCATGACAACCCCACTTCAGATTATCACTAGCGGAGCAAATATCTCGCTTTGGGGGCTCGCTTTCGATTTCCATTTAAGCTAATCTTACCTTTCACGACTTATGATGGATGAGACAATGGGATGGACCTGGGCTAGGATGGATACGGATCGAGTGCTACTATAGACTGGCAATTAATTGATCTCGTATACAAGGAAATTCATTGGCTATTGACAAACAAGCCATGACGAGCACTTCTATACACGGGGCTTTTGTAGGAAGGAGCCTGCTGGTAAAATGTCTTCCATGAGAAGACGATCCCGCAGGCATCCGGTAGTCGGCTGTTCACCTTTCGCTCACATTATATACACGATATGAAAATATCCAGAATTACAGTCTCGATTCGAAAAGGGTTAAAATTGTTTGATGGGGCTACATGCAGAGTAAACCACGGCCTCTGTCTATGTGACGAGCGAAGGCGAAGTGTCTATCTAATCATAGGTGCAAAAGCAACAATCACATGAAGCCAGGATGTGTGAGATCGCATCCATCCTGCGCATATCAATCAGGATAAAATCACCCTGGGATAAACTCGAAAGAAAAGTAAAGAGCATGTACGGAAATAGGAATAGCAGCCGTCCCACAAGGCATCTGAAAGAGATAAGAAAAGTCTTATCATGATGCAAATTTGGAATCTTCTTTTCTTAACATAAAAGGAACAAACCAATCGGACAAGCAGTACATAGCACGCAAGGCAAGGCAACATAATATAACCACAATCACCGAAGTCAATGGTATCGAGCGCGAAGATGGAGATGGATAAAAGGAATAATAAAGATAGAAATCAAAAAATGGAACCTGCCAATGCAAAGGTGAACAGCGTTAGGCAGTAGGACTTTTGGAGGTGCATTCCAACCTGTTCCTCCCTGTGTTTATTCACTTCTTTCATATAATCTGTAATGAGACTTTTTGGCATTGTCGTTGATACTGGCATATCAGCATGTCCGTATCCATATCCGTGATATCGTCATAAAAGAAAGGCGAATAAGAAAAGAAAAAAAGGTAAAGAGCGTGGGCAGATTACGTGGGCTTGTCGCAGCCAATGCGGCCTAGAAGTGCCTTGCGATCGCTTTGGTCTCCAAGGCGAACTCGCCGAGGCCGCACAGCCGAGGAACCATTGGCTCGACGCCAGTCAACATTGGAGCTGTCAATCGCATGCGTGGACCCATTGAGGCTATCCTTTTCAGCAAAGTACTCTTCCTCTTCCTCTCCTTCGTCGTCGCTGCGAGGTTCCTCAGCATTGCCGGTGCGGATGACCCCAACGGCCACGCGAATTACCATGGTAAACCAGATGAGGGAAAGCAGCTGCAGTGCCAGAAGGCAGGAAAGAAAGACCCATTTGACGGTGCGGTTCATGCAAATCGGTCCGTTGAGATCCTTGAAGGGAGAGACCAGATACGACCATGCGCTCGGGTAGCCATTGGTGGAAATCATCTCCGCAGTAGTACCTGAGTAACATCCGTAAGACATCTTGGCAGGGACGTCCTTGTAAATCGACCAACAGAGTTTCGGGTAGTAGACATGACGAGTGATCAACCACGTAACCATGAACACAACAAAAGCGATGTTGCAGCTCGTTTCGTACTTCAAATATTTGAGAATCTTGGCCGTCTGATTCGGTTAGTGAATTCCACTTCAGACGAGCGTGAATATCTTCAAGAGCATCTTGAACTTACAGGTAGTAGGAGATCAACAATGTCCATGAGCGAGAGCACGACATTGGAGACATTGTAAAAGCCGTAGACGTAAGCCGAACCAAAGAGGGCAATGGTGATTACATGGTGGGTCAGCATCTGGTAGTGATCCTTTCTACGCTCCTCAATATTGATCACCAGAAGCTGCTGTGCCCAAAACGCCAATTGTACCAAGAGATACCATTTCATTAAACCTGAAACATTGCGCGCAGGCCATTGGTCCCAAATTTTGCTGAAATCGCCCCAGTGGTCAGAGTTGGACCAGATATACTGTTTTATTGTGTTAGTCAAAACACACGACTAGCAGGCGGACAAACAACAGGCACGATCATGGTGAACGAACCATTCCAAGGGAGCAGATGAAGCCATAATATAGACAAAGCCAGCCCTGTTCAGCCAGACGAAGCGACGCCTTCCGTTTCAGACCCCAATGCTGCGCAATGGGCCTCAGGACCCAGTCAATGAGAATGGCCCGGATAGCGATGAAGACAAGTGCGGAGCTGGCGACAAAATAAACATCGTCCCATCCTTGTACGTAGTCCCCGGAAGCAGGTTGGTAGTAGGAAAGCTGAAAGAACGGCGTGGTGTAGGGGTTGAGGGAAGGATAGAGGTGATGGACGGCCAATAACATCGCAAGAGTGGTCAAGGTAATCCCTGCGGTGAACAAACGTTATGGTAAGCAGGACAGTTGACCCCAAAGCGCCAACAATGGCATTGTACAATTATCATGTATCAATTAAAATGGTCCGTACCGATCTGGTTATGCAGCATCCATTCGCGGAACGTGGTTTCTTTGACCACCGGGCGGTGATGACTGGTAGAAGTGGAAACGCAGGCATTGAGTTCTGAGACCGATTGAGAGACTGGAGATGATACGTCGGTGGCCATGACGGAAGCGGGAGGGAGAGCCTGGAGGGTATCTCGCTGGAATTGGAGACCTAACAGCAGAAGCAGCAGTCCTGCAGAAAGGAATACCCAATTGACAACAGCGCGAGAGGGAAAGTGGGAGGGAAGGTGTAAAGAAGGAGAACCGTCGAGAGCCGGGACGTTCGAATATGGTAGAGAGAAGGAGGGAAATGGAACTCCAGGAACCTTGAAGGGGGAAGGGGAAGAGGGGGGAGAGAAAAGAGATAAAGTCTCGGCCGTGAGAGGTTGATTGGAGTGAGTTGAGGCGAGGTGAGTTCAGGTATAAGTTGAGGGAGTACGGCAGTGAGCGAGCCAAAGAGGAACGGAGGAATAGCGAGCGGCGGGCGAAAGTGGTTCCCGCCCACTCGGACTTCTGTTATTGTAAGCCCACAGGTTCCACGGCGGGAAAATAACTCTTCAGAGAAATTAGGAATCAACAGAGGAATTCCAATCAATCAATGATCAATCAATTGCTCAAATCAGATAGGCACCAAGAAGAAGGAGAGAGAGAGGGGAAGGGAAGGGAAGGGAGGAGCGGGGAGGGGAGGGCCTCCTTGATGTTCTCGCCCTTGGTTCTCCCCGTCCGCTGAAAAGCCTTGGAGTAGTTAAGTTATTTTTATTTTGAATCTCCCCAAATGAGTGGAGTGGAGATTCTGGGCGGAATCGCACCGGAAGGTCTCTGAGTGCAGGTATATATATTATTGCTGATGCATCAAACTCATGTGACGGGTTCGAGGCTTTGAACATCGACCAGAAAATAAGGGAGGCCGCGAAGAACGACGAGAAGATGGAGGGAAGTAGAATATTGATGGTGTATCAAGTCTGTTTCAGCTTATTTCGCCCCACCCCCCGGAGGACCCCATTACGTACGCACTGAGGGATCCCCAACAGTACTCCGTACAGTACGTAGTCTAGATACTAAGTACTTTCAATAGCACTGGTAATGCTCCTGCCCCTCAGGTACTGTACTCTCCGGGGACCGGGGATAACGTTACCCCTCAGCTGTCGATATTCGATTCTCAGTACCGAGTACCGCACTAACTCAAGGAGATCACAAGCCAGTTGGTGCTCTATTAGGCGGTCACAGAAGGCAGAATAGTAACCATGTCATGTGACCGGTCTGAGCCTTCTGTTGGTACGGAGTACAGTGTTCTCCATTATACAGGTGGATACTACTCTCGAGCAATTCGAAACTTTAGGCCATCTATATTCAGGAATTTCACCTCTACTTCAGGCTGCGATGATAGTAGTGTGCAAGGTTGCTTTTATCCTTGAGTTATTTCGTATGTATGGTAGGTTCGATCTTCCCGTCCGCTGGTTTGGATCACCGCTTGGGCCGGACCCCACCCAATAGCCGCCACCCCAAAGCTCTGCCTCTGGTGAAGGCCCTGCAAAAAAAAAGATTGTCAAGCTGTTTTGACAAGAAAACATACTCAACAGTAACTACATAACCGGCCTGAGAAAGGAGAATCTTCCTCTAAGGCGACTATTGAAAGTGCTTAATATAATTACCCCAGTTTCTCCGCTCCTCCGACGCTGGTTTCCATTGATTTGGCCGCGATTCCTGCGTCACAATGGAGGCTGAAATACAGGCACAGATTCCCGGTATCGACCATGTGATCTCCGAATATTCCGTGGCAAGTATCCTGGATCAGATTGTTGAGATAAGTGGTTCGATTGGAACACTGTCGCTGACTCATTGCAGGGCTATCTTGCTCATGCTTCTAAAGCCTACGTTGAAGATGCAAATGGGCCGTCGCCGCTGTCCGAAGCTGCCGATATGGTCACGGCGCTTCTGATTTCTGCCTCGGGAGACTTCTCCCCTGAGAACGAAACAGCCATTCGGAATCTCGTGGGAAAGTTTATCGCTTCTCTTAGCGCGTCTGATGGAGTGAACGCAGAGCGCAGACAGATGCCTTTCACTGCTAAAAAGCTTGACCAGGCGATCAATGTCGGCTCTCAGAAAAACATCTCCTCGACTTTGGGTCTTGCGGGAGGCAACGTTGATCTAGAATCTGCGAATGCCAGGAAAGTGGAGTCTCGTGTTGACCGCAAGAAGTTAGAGAAGGCAGAACGAAAAATTCGTGCTAAGCAGGAAAAGAAGCAGATGAAGACGGTGCAATACGAATCTTCCCGTCTTCTGAATCAGCCCGATAGCACCATGTCCTACGAAGAATTCTTCATGGCTGTCAACCCTCTTCAACTGGGCTCCGATTCTCAGTCAAAGAGTAAGGACATCAAGGTTGACAGTATTGACATCTCTGTTGGCGGGCACCGTATCTTGACCGACGCTTCATTGGCTTTGGCTTATGGCCGACGCTATGGTCTCGTGGGTCAGAACGGTATCGGAAAGAGTACTCTTCTGCGCGCGTTGAGTCGGCGTGAAGTGGCAATCCCTAGCCATATCTCGATTCTCCATGTTGAACAAGAGGTATGTCTGGTCACTCGTGCTCAGTATCTCAAACACCAACAAGGGGTGCTGACTGAATGGCTAGATTACGGGTGATGATACACCGGCTCTTCAAGCAGTTTTGGATGCCGATGTCTGGCGCAAGCGTCTATTGGCCGACCTGGAGGTCAGTATCCTTCTCTGCTTCGATCTGTTTCACCTTCCTGACTTGCTTGCAGAAAATCACTAAACAGCTCGCCGACATCGAAGCAGAGAGATCGTCGATGGCGGACACTTCTAAGGATGCTGCTAGACTTGACCACGAAAGGGAAGGATTGGATATTACCTTGAATGATATTCACGCAAAGCTTGCAGAAATGGAATCGGACAAGGCCGAGTCTCGCGCCGCTAGTATCCTGGCCGGCCTTGGCTTTTCACCTGAGAGGCAGCAGTTTGCGACGAAAACATTCTCGGGTGGTTGGCGGATGAGATTGGCCTTGGCTCGGGCACTTTTCTGCGAGCCTGATCTGCTTTTGCTGGACGGTATGATCGAGTGACCCTACGCCGGTTATATCCTGATAGAATGCTAACCGTATGCAGAGCCGTCCAACATGTTGGATGTGCCTTCGATTACCTTCTTGTCCAACTATCTACAGACCTATCCTAGCACCATCCTTGTGGTTTCTCACGATCGTGCCTTCTTGAACGAAGTAGCCACGGATATCATGCATCAACATTCTGAAAGACTCGACTACTACAAGGGGGCCAACTTCGGTAAGTACCTCTAGGTGCTGGGGGAAAAAATTCAAGCTGATGATATTACAGATTCTTTCTATGCGACCAAGGAAGAGCGGAAGAAAAATGCCAAGCGCGAATATGAGAAACAGATGGCCGAACGCGCACATCTGCAAGGTATATGTCTGTTGTACAGAAGTTTTGTATTGGTGCTTACTCATTTGAATAGCATTCATCGATAAGTTCCGGTACAATGCCGCCAAGTCATCTGAGGCACAATCTAGGATCAAGAAACTGGAAAGAATGCCAATCTTGGAAGCCCCAGAAAGTGATTATGTCGTTCACTTCAAGTTTCCCGACGTCGAGAAGCTTTCCCCTCCTATTGTACAGATGACGGATGTGTCATTTGGCTATTTGAAAGACAGGCCGCTTCTCAAAAACATTGACCTCGACGTGCAGCTTGATTCACGTATTGGCATCGTTGGACCTAACGGTGCGGGTAAAACCACTGTGCTCAAGCTGTTAACAGCCCAACTTCAGCCGACGTCTGGTTTTATATCGCAACATGCCAGGCTGCGCATTGGATATTTCGCACAGCATCATGTGGATGCCTTGGATTTGACGACTAGTGCCGTGAGCTTCATGGCAAAGACATACCCAGGAAAGACAGACGAGGAATACCGGCGACACCTCGGAGCGTATGTGAAAGTTTCCTTCGCCTTAACATTTCTCTTAGATCTACTAACAGCTGCCTCTACCTGATTATAGTTTCGGTATCACTGGAATGACTGGTCTCCAGCGCATGGAGCTCTTGTCTGGAGGTCAAAAGTCTCGTGTCGCCTTCGCCTGCCTATCTTTGACTAACCCGCACATTCTGGTCCTGGACGAACCTTCTAATCACCTGGATATCGAAGGTATGGATGCGCTGTCCGAGGCTCTGCAAAACTTTGAGGGGGGTGTAGTGATGGTATCTCATGATGTGACGATGCTGCAAAATGTCTGCACCAGCTTGTGGGTTTGCGACAAGGGCACGGTTCACAAGTTTGATGGCACTGTGAATGCTTATAAGAAGTTGATCAGTGCTCAAGCCAATGAGGCCGGAGTAGCTGCTCCGCACTAAAGTAGAGGACCTAGGATGATTGAGCCCAGTGAGCTCTATACGAAGGTACTTATGCAATTGGGTTACCATGCGTGTGTGTATCTATGTCTTCTAGATGGTGGAACTTTCGATCCAGTTGGTTTTGCTCAGCCCGTCTATTTGTCTATGAAAGTTCGTACATACGTATCACGTAGGTGGTAATCTACAAAGAACTGCGTTGCTTGAGAGGAATCACCAACAAAAAAGCCAACAGAGATGGGTTGTGAGTTCGCTCCTGCTTATGTAAATCACACTAACCTAACTAAGTTAACTACCTGACTAAGTTCCCCCGGCCCGATCTGGTCTTCCCCAGATTTCCGAGTGCTCGTTTCCATTTCGAACTCGTACGATGGTGTGAGGGAAGAACCGCCTGACACAACTTCTGAACCCCTTATACACTTACCAGTGCAGATGTTGAACCTCCTAATACGCGCCCGTAAATAAACCACTGAGCTATGAGTCGCAGGGATGAGAATGAGGTGTCGGATTCCAGTGCCCCTTTACTCTCCCCCCCAGCCTCGTTGGCAAATAGAGCGTCACAAGGCGATGATGGGGACACCCGGGTTTCTCGGTTCAGCTTAACACTTACAGGGGACCTTTTCATATGGTCCTTGACATTCTCTGCTGGAATCAGTGGGCTTCTCTTTGGTTACGAGTAGGTGGTGCTTCATTGACCATTTTCAGCCCGGGCATGAGATTCCAAGTCGCCGAGCAGAAACCTTCCTGATAGTTCAAGTGGCTGATTTTTTTCGTCTAAAGCACAGGTGTCATTTCATCAACGCTCGTGTCGATCAGCTCGGATCTTTCTAACCGTCCCCTCACTACTCTAGATAAGAGTCTTGTAACATCGTGCACAAGCTTGTGTGCTTTAGTCGCAAGCCCGTTGGCGGGCATACTGGCGGATAAATTCGGACGCAAGAAGGTTATAATCATTGCGGACGTGCTCTTTACCTTGGGGGCTCTCATACAGGCTTTAGCCACCACTGTGTGGGCTATGATAGTAGGGAGGAGTGTTGTCGGCTTGGCTGTTGGTGGAGCGAGCTTGGTCACGCCATTGTATGTCACGTAGCTGACGGATACCTGCTTCTTATCGGAAAAAGACATACGGGGGCTCTATCTCGACCGTTTATGCTAACTTTTCTTTCAGGTATATTTCTGAGTTGGCGCCATCTCATGAGCGCGGAAGATTGGTCACGATCTTGTGTCTACTCATCACTGGGGGTCAGGTCATAGCTTACACTGTTGGTTGGCTTTTGTCCAACACACCTGGCGGTTGGCGCTACGTTGTCGGCCTTGGGATGTTTCCTGCTATCTTCCAATGCATCGCTGTTGGGACTCTACCCGAAACTCCACGATGGTTGGTGCAGGCAGGTTTCGAGAGCGCAGCAACAAATGTCCTATTGCAGGTCTACCAGGCCCACGACGAACACGTCCAAATTGTTGAAAGCATCTTGCATGATATCCAGCAAGAGGTTGCCGAGGAGGCTGAGATAACAGGTCATGCAAACCAAACAAACAAGTCTCTCGAACACTCTGAAAACTGGATTGCACATGCCACCCAGCGCACTCGCAATCTCTTTCTTGTTGGTGGTAACCGCAGGGCATTGATAATAGCAGTTATGCTTCAAGGCCTACAGCAACTATGTGGCTTCAATAGTCTTATGTACTTCGCAAGCACACTTTTTGCCATTCTTTCATTCTCCTCCCCTACTCTTACGGCACTGGCAGTAGCGATGACCAACTTCGTTTTCACACTTTTGGCATTCATATACATTGATAAGATTGGCCGGCGGCGAATTCTGCTTTATTCCATACCTGTCATGGTTCTTTCGCTCGTTGTCTGCGCTATGGCCTTCGGATCTTTAGCTCTTCCTAGGTCATTGTTCGAACCTGAAGGTCCAAACGGAGCCGGTGCTGCGATGGTCGAAGATTCCTTCCTCCCCTTATCAGTCCTTGTCTGTCTCACGGTTTATACAGCGTCATACGCCTTTGGCCTCGGCAACGTTCCTTGGCAACAATCGGAGCTCTTTTCGCTGAATGTCCGCTCGTTAGGTTCGTCTCTTGCCACAGCTACGAATTGGGGATCGAATTTCATCGTGGGTTTGACATTTCTACCTATGATGGAATGGCTATCACCGGCATGGACTTTCGCGACCTATGCGGCTGTATGCGTCTTGGGGTGGTTTGGAGTGTGGGCTATCTACCCTGAGATGAGTGGGCTCAGCCTTGAAGAGGTCAAAGATCTCCTGGCCAATGGTTGGGGGGTGAAAGAGAGTCTAGTACGGGGTTATAGCCGTCCTTAAATCAGGCGCAAGGCGCTAGTCCAGATGCCAAGGTAGTCATAAGTCTTTCTCTAGTTGTGCCTGATGACGGCACAGGCTTAACTGGCGTCCCCCTTGAGTTAAACATGAGATGAATTCAGCAGAACAATCTGGAGGAGTGGATCATCTGACTATGGGTCATCACGAAGTACGTAAGTACTAACCCCTATAAGGTCCTGCCTATGAGTAACTAGCACTCAGCTATATCGATTAAGTCGACTTCATAGATATCAAGCAGCACGTTGGATCCAACATAGAAGATATATCATATAATTCAGCTCTATTTTTCGCCGTGATATACTATATACCTTGACTACAGAGACTGAGCTCCTTGGGAGCTCACTTTAGTAGTTTTGCTTTGACTGCTTTAGTCCGATGCATGGCATGGTTCCATTCTGGTATGACTGCGCATAAATCTTTGCTTTTAGGAACTGGTTTACTGGTGTGAACAAGTTCACTCGCGCGGTTCCTTGACTGCATGAATCCTCGTTTACGCTTCTACTTTCTCTTTCTACTTATTACCACCGTAGTTGTGGCAAGCTGATGTTGGGTGGAATATTGTGTACAATGACCGGCAGACGCTCGGTATAACTATTACTGCAATAGATGTGAAGCGCATAACAAGACAGTAGAAAAGCACAAGCCCTACTCTTCGATATCCTTGACCTTCTCCCATTGTCCCTTGAGATTTTCCTTCCACAGACTAACTTTGTTATCCCCGCCACTCACCGCGAGAATGTTGCCGCTAGGGCTCCAGCTTACCCTCCATAGGACAGTGTCGAACTCGAGTTTCTGACTAGTCCATTGCCCAGGGTTTGATGCATCGGAGGTCCAGATTCGAACAGTCTTGTCTTGCGAAGCGGATGCGATGTAAGACTTGGAAAGAATGCTGGGCGACCAGGCGACGTCCCGAACCCAGTCGGAGTGGCCTTCTAGTGACTGGTTGAGGTTGTATGACTTAGACTCAGGGCTGTATCATTGTGACGTATCAGTTAGCAAGCTTTGTGCTATGAAGAAGAGCGACAGACTTACTTGTAATCCCAGATCTTGAGCATATTATCACTTCCACCCGTCACAAACCTGCGCTGCTGGCCGAGTCCAGGGCTGGCGCTGATCAAGCTTCCAGGAACTGCAGCGGGCGCCCAACTGATCGAATTCACACCCATACCGTGCGCATGGAAGATTTGATGAGTCCAGCTGTTGTCGCGAAATTCAAGGACGCTAACATGACCGTCCGAGGAGGCGCAGGCCAAGACACAGCCACTTTCATGAGGAGCCCAGGACACCATGTTCACCGAAGCAGTATGAAGCGAGAAGTCAAAGACTTTAGTCCAGACGCCACCGCCAACGGGGGACGTTGTGTTCTGATGTTGCTCACGCCAGATGAGCACTTTTCCATCGTAGGAGGAGGAGGCCAGAATCGTGCCGAATTTTGGGTGCGCCTAGATCGATTAAGCATCAAGTCATAAATGCACAGCGGGAGACTCGAAAGAGGGTCATCGAATTGGGTATCTTCTATAACTTACCCATGCAACACACCACACTGCTCCTTCATGGCTAGGTCAATGATTTTGGGTCAGAATCACAGATTGTACGTATATGTTATTGTGTGCTTGTTGGAACCTCTTACCCTTTCAAAGTCTCGACTAGTCGGTGTGTTTCACCCTCAACCTCGAAGATCTTTATCGTCTTGTCCGAGGAACATGTTGCCAATCTGCGGCCATAGTAGTCCAGACCCGCGTCGTGCTACAGCCCAATCCGGTCAGCGTATGAAAGTGCTGGTCAAATTTATCACATTGAAATCCTCCTTCGCCCGCAGTCAACATACAATCATATCGTCGTGTCCAGAATTGGAGATCACTTGTGCAGCCGCCTATCCGCCCCTCGCGGGGGACCGTGTTAACGAACGAGAACTGCTCAGGGATGGAGAAGGAGAACACACCATTTTGGATGAAGTGCAGCACCAAATATAAACTGCAGTGCCTAGCAATTAAAGTTTCGAAGATGCCGTAAAGGACGTGGTGCAATTTGTGGGTAGAGGACAGCGAGAGGGTCGAATCGGTAACGTAAGTAGGAGAAACGGCAGCAGCAGCAAAACACCGCCAGCTTGTTCGTTACGCGGTCAGTCAGCCGCAGCCCGATCTTATCTTATCGGCTCAGTCAGCCATCTCTGGTCACGGTTGACTCCAGGCACGTGAGAAGGGCTCTCAGTTTATAAGAGAGCATATGCAACCAAGTTTTGTTTGCCCAGTTTGTCCATACCAATCCATGCTGAACATCTTCTGACCATCGATTTAGTATTCCCCTAAGGATGACTCTCGGTGGTTCCCAACGACTGTCACGCTCTTAGTTTCTAGCAATCCGTCCGTTACGTCCTTGCCGGCCACATTAAATTCGTTGTGGTTTCCAGCACAGGGTCATGTTCTGGCTCCTTTAGTTTCCTAAGATGAAGTTAACACCATGGTAACGAGGGTCGCAACAAATAGCCTCCTTTCGAGCAACGACATATAACAGAGGACAGATCTGGATAATCAGAGTTGCATGAGCACAGAAGCAAAATGGGCTGGCGAGCTGTGCTGGGGACATGCGGGTCGAGTTTACTGATCTTCTGTGGACACCCAAGCTCCGACTATTGTGACTATGTACATAGTTTTTGTCTGAGCTCTCATACACTTGAAATTCGCTTTTTTTTTTTTGCCTATGAATCACATGGGTTCCTACCTTCTTGTTTTTGGCCTACCTGTGGGCAGTCCAGTGAGTCAGTAGTAAGTAACTATCTTGCTTACTGTACATAATTTCACAGGCAGAATTGCAATATCATGACAGTAGTAACTGAATTGGTTAATCTCAGATAACCAAACTTATGCGCTACATTGTTAGGCTGCAGGCGGTGAGCATGTGCTGTACCGGCACACTCTCCAGGTTCCCTCCTTTCTTGACATCACCATTGGTGGTGAGCGTCCATGTCAGGAGTCACCGTAGCCTCTGTGAACTCATTGCTAGCTACTCCGTATTGATCAATGCTATAGTCTTGCAGCACACGAAGACCGGAGAACGCCGCAAGTCCATTGGCTTTATAGACAGCAACCCGCCAATAGTCGAGCTCCCCCTTCACGCCAATCCCAAGCTGAGGAGCGTTTGGCGCCGGTCTGTTCAGCTTAGCCACCGATTCAATATACACCAAAGCCTCGTTCAAGGGCGCTACCGGCTCTGGGAGCGAAATTACGGTGGACTTGATAGGTTCTTGCAAGGATGGTCAATTTTAGTCTTTTTGTGATTCGCATCAAGACAGTTGTTCACGGAACCATGCAACCCCTGCTAGATTCGCCAATCAAGGCCTGGTTTGTCCAAGGAGATAAGTACAGATGATACATGCAGGAAACGCCTAGGAGATTAGCCGCACTCCCAGCTTGGGTCAGAGAAGCAAGGGCAAGGGCGGTGCCTGATTTTGACGGACTCAAGGGAGCGTGGGGGAAAAGTAACCAATTCCAAGGTGCCTTGAGCAGCAAGGGCTCATGTCTGTCTATGCCCACAGATGGGGCCAAAAAGGAAATCCTGAAACAAGAGGCTTGAACACGCCCTGGGATACGAAGCGCGGCCAAAAGAAAATCGGCACAATTGGAGATATTCTTGTTGCTCAGGCAATGATGAATAATTAAAGCAGGTGATGCACCTGGAGCAGGGTAATAATGCATGGGACAGTCAAGGGGGGAAGGAGAGGGGGGGGGCGGGTATCATGGATCATTCGACTATAATTGTGGTTGATGTTCATTGTGATCTCAATTCAAGAGCAATGATGTGACATCTTTTTGAAACAATAGCAGGTCCAAGGACGTTGGCCATAGCAGTCAATGGCTCTGGATTTGAAGTAGACTACTCCGGCTCCCGAAATGAGAATTCTCTTTCATAGTGTAATTACTTGTGAGTTAGGTACAGTACGTAGTACGAGCTGTTCAACGCTCAAAGCTCCATCCCGACCGCCTGACCGACTATCGGCCGGACCAGGAAAAGCGGAGCACCTCGGCTGGGAGGAAACTTGCAGCCCACGTTCCCTCCCGACAAATGTGATCTGTCACTAATCACGATTGTGATGGATGGATGGTCTTTAGGCCTACTAATTAAGCTCGGAGCGACGGAGTAGATCAGGTATGTAGATACTGATACTGATAGGCACCGTTGGCCTGGCATCTTGACATCTGAGACGTAGTAAGCCGCCTGGTATTTTATCAGGTTTACTTTTTCCTTCACAACCTCTTTCGGTTGTTCGCGTGCTGGGGATTGTAACTGTATAAATCGGAGGGATAGATATGAATAATGGCCAAAGCTTGCCGGCTGGTGCTTGTGTATTGTGTAGGTATGCTTGTTTGCGCACTGAATTAGCATGTCCTGGACTAGATGGAGCCGATGACGGATCGGGAGCTACGGAGTACATATTACTTATCCATCCATCCACCTGCCATCATCCATCACAGCTACAGCTCTCTTCGGTACGCTTTACACACAAGTCGACAAACCCCAGCCACTCTCGGAAAAGGCTTGCGCGCTTGGCGGGTAATGCAAAGTGTGGACTGTCGTCATTTTCCAGGAGCGGGAGCGAATACGTAGCGGGCAATTGGGGCCGAGGAAAGGGCGGCAGAAATTTTCTATCAGCTCGAGCAAGAGCTAGAAAGGGGGAAAGGACAAAAAGAGTGGTGGAAGTGCGCTGTGGGACTGGAGAAAAGTAAGGTGAAGGCATCTTCGATCCCGTGCCTTGGAACGACCCTCGGTAGGTGCTGTACCTGAAAGGCTGACGGGCTACGGAGTACAGTACATATTATATCGGTTCAGAGATCATCTGTCTAGGGGTGAAAGTTAATAGAATATGAGTTACCTTGGCTGAAAGCTCGATACATATTTTCTTCCTTTATCAAGCAAGAGTCTCATAAGCTACTATATATTTGTAGGTACGGGTACGTAGAATCTTGGTTTCTAATATATGTGAGCACCCAATATAATTCCGATATCTACCATAGTTCTCGCCGGCCCATCCGAAAGCTAACTACGGACTACTACAGCCTACAGGTGCTAAAGTGGGGATGAGACGGCTTGGTGTCACCAACCGGACCCTCATTCCAAAATCACAGCGTGCCCTCCAGGCTCCGTCCACAAACAGTACCTGACCGGGCGCACTGCAAGCCGAATTCCAGAGAACTCCCCAAGAAATCAGTCCATTGCATCATAGGGCAAGTTTTGTTTACCGTTGCCCGGCCTTCAGCGAACGCATAAAGAGGTGGTGTAACTGGCTTGGTTATTCCAGGCCTCATGAACGGCTGACAGAAAACACACGACTAACTAACAGTGTGAATTCAATTCGACTCTACCGCCAGTATTTTCTAGAGTCAAGCTGACCACTGAATTTGTGAAACGCCATTTGCTAAGATCAGAGGGGGCGGGTAGTTCTTGTCTAGGACTCTTGGACCAAGCGCACAGGTATCGGATCGTGCACGCTAGAAAACTGGCGGTGCAAGGTTTGCGCACATCGTCATAATTACACCATTATAATTTGAGATTCTGACAAGGAGGGTCAGTTACAAGAGGAGAGTACGGAGTACTGAGTAGTGAATACTGTACAGTACATACACGTACTTACTTTAACTCCACCTTGTCTCGACCTGAACAACTCCGTACCTGGGGTATCACTAGCCTCATGGGTGCAAAGCTAGGTCACAAATCAAGATCGAATCTCAAAGTAATCTGACTGTTGGATCGATGCAAGTTGGCTTCTGTTTTGATTTGAGCTGATCTGTTGTTCTTAAGCAACCTATCAATGAGTGAGCGACCGTAAATTCTCTCTCTTTCCTGATTGTAGGGGGGCAGAGGGCTCTGACAATCTATAAGTAATTGCATCCATCTCAGTAAGTCAGTGTGCTATGCAACATCGAGTCAAGGTACCTGTCGATAGGGCGGTACCTCTCTCGCACTGTACTTCCTGGAGCATGCTTTGCGCTGGCCACTTCGTGATGGAAGGGTCGCAGGAAATGGCCTGCATATAATCTCCGCTCCATACTTCCCTCCTTCCTCTCCAATCAACATGACTGCGGTCTGCCAGAATTGCGGGTAAGAGCTACGAGTAACTGGAAGTCAGAAGGTGACTGACGATGCTTGCTTGACCTTGCAGATGTTACAAAGCTGGATCCAAAAATCCCCGTAGCTGTTGGCGGCTCTCCTTTGCTGAGATCAGATTGAGTCCAGGATAAGTTACGGAGTACTCTGTAGTAGGTAAGCATTCAAGGGAAGCTTCACAAAAAAGAACGTGCCGTTGTTATTGTGGTGGTGAGGTTTTTTTTTCTTTTTCTTTTTCTTTTCCTTTTCCTTTTTCTTTTCCACTTCCATTTCTGTTACTTTTACTTCCATTTTGTTCCTTTTCAAAGGGCACTTGCAACCACTTGTTACTATTTATGACGGAGATCTCATCCATAATCCATCTCATCTTCGACCTATTGAAATCGCCCTGCAGTGGGTGCTTCGCTGGGGGTGGGAACTCCTAGCGTGATTCATTCCTCTCCAGTCATTAAGTGGTGGTTGAGTTTAGACTAGAACTAGAAGAACCTCGCCCGTGGGAAGGAAAAGCAAGTGGCCGCTGTGTCCCACTGCTGGGGCTTTTAAGTGTTGATCGATGACCGGCTCTGGGTTCTGTTGTTATTATTCCTCCATCGTATTATTATTATTATTACTCTTCTTCTTCTTCTTCTTCTTCTTCTTCTTCTTCTTCTTCCTCTTCTTCTTCGTCTTCCTAACTCTTCTTTATTATCCTGCTATCTACCGGTACTGCTAATTATTGCTGTTACTTCCTTTTCCCTTCTCTTCTCTTCTCTTCTACTAATTCTCCAAACCCCTTCCTCCCCTCCCCCCAATAATAATAGGCACTGTCGCGCTCACCCTCCCCTCTTCAACCGAACGGGGATAATTGCGATTTGTCCGGGCCACTCAACCTAAGGATTTGGTCGCCGCCGTCAGTTCCCCGTCGTGTGTTCTCGCCTCCTCATTCTTTTGCGACATTCCTTTTCAAATCTCGGTTTCCATTCCTTCTTTGAGCTCTTCCCCCGCCTTCAGAGCTGGCTCCAACGCGCTATTGCCCTCACGACATCTACGCACACAATCATCGCGCCTAGTGTTGCCCTGTAAGAGTAACCTATACAAGATCGGTGGTCGTCTCTGTGCCACTTCCTGCATCCGCGCTAGACACCTCAGATCAGACTGTCGGCATATCTCTCCTCCCTCTGGATAGGATCTTATCTATATGTTCCAGGCTAGCTGATCCTCCTCGTGCATGATAATGCAGATGGGAGGTCAGGTCACAAGTGATTTCGATGCTGCGAACCTGAGATTCGTGGTATTTGACGCTGTTCTCTGCGCCCTTTGAGAATGGAGCATGTATCCACAGTAAGTGCCGCGTTCTTGAAAATTAAGAGCTTCGCAGTATCCGCCCGCCTCGCCTGCCATTCATGCTCGTTGCTCAGCGAAAAACGTGATCTCTATCACAGCTTTGATCCTCGCTCAGACGCGCATCTGACTGGTCTACTTTCTCTTAGTTATGTGCCATTAGCACCGTTGGTATTGCAGCAACGGGCTTCGCGTTCGGTCGGGTGGATCGAAGCCCCTCCAAGCCCAGCAGGTTCCGTAAGAGGACCCTCCCACTCCATGATCAATGTGCGACGGCGACAGACATACCTGAATCTCCAACCTCGAACTGGGTACACCCAGCTCTGCGCAAGCCGTCCTCAACTGCAGCTGCCGAGTCCCCGCTCGAAGCAGAATTCTCCCAAGGCCATGAAGATGGCCATTCTAATACAACACAGCGGGAGGTATCGAAACATTCGAGAAACCCATCATTTGCAGGTATAAGACTGCGTCGCCGTGGACAAACGCTGGCTGGCCCTCCGCTATTAGCCAACGATAGCCCTGCCGCAGTCTCGCACGTAATCCGGCGACCATCAACCTCCTGGATGCGACGACTTTCATTTCAGCCAGAGAAACGTAGCTCATACCAGTCGCCCGTTTCTTTGTCACCCAGCGGCCCAGCTGTTCCAGTCAGTCCCCGGACTTCCACGCAGCGCAGGCTTCATAAAATGCTCAAGCGGCCTCTGTCGCAACATGCTAACATTCAACCGCCTCTGGACGTCACCCCACCAAGTCCGTCCACGGTCAATTTCCGCAGGCCTGCTACCAGTTATCAGCGATCGGAGAAGTTTGGTCACAAGGCAACACATAGCTTGAATTTCGAACCGAACTTGATGTTGTCTTCCCCATCTACCTCTGACAACATTATTGCGCCCTCTGAGGACCATGCATGGCGACCATACATAAGTGCCACCCTGGATGGGCTGTCGGATAGACTGGCTCGCAGATTCTCCGCAGCAACAAAGCCAAGAGATCAAGGACTACGACGAATCGTCCCGAATAGTGGCTCTGTCCCAGCACTTCTTCTGGCTACCTCCATCACGACAAAGCAAGCTGCAACGACTAGCGGCTTAGTTGGCTCAAATTCTGCCTCACTAGTCCAGTTCCGCGACCCATTCACTTCTGGTGACAAGGCTTCGCAACCGCCTGATGATCACATACCACCGGAAAGGGCTGGTTGTGAAGCAGCATTTCGTGCTGAAGATGCAGATCCTCGAAGCCTCCCGACACCTTTCATGCTCACCGCGAGTATTCATGGCTCTGGGCACAGCCCACGGGTATTCCCAAAGAGACGGGCGATTTCGACGCCCCTTCCGTTCGGTATGAGCACGGAAGGAACTATCCTAGCGTCATCTAGACGCCGTGAAAAGCGTAATATAACGGATCCAACATTTTTCACCCGCCCGTCACCCACCTTACAAGCGGGAATCCCTATGTCATTGATGACGGATGTTCTCGGTTCACGACACAGGGCCTTACCTTTCCATCTTCATAATCCTGGATCAGACATGGCCAACTTTCATGATATTGGCGCACGCCCTTTCACGTCAGATGCGGTTCCTCTATCCAGACTTCAAACTTCAATTCGCCAGCGGCCCAAACGTCATTCACTAGCTGCATCAGAACTTGCGTCCACGGTGATCGGATCCGACGAGACGAATATTTTCACGTCTGGCGATGAGGACGAAACAGACTTCCTGAGCGATACTGCCTTTGATTCAATTCGTACCCATGTGACCACCAGTAGCAATCCAGGTCTCTATGCGCCTCGAATTGAAAGCATCTTTGGTGCTCGAGTACCTCCCGGGGAGACGAACCCCTCGAAGAGTGAAGGGCCGAATATGTGTGGTTCCAACACCTTGCCCTCGCTGTCTAGGATACACTGTGACTTGGACGCTCCCCAAGCGCCCAGCAATATGCCATCCCTCGTTTCTGCGGTGCCAACAGACCTGCACGAAGATGAAAGCAGTATATCATTTCCATCTGATCTCACAGATGACGAAGATGCGCGCAGTTTGTTAGCTGCGCTGCCCAGTGAATCCATTGCAACCGCCTCCCTAACGAGAAAAAGCTCGAACCGACCGTATCCTCTGAATGATTTTTTTCTCCAAGGGGCTTCGAGTAGCATGGTCCAAGCGCAGCCGCCGGTGATATCTGATTCCCGCAGCCTCAATAATGACGTGCTTGATACTTCTCCTAAGATGAATATTTTTGACTGGTCTGAGCAGCCCAGAAGCGACCGTGAGGGTTCCGGACCGGATGGGCGGCCCCGGACTGTCCATGGGAAACATACGCCTGACTCCCGTGGCAGCCGTGCACCCGGAAGGAAAGCTCCCAGCACTTTGCATCTTCGGAGCCAGAGCGTTCCAGTGACTAGAGATCCTACAACCATTATCGAACAGCGCCAGACATCAGGTAGCAAGTTCGGGACGTGGGGCCTGGGGAGCAAAGGTGTTAGTGAAGACTGGGACAGCGATTTCGAATTTGAAGATACCGAGGAGGGTCCAGCTACCGAGGCCAGGAAGCCGAACAAGAACCTTCCACGCCGCGGCATGGTTGTTCCCCCGGCCATCCTGGAGCGTCAAGCTAGTCTCCATGGGCAGTTCGGACAGGTTCAGGAGCTGACGTTGCTGGTTGAAGAACTTAAGCGCCTTCGGCACCAGGGAAGTTTTCTCAATCTTGTTCGGGGCTCCTCCAACGAGCTATGGAAAGAGGCAGAAGGTATCGTCAATCTAGCCACGCTGGATGATGACGACCACAACGATTCCCCGCCTGGATCACCATCGTCGCTCACATTCAGTTTTGATGAATCAGAAGGCGATTCTTCAAATTCGCATGATCCGTGGAAACGAGTCAGCGGAGGCTCTTGGGGGTTATCGTTCTCGGACAACTCAAATTCTCGACCTACCACTGCTCCCAGTCAGGATTACAGAGAGGCCGCAACAAAGCCAAATTGTGTGCTGGATCTGATCTATCAACAGCGCAACGTAGACGGTTCACCAGTCACCAACTCCCATCTTCCCCGCTCGAAGAAACTACCCTTCGATACACAGTCTCTTCGGGATCTTGTTGTACGCGCTGGCGTTGTGACCCGCGCACTGAAAGAAGAAATTCGCAGAGCCGAGGGTGTTGCCACGGAACCTAGTGACTTACACCTGTCAGATCCCCCATTTAGTCGGATTTTCGATCGGCCTCATAATGATGATGCAACCTCGCAGACCCCGCCTGGATGAGACATGTCAGTTTGGCTTATTTAATTCACAAAGCCAGCCTTTCCACGCAGTCATACTTTCTTTATCAGACTTACGAGTTCTTCGGCATGTCTGATAGAGTGAGACAGGATACCTGACATATAAGATATCCTTCTTAATACCTAGGTAGCTCCTGCTCTTTCTCGCATCGAATGATTGAGCCTCCCCAAGGACTTTCCGCCCGACAGACTATCCAAGCGTTCAGTCTGTGTACCGGTCATCGGCACATCTCCTTTTGCACTTCTATAATTTGAGTGGCTCACTCCTGTACAATCGTGGAAGGTGTTTGTTTGTGGGTATTTTCTTCGATCCTATGATGTGCTATTGCTTTGGAAGAGGACTTCAAGCTTCCATACAGAATTTGTATGACCCTGTCTCGCCTTCATTCTCTGTTCCAAGTCTTCCATTGTGCAGGAGTCTGGGATCCGGTTTTGAGCGGCTTATATCCCCATGTTAGAAAAGTAGTAGGAAGGTCGGTGTATGGCATCTAGAAGAAGGCATAATTACCATTCATCATGTCTCCTGATGGAGACCACATTGACATTACATAACAACTTGAATAATCTGCTACGAAGGGCCGTACTTTGCGTCGCTGCGCCTTTGATATCAGGAGGCACATTTCAGACGGCCAATCAATACCTACTGGAGCCAGGTATCAAAGTGCGGGTAGAAAGATCACGGGGTATAGAAAAGAGGACGAAAGGATTACAACGACGGTACTGTGGAGTGCCTAATAGTCATTTGAATTCTACGATGTACCAAGAAACCATGGTGTAAACAGATAAGAGCGTCTTGGTACGCTTCTTACATTCACCTTTCTGAACGATTGCGACGATTGTGCGACCAAAGAACAGCCTTGTAATCCCGAGTATCGCTGCACCAGCTACTCTCTACACAAGGTTTGAAGTTTGTCTAGGAAATCGCGGGTACAGTCAATTCGTCAGGAGAAACTAAGTTTTTTTCTCTATTACATCATTAACGCAGTGTTTCACCTGCCTATCATGCCCTAAAATGCTTGAATCATCTTAAAAATAGATAATCGCTTGCATAGTCAAGTATCATGGCCTTTCCATGCCTTATATATCAAGGGCAAAATCAATACAACCAGGAAGGGGGAAACATGGGCTGTGTATTAGGAGTTTAGGCCACCGACTGATAGATTACTACTCCGTAGCATGTATCTAACACGTGATTCTTCTTGTTAAAGCTACTGTAACTGTACAATCAAAGTATGATACAGATGGCCTGGAATTCTACATCATAGAGCTAGATCCATACCAATGTTAGGTACTCAGTAGCTTGGTTATGAATTTACAGTCGAAATTGACAGCCAGTCAGCTGCTTATATCAGCAGCAGCAGCAGCAGCAGCAGCAGTAGCAGCAGCAGCAGCAGTAGCAGTAGTAGTAGTAGTAGTAGTAGTAGTAGTAGTAGTAGTAGTAGTAGTAGTAGTAGTA